>NC_092088.1:30776350-31117969 GCF_045679555.1 Salvelinus alpinus
ATATTCTGCAGATAAGACATTTTAATTATCTTTGTTACTTAGCTAATATGAGTTAGTTAAAGAAACTCTCAAGCCCAATGCCTAGGTTTAAAGAAGGATATTTTAGTACACAAGCATTAGTAGGATTTAACCGAAAATTTCTCTCACAATCGTGAGGCCATGCTTTCACGGTCTGTATACATACTGAAAATCAAGATCAAGTGAGCTTTTTCCCTTCTGCTCCACGGGAAGTTTCTGTCCTCCCTAAGCTCGCCTTAGGACACTTGCGTTACCGTTTGACAGGTGTACCGCCCCAGTCAAACTCCCCACCTGCCACTGTCCCCGGAGTGGGTCGCACCCGGCGCGAGCACCCAGGGCTCGCCTCCTCACCTCACTGGGTAAGTGAAAAAACGATAAGAGTAGTGGTATTTCACCGGCGGCCGAGGCCTCCCACTTATTCGACACCTCTCATGTCTCTTCACAGTGCCAGACTAGAGTCAAGCTCAACAGGGTCTTCTTTCCCCGCTGATTCTGTCAAGCCTGTTCCCTTGGCTGTTGTATCGCTAGATAGTAGGTAGAGACAGTGGGGATCTCGTTCATCCATTCATGCGCGTCACTTGTACCTTCCCAAGTTCTCTCACGTCACCCCGCTCCTCCGCTCTCTCCACTGGCTTCCAGTTGAAGCTCGCATCCGCTACAAGACCATGGTGCTTGCCTACGGAGCTGTGAGGGGAACGGCACCTCCGTACCTTCAGGCTTTGATCAGGCCCTACACCCAAACAAGGGCACTGCGTTCATCCACCTCTGGCCTGCTCGCCTCCCTACCTCTGAGGAAGTACAGTTCCCGCTCAGCCCAGTCAAAACTGTTCGCTGCTCTGGCACCCCAATGGTGGAACAAACTCCCTCACGACGCCAGGTCAGCGGAGTCAATCACCACCTTCCGGAGACACCTGAAACCCCACCTCTTTAAGGAATACCTAGGATAGGATAAAGTAATCCTCCTAACCCCCCCCTCCCCCTTAAAAGAGTTAGATGCACTATTGTAAAGTGGTTGTTCCACTGGATATCATAAGGTGAATGCACCAATTTGTAAGTCGCTCTGGATAAGAGCGTCTGCTAAATGACTTAAATGTAAATGTAATGTAAATGTAATTAGATGACGAGGCATTTGGCTACCTCAAGAGACTCTTACTTATGTCCCGCCGTTTACTCCCGCTTCATCAAATTTCCTCACTTTGACATGAGGGGGTCACAGCCACCCCGTGGTATCAACAGAGGCTTTTCTGTCTAACAAACTGGACATCAGTCGCCGTTACTAACCTTCAGCGGACTTCAACTGGGTTTTTACACCCAATCGACATCAAGTGCCAGCGCAATAATTATAGGCTTGAGAACCAAATACCCATCGCAGTATCTAGCAGCACCATCGACTGGGTGTCGGAAGAAGCAACAGAAAATAATCATTGGTCGCGTTACCACACTTGATGCCTCACGGCACCCTTCTCCGCCAGTCCGTGGACATTCTGAAAGTAGTTTGAGGTCAGTAGGTCACATGAACAAGGAGCAATTGAAATTATAAATTTGTAAAAATTTATGTAAAATTGTGTGAGATGAAAATGGACAAACTAAAGGGTGTGCAATGTACAAGGGTAGTCATTGGCCATTCTGAACCTTGTTTGAGTCCAGTAGGTCACATGACTAAAGAGCTATTGAAATTAGAACGTTTACAAAATTCAGGGAAAAACGTGTGAGATGAAAATGGACAAATTAAAGGGTGTGCAATGTGTTGGACCATTGAGTGTACATTCTGAACCTTGTTTGAGTCCAGTAGGTCACATGACCAAGGAGCTATTGAAATTAGAATGTTTGAAAAATTCATGTAAAAATGTGTGAGATGAAAATGGACAAATTAAAGGGTGTGCAATGTGTTGGCCCACTGAGCGTACTTTCTGAACCTTGTTTGAGTCCAGTAGGTCACATGACCAAGGAGCGATTGAAATTCTAAAGTTGACAAAATTCATGTAAAATCGTGTGAGTTGAAAATGGGCAAACTAAAGGGTGTGCAATATACAAGGGTAGCCAGTGGACATTCTGAACCTTGTTTGAGTCCAGTAGGTCACATGACCAAAGAGCTATTGAAATTAGAATGTTTACAAAATTCATGTAAAATCGTGTGAGATGAAAATGGACAAACTAAAGGGTGTGCAATGTGTAGGCCCACTGAGTGTACATTCTGAACCTTGTTTGAGTCCAGTAGGTCACATGACCAAGGAGCTATTGAAATTAGAATGTTTACAAAATTCATGTAAAATCGTGTGTGATGAAAATGGACAAACTAAAGCGTGAGCAATATTGAAGGGTAGTCATTGGACATTCTGAACCCTGTTTGAGTCCAGTAGCTCACATCACCAAGGAGCTATTGAAATTCAAAAGTTGACAAAATTCATGTAAAATCGTGTGAGTTGAAAATGGACAAACTAATGGGTGTGCAATGTGTAGGCACACTGAGTGTACATTCTGAACCTTGTTTGAGTGCGGGCAATTCTACTGCCATTGTTTTTTTGTTGTTGTAGATTGCATGGCTGTGTGCTCGATTTTATACACCTGTCAGCAACGGGTGTGGCTGAAATAGCCGAATCCACTCATTTGAAGGGATGTCCACATACTTTTGTATACACAGCCCATTCAGGAAAGTATTCACACCCCTTGACTTTTTCCACATTTCTTTCTAAACTTGATTATTTAGTTTAGTTATTTTTGTATCAGTCTACACACAATAATGACAAAGCAAAAACAGGTTTTTAGAATTTTTTTCAAATGTATTATAAACAAAAAACTGAAATATATCATTTACATAAGTATTCAGAAGCTTTACTCTGTACTTTGTTGAAGTTCTTTTGGTAGCGATTTCAGCCTCGAGTCTTCTTCTGTATGATGCTACAAGCTTGGCACACGTGTATTTGGGGATTTTCTCCCATTCTCTGCAGATCCTCTCAAGCTCTGTAAGGTTGGATAGGGAGCATCGCTGCACAGCTATTTTCAGGTCTTTCCAGAGATGTTCGATCAGGTTCAAGTCCGGGCTCTGGCTCGGCCACTCAAGGACATCCAGAGCCTTGTCCCGAAGCCACTCCTGCATTGTCTCTGCTGTGTTCTTAGGGTCGTTGTCTGGAGCAGGTTTTCATCAAGGATCTCTCTGTACTTTGCTCCGTTCATCATTCCCTCGATCCTGACTTCTCGTCACTCTGACTGACTTCGTCTTTCCTAATTCATCCTTTACCATCCTCAATACTTCAAACGGATCTCCCAAAAAAGCATAAATGTTAGTGAATAGTACCAGAAATCTATGCTCATTTTAGCCCTTTTTGTTTCATTTTCCTTTATCCCTGTCTCCTACTCTTTTTCACTATTTTTGCTCAATGCACCATCAGATTCAAGTTTGTCTATCTACCTTCCATATTCCTCCACTCCGGAAACCATCATCCTTCTCGTCCTCTTGTTGTACCTTGATAGCGTCTCCATTCCGTCCGGCCATGCTGGATCCATCTTCCTCGTTCTCATCTGACTGAACCCTCCCACCGAAATCCCTCCTCCTCTTGCCCCCTAGTCGGTGACCATCGTTGATCACCACCTTTCAAAGTGTTGTGTTGTGACTTTAACATTCATTTGAAGACTGTTATTTATCTAATTAACTAACTATGTTTAATTGTTACCACATCAAATTAATCATGTTACAATTAACTCATTAGGATCTGGGGCACCACGAGAGCTGTTCTTTAAAGAGTTACCATCTCCCGAAATAAACTCTAAAAGATCTTTAACTATCACGTGTATAAACAGCCAACTTATTAATCATAACCTCGTATCATATCACCATTCTGAACAGTTGTAACCTCCTTGCATCTGCAAAAACCCGAGCATTACTTATGATTCAGTACTACACAAATTGATGTAATTATTTATTTACTAGCTAATTAAATGGGAACACAGGATAAACATACACACTTTGCACTGGTTATTGACTGGGGACTTAATACTCTGAAAACAGGTCCCTAGCGGAATGGCAACAACATGGCTGCTTGTTAAAGAAGAGATGGAGAGGGAGTGAGAGAAGGACAGAGACACTTAACATTGGTACATTCAGAAACTACTCTCACCTACAGTAACCATATATTTGCACACAAACCGCCGCCCGCTTTGAGTAAGAAAACATTAATGTATCTACGTGAAATCATTAATGTATTTATGTGAAATGCCTGGGTTCTCCGGGGATCTCTCTCGGTGAAGAAGGTAGCCTTGGAAAGGGAGTTGGACCTTTTTTCGCGGCACACTTGTAAGGCTCTGATTGTCCGAAATGGTTCCGACAAGTCTTCTACTGTTGTCCTTCTCTGTATCTGTCCGGTATCCGGTGACATGTCGTGTGGTCCTGAACAGAACTACAGAGTTGACTTTCCTTCCATCCACTTTTGAAGAGGCTTCTTTAAAGATAGGCTAGCCAGCCGTATCGATGGTTTGAGCAGAGTAAAAGGATGGTCCTACTTAAATTAGCTTTTGAAGATACTTTACTTAGGACAGTTAATCAGCCGTACCAGTGATTGTCCGGGGGGCGGGGGGGGGGGGGGTTATTGTCTTCACCTCGTGTTGAGATTCAAAGTTCAAACCACTTTAAACGTGCAGCTGCAGCTTCACGTCTTTCTGGTCTGGTATGTTACTTTCTTAACACATAATTTATACAGTTTGCAGGAAAGGGGCGGTTCTGGCCGGCTGACACACTTTCTGACCTCACTCAGGGGCGGTGACTACTCGCTGTGCAAAGTTATAAAAAACAATTATCTCTTATGGCTTCTTAAATCACATCCCTCTCTCAACACAAACACTTTCATTATTTTTCATATTACATGCACCATGCATAGTATGGAAACGTCATACATGTAGTGGGTATACTTCAAACTAGAGACAATTTTTAAAATTACCTTGCTTAAAATTACCTTGCTTAATTTAATTTATGTTTTCTGACACATCCCCCTTCCAGCAGGACAATGACCCTAGGCATACTGCTAAAGCAACACTTGAGTGGTTTAAGGGGAAACATTAAAATGTCTTGGAATGGCCTAGTCAAAGCCCAGACCTCAATCCAGTTGAGAGTCTGTGGTATGACTTAAAGTTTGCTGTACACCAGCGGAACCCATCCAACTTGAAGGAACTGGAGCCGTTTTGCCTTGAAGAATGGGCAAAAATCCCAGTGGCTAGATGTGCCAAGCTTATAGAGACATACCCCAAGAGACTTGCAGCTGTAATTTCTGCAAAAGGTGGCTCTACAAAGTATTGACTTTTGTGGGGCTGAATAGTTATGCACACTCAAGTTTTCTGTTTTTTTGTCTTATTTCTTGTTTGCATCTTCAAAGTGTTAGGCATGTTGTGTAAATTAAATGATACAAACCCCCACGAAAATCTATTTTAATTCCAGGTTGTAAAGCAACAAAATATAAAAATTCCAAGGGGGGTGAATACTTTCACAAGCCACTGTATTTATGATGCAAGATTCTTTGTAGATCAGTCAGTCGGCAGTTACCTGCACTGTCAGCTGCAATGTTGAACAAGCTCACTAAAACTCACTTGTTATAATCGAACTCTGAGAGTATTTTTCAATGGAAGCTTCTGTAACATCAGATATTTACAGTGCGATAGCATTTTCCTTGGGCCGTTACACTCCTCAATTTTTACAAATGATATGCCACTTGTCTTACAAGAAGCTAAAAGGACAATATATGTTGATGATTGCACACTATACATCAGCACCTACAGCCAGTGAGCTCACTGAGACTCTTAGCAAGGAGTTATAGTCAATGTCAGAATGGGTAGTTAACAATAAACTGGTCTTAAATACATCCAAGCATTGTATTTGGTTCAAAGCATTCTCTTAGACCTCGAGCTAAACACGAGTTGTGCATAAAGGGTGTGACCATTGATCAAGTTGAAGAACCGGAACTCCTAGGAGTAAAATTGGATGGTCAGTTATCATGGTTAAGTCATATTGACAAAGTTGTTGTGAAGATGGGGTGAGGTATGTCTGTTATAAAAAGATATTCTACGTTTTTGACACAAATATTAACTGTACTAATTGTTCAGGCTTTGTTCTTGTCCCATCTTCATTACTGTCCGGTAGTATGGCCAGGTGCAGCAAAGAAAGACCTAGCAAAGCTGCATCTGGCTCAAAACAAAGCAGCACGCCTTGCTCTTAACTGCACATACATAACTAACATCAACAACATGCATGATAGTCTTTCATGGTTGAGGGTTGAGGAGAAATTGACTTCTCTTCTAGTCTTTTAAGAAACATTTCTGTGTTGAAAATGCCTAACTACTAATCTATTTGCATACACCTCAAACAGACATACATACCTCACCAGACACGCCACTGTGGATTTCTTCACGGTACCCAAACCAAGTACAGATTTAATGCGTTGCTCAGTTATGTATAGAGCCATATCATCGTGAAATTACATCTGTCCTCAGTTGCAACACTCACTACCGAGTTCCAAACTGCCTCTGGAAGCAACGTCAGCACAAGAACTGTTCGTCTGGAGCTTCATGAAATGGGTTTCCTTGGCCGAGCAGCCGCACACAAGCCTAAGATCACAATGCGCAATGCCAAGCGTCGACTGGAGTGGTGTAAGCTCACCGCCATTGGACTCACGCTTCACCATTTGGCAGTCCGACAGACGAATCTGGGTTTGGCGGATGCCAGGAGAACGCTACCTACCCGAATGCATAGTCCTACTGTAAAGTTTGGAGCAGGAGGAATAATGGTCTGGGGCTTATTTTCATGGTTCGAGCTAGGCCCCTTTGTTCCAGTGAAAGGAAATCTTAAAGCTACAGCATACAATTATATTCTAGACAATTCTGTGCTTCTAACTTTGTGGCAACAGTTTGGGAAGGCCCTTTCCTGTTTCAGCATGACACTCATTAATGCTCTAGTGGCTGAATGGAAGCAAGTCCCTGCAGCAAAGCTCCAACATCTAGTGGAAAACCTTCCCAGAAGAGTGGAGGCTGTTATAGCAGCAAAGGGGGACCAACTCCATATTAATGCCCATGATTTTGGAATGAGATGTTTGATGAGCAGGTGTCCACATACTTTGTCATTCATTACATTTTCATCAAAAACAACTTTATATCTAAGGTGCCTTTGAATTGACAGCCTGCACATGCGCAGTTTGGCTCGAGATGACCGTTAGACTCAGTGACGTGATTCAGCACATGAGTTTAACTCATAGAATTAGGAATTAGAATACTAGAAAGGGCATGAACCTTCTTATGATGTGATAAAGCGCAGCCATTTTGGTCAGGGAGTTGGTCCATGGTTTGCCAGTGCTGTGATAAGATATTTAGTAAAATAATGAATTTGAAGAATTTATTTGCACTGTATGTTTGCTAGCTAACTAGCCAGACAGTTTTCGAGGAATGATTCCATAAATGTTTTAAAATGAACTGCCAATATGTCTACATTCCATTCAAACAATGCAGTCAATCCACAGCCATACACTGACTGAAATCAGTTGATGATAGGACTTAGACAAGTTGTAAATGCAACAAGTTCTGATATTGTGTCATATAATAGCACTCACAGCTTTCCAAGAAAACTAAAAATTGAGATCTGATTACATACATATTACATGAAATGTGTATAAAACCTGTATGGTATTTATAATTCTAGGTATTATACAATTTGTGATATATCAAATGCCTTACTTTTATTTTCCTGCATAAGTAAAATCAGGATGATGCCTCTAGTGCCATTCATTCCAATTAGACTGGTTTGGATTTCTCCCTGACCAATCCATTTTCACCCCATTCTGGAAGTTTGAGAGTTTTTTACATTTCCCCTCTAGTAATTGAATAGGATAACTAGCCAATTTCGCCATGACATCACCTACAAGCCTGATCAGGGATTTTTATTCGACAAGCAGTTCCTGCCTATCTTCATTCTGTACTAATTTTGCTTTAGCCCTATGCTTTTGCCCTAACACTCAAACGTGCCCATTGGTTCACCCTGACATAAAACTCACAATAGACATTTATGTTTCAACATAACTCATCCTATTATCTCATACACTGCGTTTATTGTGCAAAACATTTATTACAAGGTAGCTTTTATAGATGTTGTAGTACGTGATAATAATCATATGTCCCATCAATTTGGCACCTCGCCTGTTTTTGCCTCTAAAATTGCGTCATGGGTCATGACATCTCCATGAGCCGAGGGGATTAAAATTATGTTTGTTGCTAAGCAACGATGTTAGTTGTCACCTCGATTCAAATGACTGCCTGGAGGAGAGGCGAGAGCTAGCATAGAAAACATATGTTGGTGTTCAAATACAACATAACACACGAGTCAATCAGAAAAAAAGAAAAAAGGATTACTCAAAAAAGTATAAGGTGAGATGATTCAGTTTTGGGTTTTGCCTTTGTTATTGATCCAAAGTGTGTTGGTTTGATCATGACAGCCAGCCATGGCAAGTGTATTGGCAACTAGCTAGCTAGCTAGATTAATTTAGCTAGCTAGTTAAAGGTATACCCAGCGATGTGAAGTAGATGCACAAAGGAAACAGCATAGTGGGTCAATTACCGCAACAACTACGAGCGTTGAAACTTCTCTACCAAACTTCTCTGCTGTGTTGGTCCTGTTGCTACCACCGTGTAACAGCGTGAAGCAATCCGTGCACATGCACAAATACTGTGTGTGACTGTTGCCGCATTCAAAACAACTGGGAACTCCGGAAATCTCTGCCTCAGGAAAAAACAAGCTCAGACTGGGAAAAATCGTTTAGAACAATCATCCAACTTTGACCTATTTTTTTCCCGAGTTCCCAGTTGTCTTGAAAGCACCATTAGTGAGGTCATTGAACTATAAAACAACTGGAGATAGCGTCCAAGATGGCCAACCGTTATTTTCAATGTAATCTACTCACGTTCACCGTATCTGCCATGTTCGAGATTTGGGTTTACTGGGATAATTAATGGAAAAAAAATTTTTATTGTCACATTCAGATGCAGTGAAATCTGTTGTTTTACAGGGTCAGCCATAGTAGTGTGGCGTTACTGGAGCAAATTAGGGTTAAGTGTCTTGCTCAAAGCCACATCGACAGACTTTTCGCGTTGTCTGCTCCGGGATTCTTTATACAGTTACGGAAGTTACACATAAATCGTAATTTTGAGTCATTTCGGGGAGCATTTTAACTAACCCTAGCCTAACTAATGTCCTAACCTTAACCGAATGTTTCTAACCTGCTACGTTAATTATCCGAACCTGCTACGAAAATACAAATCTGATCCATACTGCAAATCATCTATTTTCTGTAACAAATGTTTTTTATAGGTTAAATTGGGTTTATTTGATCTGTGTTTTCATAGTTTACGTAATTCCTTACACTTCGATCACACCGACAGTGTCATTGTATTTTGGTACACCAGATTACATTCATTTCATTTCCAATGAAACGCTCTGTTTGCCTTGCAACATTGCGTTGCAGAGCGTTCGGTGTGGTGCATACCTTGGATTTATCAAACGTATGCGTCAGACTGTATGCGTAGATGGCTTGACAGAAATGGTATAAGAAGGTGAATGTTGAACTTTTGTTGCATACATATCCAGATGACGCTGCGTACTATTTTGCACAAGAACACTGTCACACCGACAGTGTTCGAAGCGTTACTCATGATGATTAATTTGTGTGTGCCCCTTTTTAAGAGTGTACAGCAATCCACTGCCGGAAAGAAGCTCGAGTAAAATAGGTCTTGATTTTCTAACGGTTTGAGCTAGAGACAAGCGATTTTCTGCATTGTAAAGGTGCAACCACTGAGACGGAGCCATGCTCCGTTTGTTTCTATGACAGAGCCTCATCAGACTTGCCTCTGCTAGTGGTTCTCCCAACAAAGTAAAATGATACAAATGACGTTGCTCGTGGTGCACTCCTCTCAAATGATACAAATGAAACAACAGTCTGAGCACACTGGACTTTAAACAACGATACAGATGTAACCATTTGCCATTCAATGTATTATCTGAGAGGCACTGGTGCTCCCAAGTCAAAATTCCAGGTGCATTCCACAGGTCATGTTTATAAGTCAGTGTTCCAAAAAATGACCACGATTAGGAAAAGAGTTGTCCTCCTGTACCAGTCCTCCCGTATCTCCAAAGGGGTATAGGGGGTATGGCTTAAGGTTCAATTAGGGACTGGGATAGAGGATAAATAATAACATACTCAAGCTAAGTGTATTATGTCATTGATTGTCCATTTAAAATGTTCACACAATCACCACTGAACATTTGGGTCTGAAAACCATGATCTGAGAGCACTATGTGGACAATCAAAATATGTGAGAGATCAACTTGTGAATATCATCTCTATCGTAAACGGTTCTAGAAAGCTCAGAAGGGGTGTGTTGATCAACATAAGTACATCAGATTCTTAAGTAGAGGGGCAGCACTCAATATAGATTTTTCAAAGTTACTTGATGTTTTTTTGTGTTCATTGAGGGAGAGGAGCCACCTTCGGTAGAAGTCGTGACACTCATTCCGTGGAGGGCCTAGTTTCTGCAGGTTTTTTGTTTTTTCTTTCAATTAAAACCCAGCCAACCAGGTTTGGGGAGTACCTTACTAATTAATCAGTGACCTTAATTCATCAATCAAGTACAACGGAGGAACAAAAAGCCGCAGACACTGTGCCCCTGGTGGAACGAGTTTGACACCTGCTTTAGATGTTAATGTTAATTATCCTTCATTATATTTGTCAAATATGACTGGCGTTTTGGCCTATATTTATGTACTTAATAAAAGTCTCATTAAAGTTTGGCTACATTTTCTGGCGCCTCCCTCATGTCAGCATCATTTTGGACATGAGGCTGTAGCCAATATGTATATCACCTACACGTTGACATGTAGGCTTTTAAAAAAATGTATGTACATGAAAAATAGATTTGAATATTATTCCAATGTTGGCCTATCTGATCCAATTCTAATCGGACTAATTGTTTGATATTATTTGTTGTGCTTTTTTGTACTTGTCCAATCGGACAACTTAAATCTATATTCTTCTTGTCCGACTATTTATTTTAGTTGAGCGGACAAGAGGACAAGCGTAAATGTCGAGTCGTGAACCTCAAACATGAGATGGTCAGAGATGTAGGGTTGTCTGGTCTGCACTGCCTGCAATGTAAAGGTATGCCATTGGTTGAAGGACCAACCACAAGCGCATTGGTGGTGCATCGGCACAGGGTGGGAACAGTGGAGGAAAAAAACATAAGTATTATTGAGCATTGGGGATATCATTACACAGATCAAGACACAGTCTGCCATGTAACAAAGTAACTGAGTCGAGGCAGATTGAGTGTAGTATTGAGAATAGCATGGAGTGTAATTGAGAAGCTCAAGTTGTTATTAGATAGAATGTCATGGCCCCGCCGCCTGTGGGGAAACCTCCTGTGGTTACCTAGGTTACCCCATTGGCTCACAGAAAAAATGTCAACTTTTGCAAACGCAATTTTCTTATTGTCTGCTTGATTTTGTAAATTACAAAACAACATTTAAGAAAATTACAACATGTCTAAAGATGACTTTTCAATATTGCCTGCTTCCGAGCATTCTCACTACTTAGAAAAATGTGACTGACTGGCTCGATTCGGTCTTATGTAGCAACATTTGAAATTGTGTTTTTTACATTGGATAAAAGTAGAGACTCAGAGCTAGAAAATGGTATATCATACACTGCAGTTGAGAAACAATGGGAAAGTAATTCTGCTTTGAAAGTTGATAAACTTGTAACACCACTTTTGAGAAAATGGCCCTTGAATTTTTCGGTACACCTACTGGAGAGCTCATTCTTTGTCTAGACCCATTCAGCATTGTTCACACCATCTTAAACTTTAGCACCACCCATCTCTTTAAGGATTCACATGTAAGGCCATGTGCTAAACAGAGTGAGTACTTTATTTTACTAAACATCCAAAGTTTTCAAGACTAAAGGCTGGTTTATACTACGTCTATCGACATGTCTATACAGTTGTCACAGTGACATCATGAACATTCTATTGTCGTCAGACATCAAACTTGCCGTTGCCGTTATGAAATAGTATAAACACAAAAATGACAGGCTGCATGACATCAACAGCCTGGTGATCCAAAATAGCATAACTGGTGTATTTTAAGCTATTTTTAAGCTAGCCAAGACCAACACCACAAACAAGCAGACTATACAGCTACAACTAGTGAGTGGAATTACAAACCGACTATACTAAACAAGTTAAATGTCTTACATGTGCCTACTTGGACACCAGTTCCCCACATTTCACACTCTCCCACGCCGAATAGCCTGAAGCCCAGGACTCAAGTTGAGAACTAAAAGACAGATGTCATTGTCTTCTCTTTACAGCAATAACCATTTGCTTTCCAAACTATGTTTTCCTGCAATGAAATTGGGGGTTGAGGAGAGATATTAAAATATATGACTGTTTTCTATTAGTTTACAATTCTAGACTTGGCGAACGGGGAATGGGAACAATATCAAATTAGGAAGATGGCATGTTTTCGCCCTTGGCTTGCAGGCCTGCTCCTGCTAATGTAAAAAATGTAGGCTTACAAACTAGTCCACTAAGCAACACGGTGCTGGATCAAGGTGAGCGCTTTTCTCTGCAATGGCTCGCATAGTTTTCCATGGTCCAGAATACGTTTATTTTTGTGCTTTTATTAGACACAATCTTGTCTTTACTAATTTAGTTTCAACACCCCTCTCGCTCTCTCTCACACACAAAAACCCATTATAATTATGCATTAGCCTACAAAGAAATGTGCACGCTGTTCACAAAAGGCTTTTTTGTTAACAGACATGAGTTAAATTAACTTAAGGTGTCTGCATGCATCCCAGCCGAAACAGTTCTGAACAGTATGTTTATATATTATGACAACGTTTTGTGACGTTTTTGTTTGTTTTGGTTTTTGGCAAGGTTTTTTTTCGGGTTTGTGCACACCATATTTTTTTGGGAGCCAAGTTGGAGTAGGCAGCCGAAGTCTACGCCCCTTGTCGGTGATTGGTCAACAGTAGCGATTCTTCTTCGGTGATAGTTAACGGCAGTTGGCATCCAATATGTTGCATTACCGCCCCCAACTGAATTATAGTATAAATCCATTACACTTTATTATAAAAAATGGGACAGGGGAACCCCCCCAAAAAATATATAAAATAATTATAGACAGTACCAGTCAAAAGTCTGGACACACCTAATCATTGAAGAGTTTTTCTTTATTTGTACTATTTTCTACATTGTAGAATAATAGTGAAGACATCAACACTATGAAATAACACATACGGAATCATGTAGTAAACAAAAAAGTGTTAAACAGATCAAAATATATTTTATATTTGAGATTCTTCAAAGTAACCACCCTTTGCTTTGATGACAGGTTTGTACACTCTTGGCATTCTCTCAACCAGCTTCATGAGATAGTCACCTAAAATGCATTTCAATTAACAGGTGTGCCTTGTTAAAAGTTCATTTGTGGAATTTCTTTCCTTCTTAATGCGTTTGAGCCAATCAGTTGTGTTGTGACAAGGTAGGGGGGTATACAGAAGATAGCCTTATTTGGTAAAAGACCAAGTCCATATTATGACGAGAACAGCTCAAATAAGCAAAGAGAAACGTCAGTCCATCATTACTTTAAGACATGAAGGTCAGTCAATCCAGAATATTTCAAGATCTTTGAAAGTTTCTTCATGTGCAGTCGCAAAAACCATCAAGCGCTCTGATGAACCAGGCTCTTATGAGGACCGCCACAGGAATGGACCCAGAGTTACCTCTGCTGCAGAGGATAAGTTCATTAGAGTTACCAGCCTTAGAAATTGCAGCCGAAATAAATGCTTCACAGAGTTCAAGTAACAGACACATCTTAACATCAACTGTTCAGAGGAGACAGCATGAATCAGGCCTTCATGGTCGAATTGCTGCAAAGAAACCACTACTAAAGGGCACCAATAAGGAGAAGAGACTTGCTTGGGCCAAGAAACACGAGCAATGGACATCTGTCCTTTGGTCTGATGAGTCCAAATGTGAGATTTTTTGTTCCAACCGATGTGTCTTTGTGAGACGCAGACGCAGGAGGATCTCCGCATGTGTGGTTCCCATTGTGAAGCATGGAGGAGGAGGTGTGATGGTGTGGAGGTACTTTGCTGGTGGACACTGTCAGTGATTTATTTACAATTCAAGGCACACGTAACCAGCATGGCTGGCACAGCATTCTGCAGCAATATACCATCGCATCTGGTTTGCACTTAGTGGGACTATCATTTGTTTTTCAACAGGACAATGACTCAACGGAGCTCCAGGCTTTGTAAAGGTTATTTGACCAAGAAGGAGAGTGATGGAGTGCTGCATCAGATGACCTGGCCTCCACAATCAGTTGGACCACAGAGTGAAGGAATGGCAGCTAACAAGTGCTCAGGATATGTGGGAACTCCTTCAAGACTGTTGGAAAAGCATTCCAGGTGAAGTTGGTTGAGAGAATGCCAAGAGTGTGCAAAGCTGTCATCAAGGCAAAGGGTGAAGTCTAAAATGTAAAATATATTTTTATTTGTTTAACACTTCTTTAGTTACTACATGATTCCATGTAGCAAATAGTTCTAAGAAAGAAAAACCCTTGAATGAGTAGGTGTGTCCAAAGTTTTGACTGGTAATGTAAGTATTCAGACCCCTTGACTTTTTCCACATTTTGTTACATTACAGTCTTATTCTAAAAGGGATTACATTGTTTTCCCCCTCAATTTACACACAATACGCCATAATGACAAAGCAAAAACAGGTTTTCAGATTTCTTTGCAAATTTGTTAAAAAAAACTAAAAAAACCTGGGGTCCTCCCGAGTGGTGCAGCGGTCTAAGGCACTGAATCGCAGTGCTAGAAGCGTCACTACAGACACGGGTACGATCCCGGGCTGTATCACAACCAGCCGTGATCGGGAGTCCCATAGGGCGGTGCACAATTGGCCCAGCGTCGTCTGGGTTAGGCAAAGGTTTGGCCGGGGGCGGCTTTACTTTGCTCATCGTGCTCTAGCGACTCTTTCTGGCGGGTCGGGCGCCTGCAAGCTGACCTCGGTCGTCAGATGAAGTGTTTCCTCTGACACATTGGTGCGGCTGGCTGCCAGGTTAAGTGGGCGTTGTGTCAAGAAGCAGTGCGGTTTGGTTGTGTTTTGGAGGACGCACCCCTCTCCCATGTCCATACGGGAGTTGCAGCGATGGGACAGGACTGTAACTACCAATTGGATACCACGAAATTGGGAAGAAAAAGTGGTTATAAGGGCACAAGGCGAGACCCAGGTGCAGACATAGGAGGCAGATGGTTAGAGTGTTTGTTGTTTATTTAATCCAAAAGGAGTAGGCAAGAGAATGGTCATGGACAGGCACAAGGTCAAAACAAGATTCTGAATCCAAGAGGTAAAGAGTGGCAGACAGGCTCAATGTCAGGGCAGGCAGAAGGGTCAGGCAGGTGGGTACGGAGTCCAGAAAAAACAGGCCAGGGTCAAAACCGGAAAGAAAAGAGAATAGAAAACAGGAGCACAGGAAAAACACGCTGGTTGACTTGTAAACATACAAGACGAACTGGCACAGAGAGACAGGAAACACAGGGATAAATACACTGGAGGAAATACACTACAAGCGACACCTGGAGGAGGTGGAGACAATCACAAGAACAGGTGAAACAGATCAGGGCGTGACAGGGGTAAAATAATCAAAATAAAATGTAAAATATAAAGAAAATAGCTGTGCAGCGACACTCCCCATCCAACCTGACAGCGCTTGAGAGGCTCTGCAAAGAAGAATGGGAGAAACTCCTCAAATACAAGTGTCCCAAGCTTGTAGCGTCATACCCAAGAAGACTCAAGGCTGTAATAACAGCCAAAGGCGCTTCAACAAAAAAACTATTTAATCCATTTTAGAATAAGGCTGTAACGTAACAAAATGTGAAAAAAGTCAAGGTGTCTGAATAATTTCTGAATGCACTGTGTATATAAAATATACATCTATTTTTAATTACCCTACCAACTAACCCTATACTCATTCAAACTCATGACTTTATTCCATTACTTTACATTTTTTACCCCTTTTTCTCTCCAATTTCGTGATATCTCTGCAACTCCCGTACAGACTCGGGAGAGGTGACGGTCGAGAGCCGTGCGTCCTCCGAAACACTACCCCGCCAAGCCGCACTGCTTCTTGACACAATGCTTGTTTAACACGGAAGCCAGCCGCACCAATGTGTCGGAGAAAACACTGTACACCTGGCGACCATGTCAGCGTCCATTGCGCCCTGCCCACCATGCCACAGGAGTCGCTAGAGCGCGATGGGACAAGGACAACCCGGCCGGCAAAACCCTTCCCTAACCCGGATGACGCTGGGCCAATTGTGCGCCGCCTCATGGGTCTCCCGGTCGTGACACAGCCTGGGATCGAACCAGGATCTGTAGTGACGCAGCTAGCACTGCGATGCAGTGCCTCAAAGCACTGCGTCACTCGGGAGGCCCTTATTCCATTACTTTAACCCAGTCTGATCCTAACACAGGCCAACGACCTTAGAGGATGGGATATTACCACTCAACACACACTCTAACCTAACTCTTCTGAAGTCAAATCTCATACCCCCAAGTACTTCTCTCAGCTGCCACCACAACATCTATTTTCTGTATCTTACATTCCATCTCTGCGATACAGTTGATAACCATCGCTATGAACGCTAAGAAGCCAACCTTACTGAAACATATTGGCCTATCCCTCAGTTCTGGCACAGATCTACTATTCACAGGGATCCTCTCAGATTCCCCCACCCATGATCCACCCTCTACTTTCTTTAATGCCTTAGCATATGATACCATCTGCACTACTCTGACCCTGGCCACCTTAACCTGCCTCTCTCGCACAACAGTAGGGATTCTTCAATTAAGTGTTTGTCATTCAACGAGAAGCTATTCATTTTCATGCACATTGTTTTCACTTGAAAAATACTACACCAAACATCTTAGTTTGCAGCAAAAACGTCAAAATGAATGACAGATTTCTAGAGTTATCTTAGATTAATTCTGACTATTTTGAGGAAGTGTATACTGGTTACGGCATCTCAAAATGGACAAACAGTGCTATTGCTTCTTTTTTCTTGTGTTTCAAGCGTAGGTCTTTTCAGGGAGTATGTGAGCACACGTTCGTTTCGCGTAGCCGACTTTGGCTAGGCACCAGCCTAAATGAAGCATGCGGATGCCTTTAGGTTGCAGTGATACTGTTACTGAATCTTGTCCTGTGCTTAGGCTACGAAACACTTTAGGAATTGGATTTTGCTAGCCTGCATAGATGCATGCAATGTTTTATGATGAAGGTGATCAATCAGTCAGCACCCCCTACTTAAAATAGCTTCCTGCAGCTTTGCCTTGTATGCAACCATCTAATCTAGGCCTACAAAAAGGAAATTGTACAATATGACTGATGTCTATCTAACCTGGAGGGAATTATTGTCGAAAGACAAAGTTTGTGGCACTGATTGACCCAATGACAAAGAGTGAATATGTGACTGACCGGCTCAAATTGGTCTTTTTTTTAAAACTTTGGACAAAAGTAGAGACTCAGAGCTACAAAATGGTATATCATACGCTGCATTTTTGAGGAACAATGGGAAAGCAATTCTGCTTTGAAAGTTGATAAACTTGTAAACTCACTTTTGAGAAAAGGACCTTGGATGTTTTGTTACCTACTGGGGAGCTCTTCTTTGTCAACACCCATTCAGCATTGTTCACACCCTCTTAAGCCAGCCCCACCCGTCTCTTTAAGGATTCCCATGAGGTCATGTGCTAAACAGTGAGTAGTGTAGTAAAGATCAAGACTAACAGTGGTAGTAGCCTACAATAAGGAAATATTCCAGGTGAACAGAAAGTGTCCAGATAAAAATATTAGATGACGCTTACCTAGACACACTTCATGTGAAAGAAATGCTATAACCCCCAGCCACATCCAGTGGTCGAAAAAGTACTAAATTGTCATACTTTAGTATGAGTATAAATCATTTCAAATTCCTTATATTAAACCAAACGGCAAAATTAAAAAAAAAAATTTTTTTTTTAATTGTCTGATAGCCAAGGGCACATTCCAACACTCAGACATAATTTACAAACAAAACATTTGTGTTTAGTGAGTCTGCCAGATCAGATTCAGTAGGGATCACCAGGGATGTTATATTGATAAGTGTGTGAATTGGACAATTTTCCTGTCAAAATGTAACGACTACTTTTGGTTTGTAAGTCGCTCTGGATAAGAGCGTCTGCTAAATGACTTAAATGTAAATGTAAATGTTGTCAGGGAAAACGTATGTAGTAAAAAGTACATTATTTTCTTTCGGAATGTGGTGAAGTAAAAGTAGGCAAAACTATAAATAGTGAAGTAATGTACAGATTACCCCCCCAAAATACTTAAGTAGTACTTTAAAGTATTTTTACTGAAGTACTTTACACCATTGCCCAAATGCCTTCACACCAATACATTAGCATACTTTATATACTGTTACACCCACACTTATCACATAGTATTCCATACAAGTTAAGGCCATGCAACCTGAATTGAAACCTGAGTGAGGTGCTCATGTACAGTACATAAACAGATGCATGCGCCATATATTTGTGTGGTGCACAGTTGATACGGTCACATGATGTTATTGTGGTATGTCACAAAATCATGTTACGACACCTATAATTTTTTATTTTATATATAAATATTTTGCTAAGTCTTGCTAAGTGGATGGGTCTCTACAGAAGGTGTAAACCACGAATGAACAAGGGAATCTATATTCGGAGAGCCTGTTTCTGTCCTGCTTTTGACTTTGGTGCAGGGCGTGCAATGTCCATAGCCTCTTCGTCGCAAAACTCCCTGATCATCTCAAAAAGATAAGTTTGTCTAGCTGTGTCCAGTCCAGGTGGTGCTTGTACAGGCAGATCATTTGCCTGTACAGGTAGGATGATAGGAATATGGTAGGTAGGAAGGATGTCAGCATGCACAGCAGCTGAAATCTGGTCCCGACAGTCTGAATGCTCCTTGGCAACAACACCAGGCTCCAGAGCATCGAAGCTGTAAAACAGGGAATAACAAAAAATCAGAAGACATTACAACCTTGCACAACATCAATTCACCTCCCAAGTTTATATAAGAATAACCTCATACAATGAAAATTATTTTCACCTGAAGTGCTGGTACTGCTTGATCTGTGGCAGCGGCCTGAAGTACGGCATCAAGTATTGTTGCCTGCCATAGCTTTCCACCAGCACGGTATCATCCTCCAGTCCAACCAGCTGTTGATCCATGTCACAGTGCTGTTCTTCACAACACCAGCAATCTCAGACAGTGTTCACTCTGGTCTTTGTAGAGGCCCCAAGAGACAGAAACAATGTGAGATCAATAAAAGTAGTGCCAATCATGTTGGAGGTCAATTAAATAATCAAAACATGTTTATGCTTTGCATACCAAGTGCTGTCATCAATTCCTTGTAGAGACTGCTGCTTTTGTCACATGGGATGGCAGCAGCTTTCCACCGAATTTGGTATCAGGATAAAATGTGATTCAAAGTCACCGAATATACTTTAAGTATTTTTATTTAACATAAGTGATAAATGGTAAATTCAATTTTCGTATATACAGGTTCACTGTATCACCACGCAGGGTAAAGCAGAGAACTGACTCGAAATACAATCAACCTTTGTTATACTGTGACAGTGATAGTTCCAACTCGTCCGTTGGCCTATCACAGTAGAGGATTGTTAGCTAGCTAACATTAAATGCAAAATGGCTAACGTTACACACAGTTCATACACGTTGATCGCCGTTTCTTCCCCATCACTGATCAGAAGACTCTACAATGTCTTCTTCAATGGAAATGTTTTTACCTAAATCAGGGATTTCCTCATCGTCTGAGTCATTTTTCAGAGTCAGAATGGCATGATCGTCCTCCAGAATGTAGTCCCATCATAACTTTTTCCCACTGACATTTGTCGATAGCGCCTGATAAATTAAAGGCAGCAATGTTACTGAGAGCAGTAGCAACACATTTGCAGTTCTCCATGGCTAAAGTTATATATTTTGAAAAAAACTGCATTAGAAAGGATTATGTACGTATAACGAGCAGCTCATTTTTATAGACACAAGATGTTACACCGTAGACCAATCTAAAACTCATCTCTCGGCATGTCCAGCCCACTCATTGTCTCGGCCAATCATGGCTAGCAGGAATGTTCCTGGCCTTTTCTTTGGCTAAACCAACTAGGCTCGTAATTTAACAACTTTATTCGTATTTACAGATGGCATAAAATAATGTTATTAAGGCACCTGAAAGTTCACATGTTCCCGAAGGCATTTCTGCCAAAAAACACATTTTGATAAAAAACTTTTTTTACGTTCAAACGGCTCTCCTGTGAAGTCGTGATTTACGACATCCGCCTAGTTTCCTGAAACGGGTCACATCACAGGGGATATGGATGATGCCCTCAGCTGGAGCCAATAAAATAGGCTACTATTCGCTCAAATTGACAGATTAGTCTTTTCATTGTCTTCTCTTTTAATCAATAGACTTTTGCCTTCCAAACTATGTATTCCCGCGAATGTATTTTTAAATATTGCAATATGCCTGGGCCTATTTTAGCTGCTTTTCACTGACACCCAATTTGAAATGCTCAGATTTTTGTTCATACTATCAAACCGACGTTTGAGTTGTGTGGTTGCAATATCAACAGTCTACAGTATCTCTAGTATATATTGGCATGCATCGTTCAATACTAAATTGAAATTGTGTGCAGCACAATGGGCACATAATGCACAATGTCTCAAAACTCAGTATATAAAACAGAAAAACTTTAGTGAACAAAGCTACACACTTTGTGAGAAAAACAGTAGTGTAATAGAACTGTCAGTTTCCAATTAAGGGATAGTTACTGTCTGTACTGTAAAGAAGTGCAACAGATCTATAGTAAACACAGCTACACACTGAAACCCTGAGTGTACTGTAATAAAGCTGAGATGTGAGTTTCCATGGGAATCTATGATAGTTACTGTCTGTACTGCAAAATAGCCACAATGGACACGAGGACCCTCTTGAACCACAATTTGAGTTCTGGGCCTCACAGAAGGTGATCTACCTTGGGATGTCCATATCCTATCCTACCTCAACTGTTTCTGGCTTGGACGAGCCATGACGGTGTTAGAGTACCAACAGTTACCCGGCCTACTGATTGTGGCTTCACTGTTGGTTCCACTGGGCATTCGCCATCAGGCCACTCCAGCGATGGTTCAACTCCCATGGCCGGCACCCAAAACAACACAGACACCGTCAACTGTTGGTGATGGATACATGTTTGAGGACCCTATCGAAGTGGCTATCCCGCTCCTTCCTGTTAAAGGAGCGGGTGGGCGGTGACGCCTCTCTGACGAGTTGGGGTGCCGCGTTCAGAGGCAAGGCGGCCAGCGGCCGCTGGATCCCCCAATGGAGTGGTCAATACATCAATATGCTGGCGCTCAGGGTGGGTCGCCTAGCACCCCAACCGTTTCAGCCTTAACTGGTAGGACAGCATTTCCTGGTCCAATGGATCGGGAACACTTGCCGTAGGCCCATACTCGCTTGGCATCGCTGCTAGAAGCACATATCCCCGGGGTCCTGAACAATGCAGCGGGCATGCTCTTGAGAGACGGTCCGCCGGAGGGGGACTAGAGTCTACACCCTCAGGTTTGGGACAGATTCGGGAGAGCACAGGTGGACCTGTTTGATTCTCAGGAGAACACTCATTGCCCTAGCTGGTTCTCGATGTCGGACCCTACAGGCCCTCTGGGTCTGGACGCCCTCACTCACGATTGGCCGGCAACGACACTTTACATGTTCCCACCATTTCCCCTGATCACAGCTATGCTAGACAGGGTAATCTTGATGGGCCACCAGCTGCTCTTGATAGTCACTTGTTACTGTATGTAGCCTACCGAAAGTAGTGCAACAGAAAAACTATATTAAACCCTGCCACACACTGAAACCCTCAGTGTAATAGAGCTGAGCTGTGAGTCTACATGGGAAACTATGATAGTTACTGTCTGTACTGTAAAATAGTGTAACAGGAAACTATCGCAACCCAGCAACTGTGTGAAAAAACAACAGTTTAATCTCACTATGGTGGTGCTAGCATAAACTAATGCAAAATGAAGCCAACTGTGTAATATTACTGTGTCTATAGTATACACTGCGCAATACTGTATGATAGTATGGAATGGGATCTACAGTATCAGGGGCATTCTACCTCACACACGTTTATAGCTTATTTCTTGCTTTATACGTGTGGGTCGGCTGTAACTCACGCCACGTTTATAGCTTATTTCTTGCTTTATACGTGTGGGTCGGCTGTAACTCACGCCACGTTTCTAGCTTATTTCTTGCTATATAAAAGTGTGTTTATAACTATGCTTAGTCCTGAAATGGTCACCTCTCGTTAAGATAGATACTTTGCATAGCTTGTTCATCTTGAAACACACAAGAGTCTAAGCAAGATGGCTGCGCCCTGTCAGAGATGAAAACAGAGGGACTTGTCTGTCCACCGGCAGATGCAGGAATGCCCACATGCAGGAACGCCCCGAATTGCGAGCTGCAGTTGCACACTATTGAACAGACTATAGGGCAATGTGTCAAAACTTTCCCATCAATCAAATGTGTTTATAAAGCCCTTTTTACATCCGTAGATGTCACAAAGTGCTATACAGAAACCCAGCCTAAAACTCCAAACAGCAAGCAATGCAGATGTAGAAGCACGGTGGCTAGGAAAAACTCTCTAGAAAGGAAGGAACCTAGGAAGAAACCTAGAGAGGAACAAGGCTCTGCAGGGTGGCCAGTCTTCTGGCTGTGCCGGGTTTAGATTATAAGAGTACAGCAGGCTCGAACAGGCTCGAGGTCAGGACAGGCAGAGTGGTCAGGCAGGCAGCTTCGGCGACAGGCAAGGGTCAAAACCAGGAGGGCTAGGAAAAAACAGAGAGACAGGAAACACAGGGATAAATACACCGGGCACTAATGGGGAAAACAGGAGACACCTGGAGGTGGGTGGAGACAATCACAAAGACAGGTGAAACATATCAGGGCGTGACAATACCAGTGGAAGTATACCAAACTTTTTTTGATATACTCAGAGGACCATTATTAGCATGTTTTAACCACTCCTAAATAAATGGTAGATTATCGGACATGCAACAAGAAGGTTTGATTTCATTATTACTGAAACAGGATCCAAGTGGTATATATAAAGATCCAGTCCATGAAAAAAATTCTAGCTAAATGCTTTGCACATAGAATTAAAAAGGTAATGTCAGATATTATTCATCCTAATCAGACCCGTTTTTTACATGGACGATACATTGGAGATAATATAAGACAAGTACTGGAAACAATAGAATACTATGAAATATCAGAGACACCAGGCCTGGTTTTCATAGCTGATTTTGAAAAAGCTTTTGATAAAGTACGACTGGTGTTTATATGTAAATGCCTAGAATATTTCAATTTTGGAGAATCTCTTATAAAATGGGTTAAAGTTATGTATAGTAACCCTAGGTGTAAAATAGTAAATAATGGCTACATCAGAAAGTTTTAAACTGTCAAGAGGAGTAAAACAAGGTTGCCCACTATCGGCATATCTATTTATTATTGCCATCGAAATGTTAGCTGTTAAAATTAGATCCAACAATAAAATTAAGGGACTAGAAATCCGTGGCTTAAAAACAAAGGTGTCATTGTACGCTGATGATTCATGTTTTCTTTTTAAACCACAATTAGAATCCCTCCACAGCCTCAAAGAGGATCTAGATACTTTTGCTAACCTCTCTGGATTAAAACCAAGTTATGATAAGTGAACTATGGTACGTATTGGATCACAATTTTTTAAACTTTTACATTAGCGTGTAGTTTACCAATAAAATGGTCTGACGGGGATGTGGACATACTCGGTATACAAATCTCGAAAGAAAGAAACGATCTCACTCCAATACATTTTTATAGAAAGTTAGCTAGAATAGATAAGATCTTGCTACAATGGAAAGGAAAATACCTATCTACTTGGGGAAAAATCACTCTGATTAACTCTTTAGTCATATCACAGTTTACCTATTTGCTTATGGTTTTGCCTACCTGCTTTTTAAATTATATGAACAAAAAATATTCAATTTAATTTGGAATGGCAAGCCAGACAAAATTAAAAGGGCCTGTTTATATAATAAATATGAATTATTAAATATTAAAGCATTAGACCTCTCACTAAAGGCATCAGTCATACAAAAGTTATACTTAAATCCAAAATGGTTCTCTAGTAAATTTTAATAATTTCTCACCCCATGTTCAAGAATGGTCTTTTTCCCTTTATTCAGATTACAACTGCTCACTTTCGGTTATTTGAAAACAAAATAATCTCCAAAATATAGTTCTTTTTTAAACAAGCCTTAGAAAGTTGAAAAGACAGAACAAATAATACAGCAAATTTTGTGGTTAAACTCAAATATACTAATAAAAAAAACTTTTTTTTATTTTTTTAAAAGGTATCATTTTTATAAATTATATAATAAATAGGACTGGTGGAGTTATGTCACACATGCAGCTACCACAGACATATGGAAATGTCTGATCTACCCAAAATTACAACCAACTAATTGCAGCATTACCACAATAATGGAAGAGGCAAGTAGAAGGGGGAAAAAGTAAGGAACTTGTCTGTCGGCCCTGCATTAAAGACCATAAATGGTTAAAGAAAATTGTGTAGAATAAAAACATATACTAATTTCATTTAAGGACCAAAAAAATGACAGCTGTGCCATTTAAAAGGCAAAATAGTTGGGAAGAGATTTTTGATGTACCTATTTAATGGTACATGGTTTATGAATTGACACGCAAACAACGCCGGATTCAAAACTTCAAATTTTTCAATTGAAATTATTATAATAAATTCTTGCAACCAATAGAATGTTATATATATGGGGGATACAATCTTCCCACCTCTGCTGATTTTGCTGTGAGGAGGCAGAGTCATTAGATTATTTTGGAACTGTCCATATGTAGCTTGTTTTTGATCAAAGGTCCAGGAATGGCTGAAGAATTGCAATATTTACCTAGAACTAACGCTGCAGATAGCAATACTGGGTGATTTAAAAAGTCATAGTAAATCAATAATATAATAATTATTTTAGCAAAACATTTTATCTTTAATTTACAATCTGTAGAAGCTATGAGAATAGAAAGGTTCAGTACTTTTGTGAAGCATCACAGCACAGTTGAAAAATATATGGCAAATAGAAATCCAAAATGGATGGGGTTAAGAGATAGGGGTTGAATGGAGCTGAAGGGTGGGACTAATAACAACAAGATAACCAATGTAAAACATAAACGTAAAATGTTTATAGGTTCAGATATGTTGTGAAATAGCACAGTTACAAATAGAAATCAGACTGGATGGACATCAGAAATAGAGGAAGGACTAAAAACAAAGAAAATATAACTGTTGTAAAATAGATTGTGACTGTAAAATGTTTATAATATGTATAAACTGAAGGTAGAAGCTTAAGTGTTATTGTTTATTAGTTTACTCCAATTGGGGGAGGGGTGGTAGGGTTTGCGGGGAATAATAAAGGTATATTCTAAAAAAAGTATGTATATGTATGAATGTTTATGTATACATAAACTCAGAAAAAAAGAAACGGCCCCTTTTCAGGACCCCGTCTTTCAAAGATAATTCGTAAAAATCCAAATAACTTCACAGATCTTCATTGTAAAGGGTTTAAACACTGTTTCCCATGCTTTTTCAATGAACCATGAACAATTAATGAACATGCACCTGTGGAACGGTCGTTAAGACACTAACAGCTTACAGACGGTAGGCAATTAAGGTCACAGTTATGAAAATTTAGGACACTAGAGAGGCCTTCCTACTGACTCTGAAAAACACCAAAAGAAAGATGCCCAGGGTCCCTGCTCATCTGCGTGAATGTGCCTTAGGCATGCTGCAAGGAGGCATGAAGACCGCAGATGTGGCCAGGGCAATAAATTGCAATGTCCGTACTGTGAGACGCCTAAGACAGCGCTACAGGGAGACAGGACGGACAGCTGATCGTCCTCGCAGTGGCAGACCACGTGTAACAACACCTGCATAGGATCGGTACATCCGAACATCACACCTGCGGGACAGGTACAGGATGGCAACAACAACTGCCCGAGTTACACCAGGAAGGTACAATCCCTCCATTAGTGCTCAGACTGTCCGCAATAGGCTGAGAGAGGCTGACTGAGGACTTGTAGGCCTGTTGTAAGGCAGGTCCTCACCAGACATCACCGGCAACAACGTCGCCTATGGGCACAAACTCACCGTCGCTGGACCAGACAGGACTGGCAAAAAGTGCTCTTCTCTGACGAGTCGGGTTTTGTCTCACCAGCGGTGATGGTCGGATTCGCGTTTATCGTTGAAGGAATGAGCGTTACACCGAGGCCTGTACTCTGGAGCGGGATCGATTTGGAGGTGGAGGGTCCGTCATGGTCTGGGGCGGTGTGTCACAGCCTCATCGGACTGAGCTTGTTGTCATTGCAGGCAATCTCAACACTGTGCGTTACAGGGAAGACATCCTCCTCCCTCATGTGGTACCCTTCCTGCATGTTCATCCTGACATGACCCTCCAGCATGACAATGCCACCAGCCATACTGCTCGTTCTGTGTGTGATTTCCTGCAAGACAGGAATGTCAGTGTTCTGCAATGGCCAGCGAAGAGCCCGGATCTCAATACCATTGAGCACGTCTGGGACCTGTTGGATCGGAGGGCAAGGGCTAGGGCCATTCCACCCAGAAATGTCCGGGAACTTGCCGGTGGAAGAGTGGGGTAACATCTCACAGCAAGAACTGGCAAATCTGGTGCAGTCCATGAGGAGGAGATGCACTGCAGTACTTAATGCAGCTGGTGGCCACACCAGATACTGACTGTTACTTTTGATTTTGACCCCCCCTTTGTTCAGGGACACATTATTCAATTTCTGTTAGTCACATGTCTGTGGAACTTGTTCAGTTTGTCTCAGTTGTTGAATCTTGTTATGTTCATACAAATATTTACATGTTAAGTTTGCTGAAAATAAACACAGTTGACAGTGAGAGGATGTTTATTTTTTGGCCGAGTTTATATATATGGGTATGTATGTGTATGTACAGTGGCTTGTGAAAGTATTCACCCCCTTGGCATTTTTCCTATTTTGTTGCCTTACAACCTGGAATAAAAATTGATTTTTGTGGGGTTTGTATCATTTACACAACATGCCTACCACTTTGAAGATGCAAAATATTATTTAATGTGAAACAAACAAGAAATGCAACAAAAAAACAGAAATCTTGAGCGTGGATAACTATTCACCCCCCCAAAGTCAATACTTTGTAGAGCCACCTTTTGCAGCAATTACAGCTGCAAGTCTCTTGGGGTATGTCTCTATATGCTTGTCACATCTAACCACTGGGATTTATGCCCATTCTTCAAGTCAAAACTACTCCAGCTCCTCCAAGTTGGATGGGTTCCGCTTGTGTACAGCAATCTTTAAGTCATACCACAGATTCTCAATTGGATTAAGGTCTGGGCTTTGACTAGGCCATTCCAAGACATTTAAATGTTTCCCCTTAAACCACTCGAGTGTTGCTTAAGCAGTATGCTTAGGGTCATTGGAACCTCCGTCCCAGTCTCAAATCTCTGGAAGACTGAAACAGGTTTCCCTCAAGAATTTCCCTGTATTTAGCACCATCCATCATTCCTTCAATTCTGACCAGTTTCTCAGTCCCTGTCGATGAAAAACATGATGCTGCCACCATGATGCTGCCACCACCATGCTTCACTGTGGGGATGGTGTTCTCGGGGTGATGAGAGTTGTTGGGTTTGCACCAGACATAGCGTTTTCCTTGATTGCCAAAAAGCTCAATTTTAGTCTCATCTGACCAGCATACCTTCTTCCATATGTTTGGGGAGTCTCCCACATTCCTTTTGATGAACACCAAACATGTTTGCTTATTTTTTTCTGGCCACTCTTCCGTAAAGCCCAGCTCTGTGGAGTGTAAGGCTTAAAGTGGTCCTATGGACAGATACTCCGATCTCCGCTGTGGAACTTTGCAGCTTCTTCAGGGATATCTTTGGTCTCTTTGTTGCCTCTCTGATTAATGCCCTCCTTGCTCTCTTGGCAGGTTTGTTGTGGTGCCATATTCTTTCAATGTTTTAGTAATGGATTTAACGGTGCTCTGTGGGATGTTCAAAGTTTCTGATCTTTTTTTATAACCCAGCCCTGATCTGTACTTAATTTATGATCGCCTGATAAGACATTAAGTCTATTTATAGAAAAATATATATTATTTATTCCACCTTTAAACTGCAATACCAGAGTGGGCCTGTAGGTGCAGTGGAAAACGTGCTTCCAGACCGGAACCCTGGGACCTTGAGTGAGAGCGAAGTCCTGCATCTTGCTCACACTGAGGTATAATAACAACTAGAGACTGTGACCAAGATGTCCGACCGTTGTTTTCAGCGTAATTCTTTAACGTGTCGAATGCAAAGGATTTACTTCAGACACCGGACAATGCCCAAATCCTTGTCATTCGCATGAAGAAGAGACAGAGATATAGGGGACGTAGGTCGGGGTGCCTTGTAAGAATCCGACAGTGATTGGCTAACCCGCCTCTACCATCCGTCCTATTAGCCAACGTGCAATCATTGGATAATAAACTGCATGAGCGCAAAACTCTCCTACCAACGGGACATTAAAAACTGTAATATCTTATGTTTCACCGAGTCGTGGCTGAACGGCGACATGGATAACATACAACTGGCTGGGTTTTCCGTGCATCGGCAAGATAGAACTGCTGCCTCCGGTAAGACAAGGGTTGGTGGTTTGTGTCTATTTGTCAATAACAGATGAGGCATGACATCTAATATTAAGGAAGTCTCAAGGTTTTGCTCACCTGAGGTGGAGTATCTCATGATAAGCTGTAGACCACACTATTTACCAAGAGAGTTTTCATCTATATTTTTCGTAGCTGTCTATTTACCACCACAAACCAATTCTGGCACTAAGACCGCACTCAACGAGCTGTATTAGGCCATAAGCAAACAAGAAAATGCTCATCCAGAGGCGGCGCTCCTAGTGGCAGGGAAACTTAAATCCATTTGACCTAATTTCTACCAGCATGTTACATGTGCTACCAGAGGGGAAAAAAACCTCAAGAAGTTCTGGAAAACAATTAAAAACCTGGAGAACAAACCCTCATCCTCACAGCTGCCCATGTCCCTTAATGTTGATGATGTGGTTGCTACTGACAAGGAGCACATGGCTGAACTCTTTAATCAACACTTTATTAAGTCAGCATTCATATTTGACCCAGCCATGCCTCCTTGCCTGTCCAACATTTCCTCATCTCCCACCCCTTCTAATGCGACTAGCCCCGATGCTCCTCCCTATTTTCCCCTCCCCCGCTACAACGTTTCTCCCTGCAGGTGGTCACTTAGTCCGAGGTGCTAAAGCAGCTCCTTAAACTTGACCCAAAAAACAATCTGTGTCAGATGGTTTAGACCCTTTCTTCTTTAAGGTTGCTGCCCATATCATCGCCAAGCCTAGCTCTGAACTTTTTAACCTGTTTCTCCTCTCTGGGGAAGTTCCCATTGCTTGGAAGGCAGCCACGGTGCATCCTTTATTTAAAGGGGCAGATCAAGCTGATCCTAACTGTTATAGGCCAATTTCCATTTTGCCCTGGTTATCAAAAGTATGGAAAAACGTGTCAATAATCAACTGACTGGCTTTCTTGATGTCTATAGTATTCTCTCTGGTATGCAATCTGAACAATCAGAACATCTGCTGTCTCAGCCACTGCCTGTCACCAAGGGAGTACCCCAATGCTTGATCCTAAGCCCCACGCTCTTCTCAATTTACATCAACAACATAGCTCAGGCAGTAGGAAGCTCTCTCATCTATTCATATGCAGATGATACAGTCTTATACTCAACTGGCCCCTCCCCGGATTTTGTGTTAAACGCTCTACAACAAAGCTTTCTTAGTGTCCAACAAGTTTTCTCTGCCCTTAACCTTGTTCTGAACACCTCGAAAACAAAGGTCTTGGGGTCACCTCATACAAGTACTTGGGAGTATGGCTAGAAGGTACACTGTCCTTCTATCAGCACATATCAAAGTGGCAGGCTAAAGTTAAATATAGACTTGGTTTCCTCTATCATAATCGCTCCTCTTTCACCCCAGCTGCCAAACTAACCCTGATTCAGATGACCATCCTACCCATGCTAGATTACGGAGACATAATTTATAGATCGGCAGGTTAGGGTGCTCTCGGCTAGATGTTCTTTACCATTCGGTCATCAGATTTGCCACCAATACTCTTATAGGACACATCACTGCACTCTATACTCCTCTGTAAACTGGTCATGTCTGTATACCCATCGCAAGACCCACTGGTTGATGCTTATTTATAAAACCCTTTTAGGTCTCACTCCCCTCTATCTGAGATACCTACTGTAGCCCTCATCCTCCACATACAACACCTGTTCTGCCAGTCACATTCTGTTAAAGGTCCCCAAAGCACACACATCCCTGGGTTGCTCCTCTTTTCAGTTCGCTGCAGCTAGTGACTGGAACGAACTGCAAAAAAACACTCAAACTGGACAGTTTTATCTCCATCTCTTCATTGAATCTTGGATACTCTTACTGACAGTTGTGGCTGCTTTGCGTGATGTATTGTTGTCTCTACCTTCTTGCCATTTGTGCTGTTGCCATCTGTGCCCAATAATGTTTGTACCATGTTTTGTGCTGCTACCATGTTGTGCTGTTGCCATGTTGTGTTGCTACCATATTGTTGTCATGTTGTGTTGCTACCATGCTGTGTTGTCATGTGTTGCTGCCATGCTATGTTGTCATCTTAGGTCTCTCTTTATGTAGTGTTGTGGTGTCTCTCTTGTCACGATGTCTGTTTTGTACTATATTTCGATTTTATTTTTTATCCCGGCCCTTGTCCCCGCAGGAAGCCTTTTGCTTTTTGGTAAGCCATCATTGTAAATAAGAATTTGTTCTTAAATGACTTGCCTAGTTAAATAAAGGTGAACTATGTATATATATTCTAAATCCTCAACACGGTGGCCCCTCAGGGGTGCGTGCTCAGTCCCCTCCTTTACTCCCTGTTCACCCATGACTGCATGGTCAAGCACGACTCCAACACCATCATTAAGTTTCCTGACGACACAACAGTGGTAGGCCTGATCACCGACAACGATGAGACAGCCTATAGGGAGGAGGTCAGAGACCTGGCAGTGTGGTGCCAGGGTAACAACTTCTGCCTCAACATGATCAAGACAAAGGAGATGATCGTGGACTACAGGAAAAGGAGGGCCGAGCATGCCCCCATTCTCATCGACGGGGCTGTAGTGGAGCAGGTTGAGAGCTTCAAGTTCCTTGGTGTCCACATTACCAACGAACTATCATGGTCCAAACACACCAAGACAGTTGTGAAGAGGGCACAACAAAACCTATTCCCCCTCAGGAGACTGAAAAGATTTGGCATGGGTCCCCAGATCCTCAAAAAGTTCTACAGCTGCACCATCGAGAGCCTTCTGACTGGTTGCATCACCACCTTGTATGGCAACTGCTCGGCCTCCGACCACAAGACACTACAGAGGGTAGTGCGTACGGCCAAGTACATCATTGGGGCCAAGCTTCCTGTCATCCAGGACCTCTATACCGGGCGGTGTCAGAGGAAGGCTTTAAAAATTGTCAAAGACTCCAGCCACCCTAGTCATAGACTGTTCTCTCTGCTACCGCACAGCAAGCAGTATCGGAGCGCAAAGTTTAGGTACAAAAGGCTTCTTAACAGCTTCTACCCCCAAGCCATAAGACTCCTGCACAGCTAATCAGATGGCTACCCGAACTATTTGCATTGAACTCCCCCCCTCACATTTTTACCCTGCTGCTACTCTGTTTATTATCTATACATAGTCACTTTACCTCTACCTTCATGTACATATTACCTCAATTACCTCGACTAACCTGTGCCCCCACACATTGACTCTGTACCGGTACCCCCTGTATATAGAGTCAAAGTTAAAGTTAATGTTATTTTATTGTTGCTCTTGAATTTTTATTTATTTATTTTTTATAATTTTTTACTTCAGTTTATTTATTAAATACTTTCTTAATTCTTATTCTTCTTAAAACGGCATTGTTGGTTAAGGGCTTGAAAGTAAGCATTTCACTGTTGTGCATGTGACAAATCTAATTTATTTTGATCTACTCACTTTCGCCGATTCACGGACCATCTATATCCGGATTGCATCCGATTTACACAACCCAACTTCACACATGCATTAGCACTCAGTGCGCACAGGGAGTAGCGCGAGCTGCGACAACGTCATCCAAAAACATGGCAGACATTAGATGAATATAAAATGTTCATATCTTCGACTGTGAGTGATGTTTTGTGCACAAACATGATAACCAAAGTGTCTTATTAGGAATTTTGAAATCTAACTTCTCTATGTTCAATACCGGAACCCTGGCCCCTTGCTCGCTCATCGCAATGGTGTGTTTGAGCAGTAATGATAGTGAAGCTGACTGTAGACATAAGTTGGGGAGGTGCATCTGTGACAGCCGAAAGTCAGTCACTGTAGTCTAAAGTGGTTTTCCAACAGCAAGGCTCAGATCAACATGGCAGTGTCAACATAGCTGCTATTGTGTACGTTTTTCTTTATAAATACCTTTGATCTATAAAGTTCATAAAGAAAATCTATATTACGTCTCATGTTCTATCCAGATGTCTAACAATGCCGCTGCAGCCTCCAGGAGAGGAGTCTTTCAAGCTCATGGTGATGGTGAAGAAGAGTCGAAACAACCCAGTCATAGCTACATGCTGAGTGACTTTGACTCAGACCCCAGCACAGACCCTGGATCTGAGACTGACCTTGACAGTGAAGAAGCAGAATTAGACACACATAAAGAGAGTGCCACAACTGGTCCAGAACTCACTGAATTGAGAGATATAGGTAAAGGCCCACAGACCAATGTCTATAAAGAAGAGGTGTACATAAGTACTACACACACCCAGCCTAAAACCAAAGGAGAGCTCCACATTCACTCTGTGTTGTAAGTAGGTTAAGCCTTGTGTGTCTGTGTGTGTGTGTGTGTGTGTGTGCAGAGATACCCATCCAAACTAATTATTAAAATAAACTACAAAGTACTGTTGCCAAAAAATGTGTTTGTATTTTAAAACACAGAAAATACAAAAGTCGATTTTACTTTTGTACCTAATTCACCCCATTATCCTTGCTCTGGAAGTGCTTTCTTTCAAGCTCCTCCACTCATCCACCAACACCTCTCATGGCCTCACACGATAGTGCCATAAGACTTCTGATACCAATGCATTACATTTGGGATTGTAGGGCCCAAGAAATTGTGATCCGCTATTAAAAAATCCTTGTAGAAACGTTTTTTTCAGTATTTTGAAGATTTTCTGAAGTATCTTGTTACAAATTACATGGTGATTTTTTTCACTCCTTTCATATACAGTGCATTCAGAATGTATTCAGACCCCTTGACCTTATCCACATTGTGTTAGATTACAGCCTTATTCTAAAATGGATTAAATACAAAAAATGAACGGATCAAGGTACAGAGAGATCCTTCATGAAAATTTGCTCCAGAGCGCTCAGGACCTCAACCTGGGCGAAGGTTCACCTTCCAACAGTACAACAACCCTAAGCACACAGCCAAGACAACGCAGGAGTGGCTTTGGGACAAGTCTGAAGTCTGTCCTTGAGTGGCCCAGCCAGAGCCCATACTTGAACCCCATCGAATATCTCTGGAGAGACCTGAAAATAGCTGTGCAGCGACGCTCCTCATCCAACCTGACAGAGCTTGAGATGATCTGCAGAGAAGAATGGTAGAAACTCCCCAAATACAAGTGTGCCAAGCTTTAGCGTTGTACCCAAGAAGACTCGAGGCTGTAATCGCTGCCAAAGGTACTTCAACAAAGTACTGAGTAAAGGGTCTGAATACTTATGTAAATGTGATGTTTCAGTTTTTTATTTTTAATACATTTGCAAAAAATACTAAAAACCTGTTTTTGCTTTGTCATTATGGGGTATTGTGTGTAGATTGATGAGGGGGGAAAACTATTGAATCCATTTTAGAATAAGGCTGTAATGTAACAAAATGTGGAAAAAGTAAAGTGCTCTGAATAGTTTCTGAATGCACTGTACAAATGACAAAATACTCTGTGTGTATCTGTGTGTGTGTGTGTGTGTGTCTACATCAAAAATTTCACAATATGCACTGACAATTGACAAATATCCAGAGGTGTGAAGGCCTTCTCCACCTCCATCTCTCTGTCCATGTCTCAGGGAGTGTGGGAGTGAGGTGATGACGTGCCAGTTCAACAATGAAGGGACTCTGTTGGCTGTTGGTCTGAGTGACGGAGCCATCAAGGTATCGGACTTGAACACCTTTTCTGGATTTATGTTCATTAAGGCACACTGTAACAAAACGTTTTGCACCGGACAATGAAAACAAATGTTTGATAGTACCTCCCCACAATATATTTTTCCTTTTCCTGCCTAATGAACACAACCCCGTTGATATGTGGCCGACCAATTGACGTGTAGGAGAATGATAAATTATAGATCCGTCCTTGGGACGTCTGAATTAATTTAACTCCATCTGTCTTTTTCAGCTCTACAGTATGGACAATGGGAATTTTCTACAGACACTAAGGGACAGCAGCAGCATTCTGTCCTCTCTACCAGTTACTGCACTACGATTCACTCTGAGCTCCCAGTCACGTTGTCTCCTGCTGGCTACCTGTGAGTAATACATCTTACTCCCATAGAAATAGAATTACTAGAATGGACATTCAAATTCAAGTCAATGGGTGGACCTGGCTGTTAGTGATACATGTTAGCCCTCTCCGAGGGCCCCTCTCCTGAACAAACATCACTTGTCCTAAAGGGTCACACACTCATAGAAATAGAATGACTAAAATGGGAGAAGCCCCTCAGACCAAGGCAGTTAAGTGCACTCAAGGGTACAATCAATATGTAGACCTGTAATTTCTAATACGTTGACTTGGCAGGAGAGAGAGAAGATTTTAGGCCATGGTGTCGTTTAAGTAATAAACATCTTAGATGCAAGGGCATGGTACTAAATCATGTTTCTTCAATCTCAAGTTAGACATTCTCAATGATGTATACATGCATCATTACAAACGTTGATTGATATGAAGCTGATACAACTTTCAGTTGAACAATGAGTACGGTGAGAGTTCTGCTACTTTGTCATGTTTCTGGTACAGTGATGTTCCGCATTTTGAGCCAGTAGAAGATTCAACTGTCACGAGTTCCTAGGGCCTCTGACAATTCTGCATCCTGTATGATTTGAGGCACATGGTGATGGAAAACACTTGTTTACTTCAGACTTTTTATAGTTATGTGTAAGCAATTACTCGTGTTTCCGAGTTACGCAGGTTACTCGTGCTATGATTGTAAGCAAAGATATGTGAGGATATGACATCCGGGACGTCTTGGCATCCGGCTTTGCTCCTCCACAATGCACCAGTTTTGGGGAAGCTACTCTGAAAATATAGTTTACCAAGCTACCAATTACTTCACACTAGAAGAGGTTTTAAGCTACCCTAAAGCTACCCTTAAGAAAAATATAGTATACTTACTAAAGTTACTTAGAAAAAGTAGTTCACCACATCCAAACTACTTTGTGAAGAATTATCATATGTAAATCTGAAATGTCATAAACTACAAATTGCAAGAACAGATCACTTTGGGGTCATACTCTATGTTTAGATCATGTGTAATTTAGCCTATTAAACACACAAAAAAGTTAAAATTAGGCAGGTCTGATGCCGAAAAAGAAATAAAATGATCGTCTAGACTTTATTTTTTACAAAAAGAGTAGTGTGTAGTTCCAGTAGTTAGCTACAGTACTACATGGCAAAAAAAAGTCATTAACTACTGACACCCGTGAACACTGTGGAACTTGGTTGAAAAAACTGTTTATGTGCCATGGTTTACCTAAAGCCTGGGTACACAGGCTCCGGCGATCAGTGACAGTTCCACTTGGGGGTACTGTTGTCACAACAAGCCTCACTTGGTTTAGGCGGGAAGATGCGTTCCGGTAACTGGCTGGCACAAAGCGCTGGACCGCACGCATTAAATATAGACATAGAAAAAACGTTATCATGTTGGTTACCTCACCGACCCGTCGTAGGTACAGGCGACAAAGCGCTTAGTAACCTAGCTGGGAATGGGACAGACACAGGGCTCTACAGTGTAGCTATTTTACTCGCAAATGAGCCTAAAAATTGATGTGTGCAAACTAAAAAAGACAAGTATGAGCACATGTGCAAGTTGTGATTTGTAGCAAAAATAAATGCTGGCGTAGCTATTTTCAAAGTATTTCTGACGTTTTGCCTCATAGCTGGTAGCTAATCGCAAAAATAACTGTGGATCCCATCAATTGAATCTTACAGCACTGGCGCACTGTGAGTGAAGGGCTGAAAGATACATTTTTAGCATAGAAGTTGGTCGAATTTACCCGAAAGTCTACTAAAGTGTGACTTTGTCCTCATGTTTCTTGGCTATTTATAGCGTTTTGGTCACACGCTAGGTTGTTTGTCAATGTTAGTTTGAGCTCGCTTAACTATTAGCAAAGAGAAGAGATGTTGGAGAATCTCGACAGACACACCACGCTAACGGCCCACCCCTTAAAGGGGCAGCTGATCATTTTTGTCTCACCTAAATTACTGAATATTTGAGGGTACATTGTGCTTGATTGAGCGTGGAACACTCCCCAAAACGTTTATTCATGCACTTTTCGACATTTCTTATCATAAAAACACTCTTCCTCAAATACTTTCATTGTGCTCCTAAATTTATTTGTGTGAGCCTACATTTTTTGACATAGGAGCAGATGTGCTTCTTGTAAAAATGTCAGCGTAGAGCCCTGAGACAGCTCTGAAAAACTGACCCCTTCTATTCTAACATACAGGGGTGAATCATAATTGACTCTAATTCCCAGGAATGAAAAGCATTGAGCTGACAACAGACAGCTCATTTCAGGGATCATATGAACCACAGAGACTGTGTGTGGGATAATAGCGTGGTCGTGTCCAACCCTGCTCGTTCCCTCGACTCCGCTACCAACAACTAATCGCCCATAGAGCCCATAACCTGTATCACTGGACACTATTAGGGATTTGCGTCAATTCAAATTTGGTATCAGGACAAAATGTGATTCAGAGTCACCGAATATACTTTAAGTATTTTTATTAAACTCAAGCGATGAATGGTAAATGCAATTTTCGTATATACGGGTTCTCCGTATCACCTCGCATGATAGAACAGAGAACTGGCAGGATGTAAGTAAACAGCTGTTCTTATACTGTGACAGATGTAGTTCCAACTCCTCTGTTGGCCTATCACAGTAGAGGCTGAGCGTGGTTTAAACTTTGCTCAGCCTATCGCCGGCGCTCAGACTGGTCCCAGCCTCTTGGCGCTCTTTGGTGTCCGGCGCTGTTGCTGTGCAGATTACGCTCCCTCACCCCAGAGACTGAGGTCAGACAGCTCTGCAACAACATTGTCTGAGCTATTTGCACCTGCATACAAAGCACACTGTTCTCGCTCAAGGCTAACCACAGCTTCCCAGCACACTTATCTGGGGCTAACTGTTACTTCCAGCACACACACACAGACACCCAGGCGCCCAGGCCAACAGTTGCTAATATTCAATCACATGTGATATAGCATTGGGTTATAGTGCAATAAACACAAATCCTAACAACACTTAATAGGGACAAGTGAGCTACAGGCAGGAATCAGCAATGAATACAAATAATGAACCATCTATGGGGAAAGGACACCTCCTTGTGGCCAGAGACCCTACTTATTACTCCCACCCTGGAGAGATTGATATACCCCTTAAACCCTGTGGAACGCGGGGTAGCAGAGGGGGCAGCATTAAACATGGACAAGCTTTTTTACATATAGTAACAGTCAAAAGTTTGGACACACCTACTCATTCAAGGGTTTTTCTTTATTTTTACTATTTTCTACATTGTAGAATGATAGTGAAGACATCAAAACTATGAAATAACACATGTGGAATCACATATTTTAGATTTTAGATTATTCAAAGTAGCCACCCTTTGACATGACGACAGCTTTGCACACTCTTGGCATTCTCTCAACCAGCTTCATGAGGAATGCTTTTCCAACAGTCTTGAAGGAGTTCCCACATATGCTGAGCACTTGTTGGCTGCTTTTCCTTCACTCTGCAGTCCAACTCATCCCAAACCATCTCAATTGGGTTGAGGTCGGGTGATTGTGGAGGCCAGGTAATCTGATGCAGTACTCCATCCCTCTCCTTCTTGGTCAAATACCCCTTACACAGCCTGGAGATGTGTTTTGGATCATTGTCCTGTTGAAAAACAAATGATAGTCCCACTACTAAGCGCAATCCGGATGGGATGGTGTATCGCTGCAGAATGCTGTGATAGCCATGCTGGTTAAGTGTGCCTAGAATTCTAAATAAAGCACAGACAAAGCATCCCAACACATCACACCTCTTCCTCCATGCTTCATGGTGGTAACCACACATGCAGAGATCATCCGTTTACCTACTCTGCGTCTCACAAAGACAGTGGTTGGAACCAAAAATCTCAAATTTGGACTCATCAGACCAAAGAACAGATTTCCACCAGTCTATTGTCCATTGCTTGTGTTTCTTGGCCCAAGTAAGTCACTTTTTATTGGTGTCCTTCAGTAGTGGTTTCTTTGCAGCAATTCAACCATCAACGCCTGATTTACGCAGTTTCCTACGAACAGTTGATGTTGAGATGTGTCTATTACTTGAACTCTGTGAAGCATTTATTTGGGCTGCAATCTGAGGTGCAGTTAACTCTAATGAACTTATCCTCTGCAGCAGAGGTAACTCTGGGTCTTCCTTTCCTGTGGCGGTCCAAATGAGAGCCAGTTTCATCATAGCGCTTGATGGTTTTTGCCACTGCACTTGAAGAAACTTTCAAAGTTCTTGCAATTTTCCGTATTGACTGACCTTCATGTCTTAAAGTAATGATGGACTGTCGTTTCTCTTTGCTTATTTGAGTTATTGCCATAATATGGACTTTATCTTTTACCAAATAGGGCTATCTTCTGTATACTATACCTTCTCACAACACAACTGATTGGCTCAAATGCAAATATGAACTTTTAACAAATCACAACGGTTAATTGAAATGCATTCAAGGTGACTACCTCATGAAGCTGGTTGAGAGAATGCCAAGAGTGTGCAAAGCTGTCATCAAGGCAAAGGGTGGCTACTTTGAAGAATCTCAAATATAAAATATATTTTTTGATTTGTTGAACAATTTTTGGTTACTACATGATTCCATGTGTGGTATTTCATAGTTTTGATGTCTTCACTATTATTCTACAATGTAGAAAATAGTAAAAAAATAAAGAAAAACCCTTGAATGAGTAGGTGTGTCCAAACTGGTACTGTACGTTGTGTTTCCGTGAGACTGTATAGCCGTAATGAAGCCTGGCCTATTTACGGGCACAGGGGGCTCTGGCAATGGCTGACGTAGTACCCCATTTGGACCATAACCAAACGTGGGGGCACTGTTGTCACAGTATTTTGGGGGGGAGGGGCGCACTGCTCAGTCAGACCCGTGCCAATGCCCCTCGCTCTGGGGGTTACCCCAGCCAAGTGCTCGGGACCTGCTTCCTCATTGGAGGTGCAAGTAAACCCTGCTTCCTCCAACTCCAGGAATTGAAAATAGCATTGGGGTGCCATAATGCTGGGGGAAAGCTAATAAGATTCACTTGCTGGAAGTTAAGCATGTTAACCGACGTTAGCCAGGAGGCTTTTTAGTCTAAGGTAGGCTAGCTAGCCTCTTTGACCACAGCACGGCTCGTTTAAAATAACCAAGCGACTTAACGCTACATAAGAGATGTACTGTACCCCAGAAACTCTACTGTAGGGAGGGAGGAATAGCTAGTAATAGCTAGCTCGCCTCGGCGAGTAGCCAACCTGGCTAGCATACTGCGCAGCACTTGTTTAGCCTGGTTTCACCTACAGTTGAAGTCCAACTTGTAAGTCGCTCTGGATAAGAGCGTCTGCTAAATGACTTAAATGTAAATGTAATGTAAATGTAAGTCGAAAGTTTACATACACTTAGGTTGGAGTCATTAAAACTCGTTTTTCAACCACTCCACAAATTTATTGTTAACGAACTATAGTTTTGGCAAGTTGGTTAGGACATCTACTTGGTGCATGACACAAGTAATTATTCCAAAAATTGTTTACAGACAGATTATTTCACTTATAATTCACTCTATCACATTTCCAGTGGGCCAGAAGTTTGCATACACTAAGATGACTGTGCCTTTAAACACTTTCTGTCAAACTTAGAAACGTGTAATATCTGAAAATCTTAACCATATACATCATGGTTGGACATGTCTCCTGTCAGATGCCATGGTTGCCCTTAGTTTGAAGATGTAATCCAGAGACAGGTGTTTTCTCCATCTCCTTAGCTATCACACTCGAATTCCACTGATTTCAAAACGCGGTCCTCCAGAAAGTGGAGAGCATAAACGTAACGTTAGCTAGCGAGCCAGCCAGCTAACATTAACTAGCAAACAGTGCACTTTAACTTGACATTAGGTTTATGCAGTTTTGCTACCTGATACATTTTTAAAAAATGCGTTCAACAGGATTAACTAGACATACTGTTTAGCTGAAGTACACAGAAGCATGCTACAGTTGAAGTCGGAAGTTTACATACACTTAGGTTGGAGTCATTAAAATTTGTTTTTCATCCACTCCGCACATTTCTTGTGGTTAGGTTAGGACATCTACTTTGTGATTTACACAGATAATTTTTTCCAACAATTGTTTACAGACAGATTATTTAATTATAATTCACTGTATCACAATTCCCGTAGGTCAGAAGTTTACATACACTAAGTTGACTGTGCCTTTAAACAGCTTGTAAAATTCCAGAAAATTATGTCATGGCTTTAGAAGCTTCTGATAGGCTAATTGACATCATTTTAGCCAATTGGAGGTGTACCTGTGGATGTATTTCAAGGCCTACCTTCAAACTCAGTGCCTCTTTGCTTGACCTTTGCAGACCTCCACAAGTCTGGTTCATCCTTTGGAGCCATTTCCAAACGCCTGAAGGTACCACGTTCATCTGTACAAACAATAGTACGCAAGTATAAACACCATGGGACCATGCAGCCGTCATACCGCTCAGGGAGGAGACGTGTTCTGTCTCCTAGAGATTAACGTACTTTGGTGTGAAAATTTCAAATAAATCGCGGAGCAACAGCAAAGGACCTTGTGAAGATGCTGGAGGAAACAGGTACAAAGGTATCTATATCCACGGTAAAACGAGTCCTAAATCGACATAACCTGAAAGGCTGCTCAGCAAGGAAGAAGCCACTGCTCCAAACTGCCATAAAAAAGCCAGACTACGGTTTGCAACTGCACATGGGGACAAAGATTGTACTTTTTGGAGAAATGTCCTCTGGTCTGATGAAACAAAAATAGAACTGTTTGGCCATAATGACCATCGTTATGTTTGGAGTAAAAAGGGTGAGGCTTGCAAGCCGAAGAACACCATCCCAACCGTGAAGCATGGGGGTGGCAGCATCTTGTTGTGGGGGTGCTTTGCTGCAGGAGGGACTGGTGCACTTCACAAAATAAATGGCATCATGAGGATGGAAAAGTATGTGGATATATTGAAACAAATTCTCAAGACATCAGTCAGGAAGTTAAAGCTTTGTCGCAAATGGGTCTTCCAAATGGACAATGACCCCAAGCATACTTCCAAAGTTGTGGCACAATGGCTTAAGGACAACAAAGTCAAGGTATTGGAGTGGCCATCACAAAGCCTTGACCTCAATCCCATAGAACATTTGTGGGCAGAACTGAAAAAGTGTGCAAGCAAGGAGGCCTAAAAACCTGACTCAGTTACACCAGCTGGAGGTCAGGAGGAATGGGCCAAAATTCACCCAATTTATTGTGGGAAGCTTGTGGAAGGCTACCCGAAACGTTTGAACCAAGTTAAACAATTTAAAGGCAATGCTACCAAATACTAATTGAGTGTATGTAAATGTCTGACCCACTGGGAATGTGATGAAAGAAAGAAAGCTGAAATAAATCATTCTCTCTAATATTATTCTGACATTTCACATTCTTAAAATAAGGTGGTGATCCTAACTGACCTAAGGCAGGGAATGTTTACTAGGATTAAATGTCAGGAATTGTGAAAAACTGAGTTTAAATGTATTTGGCTAAGGTGTATGTAAACTTCCAACCTTCACCTGTACATATTCAGACCCTTTGTTATGAGACTCAAAATTGAGCTCAGGTGCATCCTGTTTTCATTGATCATCCTTGAGATGTTTCTATAACTTGATTGGTCTCCACCTGTGGTAAATTCAATTGATTAGACATGATTTGGAAAGGCACACACCTGTCTATTGTTAGGTTCTAATTCGTAGTAAAAAAACTCTATGAACACTATGAAAGCTTAACCAAGTTTATTATTCCCAGAGGATCAATACAGCTGCATTAGACAAAACCATTTTCACACAAGCACTGATATTTAACCGTTCCTCATAGGCTGAGAAACATCATTCTTTACTGCTAGGCAGGACACTAGTGATAAGCCATAAACATTTATATCTCCCTTAAGGTGACCCGACCTGACCTCAACCCCCTCCATCACTAATCCATGGCTCTCTCCCCTTATCAATGCCTGCCAGATGTAATCACTTCCCTGCACTCAACACATTCCAAGCTTAATTGCACACACTATATACCTTCCTCCTATAACCATTAACTTCTGGTGTAGACCGTCTAAACCACACCACTCCATTAGTGACATGAATAAGTATATTTTCATATTCTCAGAACCCAACAGTTTAAGGTCCACAGTTGACAGTGCATGTCAGAGCAAAAACCAAGCAATGAGGTCGAAGGAATTGTCTGTAGAGCTCCAAGGCAAGATTGTGTTCGAGGCACAGATCTGGGGAAGGGTACCAAACAATTTCTGTGGCATTGAAGGTCTCCAAGAACACAGTGGCATCCATCATTCTTAAATGGAAGAAGTTTGGAACCACCAAGACTCTTCCTAGAGCAGGCCGCCTGGCCAAACTGAGCAACTGGGGGAGAAGGGCCTTAGTCAGGGAGGTGACCAAGAACCCGATGGTCACTCTGACGGAACTCTAGAGTTCCTCTGTGGAGATGGGAAAAACTTCCAGAAGGATAACCATCTCTGCAGCACTCCATCATCAGTTATTTATGGTAGAGTGGCCAGACTGAATCCACTCCTCAGTAAAATACACATGACAGCCCGCTTGGAGTTTGCCAAAAGACACCTAAAGACTCTCAGACAATGAGAAACAAGATTCTCTGGTCTGATGAAACCAAGATTGAACTCTTTGGCCTGAATGCCAGGCATCACGTCTGGAGAAAACCTGGCACCATCTCTACGGTGAAGCATGATGGTGGCAGCATCATGCTGTGAGGATGTTTTTCAGCGGCAGGGACTGGGAGACTAGTCAGGAATCACACAGCCAAGACAACGCAGGAGTGGCTTCAAGACAAGTCTCTGAATGTCCTTGAGTGGCCCAGCCAGAGCCCGGACTTGAATCCGATCAAACATCTCTGGAGAGACCTGGAAATAGCTGTGCAGTAACGCTCCCCATCCAACCTGAAAGAGCTTGAGACGATCTGCAGACAGTAATGGGAGAAACTCCCCAAATGCAGGTGTGCCAAGTTTATAGCGTCATACCCAAGAATACTCGAGGCTGTAATTGCCAAAGGTGCTTCAACAAAGTACTGAGTAAAGGGTCTGAATATGTATGTAAATGTGATATTTCTGTTTTTATTCTTTATACATTTTGTAAAGATTTCAAAAAACTGTTTTTGCTTTGTCATTATGGGGTATTGTTTCTAGACTGATGAGGGGGAAAAAAATCATACATTTTTGAATAAGGCTGTAACGTAACAAAATGTGGAAAAAGTCTTTCCAAATGCACTCTAAATACTTTATTCTAGTCATGTCTCATCCTATATAACTACTGTTGTACGTATACTGTCTATACACACCATTATATGTTGATATGTTTATATACATTATATGTATATATATATTTATGTATATATTTGTATTCCAGTCTCTAGCATCGTTCTGATATTTCTTAATAAAAACATGTAATAATATTTGGATTATGTGAGTTGTTTAAAAAAAATTATTGCTAGGTATTACTGCAGTGTTGGTGCTATCTCTTCGAGTAGCCTCCCATACCCCAGAGCGCACAGGAGCCAGGTTGGGAGCGGGCAGCCACCACATACCCCACGCCCACTTAGACAAGTCCTTTGCTCCGACCACCAATCCAACTCTGCTTCCTGCACCTCGGCTAGGCCGGGAAAGGAAAGTCACCATCGGTATTTCCAAGATTTCTCAAGAAATCTTTCCAAAGAGTTTGTACGCAGTACGTGGCAATGCACACAGAGAATGGTTCGAGCGAGGGCTGCCTGAGAGTGTTCCAAGCCAAGACAAACTATACATAGATCTATACATAGATCATGAGTGTCTTTCAGAGAAATGTTATAGTCACATGACTGGGGACATGATCTCGACCCCGAACCCAGCTTGTAGCCATCGTCGTCTCTGTCGTTTTCTTAGCCATATTACTCATTGCACCAACAAATTGAAGAATAAGTAATTGTTTGTGATTAGAAGACTTATGAAAACAAGTACAAAATTCAGCACACAACGTCCAGGGGCTGAGCACACTCTACCACTATAAAACAATCTAGTTTTCCAATTGTTTGTTTTACTAGCGTGAATCGTTCTTGTTCACACCGACGTGAAGAAAGGAATAATTGAAGGAATGAATCCGAGCCTCATGCTTATCACCTGTGGAAGGTGGCCTTGTCAGGCATGATTGTATATCCTTCAACCGAAGCAGCGAGAGTGTGACTCCCCATAGTATGTTGTACTGAAATAGACCGATTGAAAGAGCGCTATTGATAGACATGCATCATTGGGATTCTCTAATATACAGAAAACGATAAAAGTATCTATTTCATGTACAGTATGTTTCGTACTTTGGGTCTCCTGGATCCCAGACCACAGACAAACCCAGTCATTGATGGTTAGCTCTGCATGAAGTCCCCGCCCCGACCGCCAGTGACACAATCTAGCTTTCAGCTTCAGCGCACACACAGTATTCCCTAGCGTGGGGCTGCAGCTGAGGCTAAATTCCTTAACAGCAGCAAAATGTGAAAACTGCAAGGGTGTGAGTACTTTCTCTAGGCACTGTGTGTGGTGAATCCCACTAACTAACACATAATCATGCATCGATGTCAATGGGAGAAATAAGGATTCTCCTCTGTATTGAAATGGACAATTACCAACTCCTTCTCTCCTGTGTCGCTTTCTCGAGATGCCAGCGGCATTGTGAGGAGCTGGTACGTGTGGGGAGGAGAGTGTTTGTGGGGGGTGAGAGACGTGGGGGAGACTGGAGGTGGAGAGGGAGGAGGTGGACAGAGACAGACCCTCTCTCTCTCCGTCTCTCCCTCTGGAGAGAAAGCAGCCACAGGGGGGTCCGACTCAGCCATTCATCTGTATGACCTCTCCACTCACCAGAGACTGATGACCTGCAAGGCCAGGTGGGTAAAATATTAGTAATCCCTGAAAACAACATTTTCTACAATAGATTTTTTTCCTGATGTGGAACATTATGACAATTTTATCATTATTTAAAATAAAACATTTTAGTGTGCCTGAGTCTGGTGTTGTGGTTAGCCCCCCTGACCCCGGACCAAATATACTCCTAGCGAAGTGGGTGCTAATTCTGTTTTAGCACTTCTCATCTGTCTATTCCAGTGCTGTCAAATAAATACAAAATATGTGTGAAGGTTGGAACTCCGATCTTCCTTTACAAAATAAACACATTTTGAGTCACTTTAGGTCGTTGTTTCAACCAGTATTTATTTTCCACCATTTTATTTTCAGCTCCACAAGAACAGTTATGGATGGACATTGTTTTCGGGTTTTCGCAGTGACTTTTCACCCAGAGATGGAGAGAGAATTCATCTCTGGGGGTTGGGACAACACCATACAGGTAACAATCGCAGTTTACTGTATAAAATCCCAAAATCTTAAAAAGCTTGATTTGTGGTTTGTAAAAACTAGTCTGGTCTGGTAACTAGAGACCGCATTCTAACATTTGTTCTAGGACAGGGGTGTCAAACTCGATTCCTGGAGGGCCGTGTATCTGTTGGCTTTTGTTATTTATGTTATTTATTGTAAATTCATATTCAGTTAAGACCTAGAGCGGTGACAATGACATTAGTTGATCAATGAAGTACAAGGTAGGAGTGCTAACCTGCAGACACATGGCCCTCCAGGAATTTCGTTTGACACCCCTGTTTTAGGAGATCAATTTAGAAACTGCCGTGGCAAGCAAGACGATTTTTCCAGTGAAAGTCATTCAATTCAATTAATTCAATTTATTTAAAACATCTGTCTGATAATATTTGTCTTCTCACAGTTTTGGGATACCAGACAGCAGCACTCTGTCAGGTAAAACTGTAATTGTTTTATTTGTCTTCAATCATTATGGTTTATGCGTCAGGATTATGGTGTATGCATCCAGATTAGCCATGGACAGATTTTTATCAGGCATTATCTTTGTCTACCCTGCTTTTAGGATGCTTTCGGGTCCTCACGTGTGTGGTGACACGCTTCAGATCGACCCAGCTGTCAATCACATCCTGTCTGGCTCCTGGAGGAAGGACAACGCACTGGAGGTGACAACAACAGCAACAAACAAACAGGGTTGGGTAGTAACGGATTACATGTAACAGGGATGACGTAATCAGAATACAAAAATTAAGTCACAGCCCAGATAACTTTTGAAAAATGTGCAGACATATTACAGTAAAAAATTTAATTAAAAACACTTGATTCAACTTGTCAAGGGCTTGATGATTATTTGACGAGTAGAATCAGGTGTGCTTGTCTAGGGCCACAACAGAAATATGTACTGTTGGGGGTACTCAAGGACCAGAGTTGGGAAACAGTGTACTAAACTGTTATAGTATTTAAATGAATTATTTAAAATAAAATGTGGGTTAGGAAAGCTTTCACTGGAAATTGACAGTGCAGCTGACCTCTTAGCCGTGACGCCAGTAAATCAAGAAGATGCAGGAGGAAGTTGAACCAGCACTTGCACAAGATTGATGGTTCCCACTAGCTACAGTGTATATGGTTAAAATGTATGAAAACAAAAATAAGCTTTTTTAAATTAAATCCTTAATTTAAGGATAGGGTTAGGCATAAGGTTAGCAGTGTGTTTAGGGTTAGGATTAAGGTTAGGGTTAGGTTTCAAATCAGATTTTAAGAAGAGAAATAGGTTGGGTTTATACTTGTCCAGATAGTGACGACCAAGATTGCTGGAGGGTTATTTAGAGATTGAATTTACACTGAATATACCAAACATAAGGCCCATGTTGACTCCAATGCTTCCCACAGTTGTGAGAAGTTGGCTGGATGTCCTTAGGGTGGTGGACCATTCTTGATACACACGGGAAACTGTTGAGCATGAAAAACCTAGCAGCGTTGCAGTTCTTGACACAAACTGGTGCACCTGGCACCTACTACCACACAGTACCATGTTCAAAGGCACTTACATGTTTTGTCTTTCCCATTCACCCTCTGAATGGCACACATAAACAATCCATGTCTCAATTGTCTCAAGGCTTAGAAATCCTTGTTTGACCTGTCTCCTCCCCTTCATCTACACTGATTGAAGTGGATTTAACAAGTGACATCAATAAGGGATCATACTGTACCTTTCACCTGGATTCACCTGGTCATGAAAAGAGCAGGTGTTCTCATGTTTTGTATACGCAGTGTATCTGTTTGCAGCATAAACTGAGAAGGCAGTTGCAGGCTAACCAAGGATAGTCATCCAGAAGTAATCAGATTTTATTCAGTACATACTGAGAGGTTTAGGGTAACCTTTTTCTCATGGTTAAAGGTTAGAGATCTGTCTAGTTACAGTAAGTCACATAATCCCGCAATCATTGTCTCTGACTTTGACAACATATTATTATTGTCATCTTAATACAAAATAGTTTTCCCTCAGCTCAGTTACTGTAACTTTACACAAACGTTAACAATTGTTTTCCTATTTTAATCAATGTGATTATTATCTCCATATTGATACCAGGACATGACCCTAAAACTATAGGTTATTACACAATGTATTGGGACATTTGGGTGCCAAAGTGGGTGCAGACAAGACAGCTGCAATGCATGCATATGCATAGCGTGCATACTTATCTCTCTCTTGCACTCTTTCTCTCTCTCTTTTAGATCTGGGATTATGTCTCAGGTCAGAAAGTGACTGAAGTGCCACATGACTACCAAGGAGAGAGCAAAGTGAGTCCATCAATATAGCCACACAAAAAATGATCTAAACCTCAACTACTATTCCAAAGGTTATATCTAGAACTTAATCAGGTGTTTCGGCTGTCCCCATGGGAGAGCCCTTTGAATAACTCTTTTTGGGTTCCAGGTACAACCGTTTTCAATTCCACGTAGAACCCTTTCCACACAGGGTTCTACTTGGAACCAAAAAGGTTCTACCTGGAAAACACAAGGGTTCTTCAACGGGTTATCCCATTGGGACACCCAAAGAACCGTTCTGGAATGATTTGTTCTAAAAGTGCTTGTGTCAAATTGTTGTTCACACAGATCTACACATGCCATTGGCTTGGCCAGGATCATATCGTGGCCGCTGGGAGCCAATCAAATATGCTGAGAGTCATCAACCGGTGGACTATGACGGTTAGTATATTGGTATTTTAGGTACAGTATAAAGTAGCAAAGTTTATAATTATGTAGGAATTCTTGTGAAGTAAGATGTCTTGCACCTTTGTTCAAGCCTATTATTGCGCGGTGAGTCGATTATACAATAAGCAAAACTGAGAGAAGCGATAAAATATTTATTTTTGCACTTTATAAACCAAAAATGGCACTCAACAGTTTACTTGCCATTTTACAATGGGCACCTCTTAGCTAGCAACTGTTTACCTTCCTCCTACAGCATGTTGTTGTTATACCCTCTGATGTTATAGTAAAAAAGAAAATGGCTCCATCAATCAAAGGTTAAAGGGACAGTCCACTCAAAAAAAATCCATATTTTTTTTCATTAGTCCACTGTTAATACAGTCCCAAAATGTTTTGCGTGTCAGCAGTCAAGTTTTCAAGATATTGGAATGATGCGTTTTGCATTATATGATGCTTTTTGCATCATCATGATGATGTGGCCGGTGACACTGCTCAATGTAATCACATCAAGGGCCTTCACCATTGTTCTCATCTGGTAATCAATGGCACTTCTTTGTCCTATTAATGCATGGAAATACATATATTTGTTAAAATCAACAATGAAGAAATGTATATAATTATGAATTCATAGAAATCTAATATTCTTAAACCACCTCTTTCTATTTCTGTCTTTATTTGTCTCTCTTTTACTCTTCCTCCCCTTCTTCCTCCTTCTCACCCTCCATCTTTCTATTTCTCCCCCTTGCTCTCCCTCCTCTCCCTCTCCCTTCCCACTCAGACTGAGTCTAGGTTGCTGGGCCTTTCCTCGGCCGTGTTCGGCTCATCCGTGTGTCTGGCGGGGAAGTGGACAGGCCTGATTGCAGCCACTTCTGGGACCAGTGTGTATCTGCTGGAGCGAGATGGTCAGCAGCATTCCAAAAAGTAGGGCCTCTAAGGAGAAATTAATTAACATTCAACGGCACCGTTCGGTTGTCGGTTGCTGTGTGTTTAACTAACGCAGAATATTACGTTTTGGTTTACATGTCCTGAATGTAAAGATGTAAACTTGTTTTAGTAAAAAATATATATATAATAATAATAATTCTAAAACTTTTTTTTTTTGGTTACTTACCTCAAATGTAATGCAAGAGGTACCAAATTATTTAATGTTGTATTCATATTTGCTAAAGCTCTTCAATATTCATATCCTGCATGTAAGCAACAGTATTTTGTTTTAGTCTCCCTCTAAACTTACTGTTGTTAATTATGCTTTTATTACTTGATGTTGAGTTACAGAACTTACACTCTTTTTATATATAAGACATTGAACTATGTCTTGTGCATGTGGATATATTTCAACAATGCAGTGTGAGTACGGACACATGAGAGCAGACTTTTGTGAAAAAATGTTGACTGCCAAAGTGCGTGAGGCCTGTTGCTCCAGTCATTGGCTCACAAGACTAGACAACTATAGGACTTAAGTTCAAAGTTAACTAACTTTAGGGAGTGTTTGCAAACTAGAAGGCTTCAACGTTTCATAAGAGGGCATCCAAGGGATCTGTAAAATGTGTGTGTGAGCAGGAGATTAGACAAAGAACAATGGAATTTTAAAGCAGCCATAATATAAAAAGTGAATACTTATCTAATTAAACTAATCTATGTCAATCAAATATTATTGTGCTGTCTTTTGTTTATTTCTTAGTTAGACTATAGCAACCTGAATTTACTTAGGAAGTAAATAGCCGAAGGGATATTTGGCTAACTTCTCTGTTTGGAACAGATAGTTCTAGACACTCCCTTGTCCCTCCCTCGAACTCCAGATTCACTGGTATAAAAAAAAAGTGGAATTCAGTCTGGCCTGGGGAGTTACATAAGGGCACTTTTAGTATAGGAAGTCCGAATGGCTTACACCGGGATAGAGCTCAGAGCAGGCAGACAGCACTCAGCCAGAGAGAGGAGGTTAAAAACAGAGTAGGAGAAGGGAGAGAACACTTTGGACCTAGACAAATATTCTAGGAGATAGGGATAGTAAGAAGGGAGTAAGATCATATTGTCAAATGTTAGAGAGAGCGAGAGAGAGAGCGAGAGAGAGAGAGAGAGAGAGAGAGAGAGAGAGAGAGAGAGAGAGAGAGAGAGAGAGAGAAAAAAGTAGACAAAGACTAGTTTGAGAGCAGACACCGTAATCTACAGCAGCTAAGGTAGAGACAGATCCCGTATGCTCTTCTGTGCTTTTCACGTCTTCAGAAGACAAGAGATACAGAGAAAGCTATTTAGGATAAACAAAAGAAAAGTGAGAGATCTTGCATAGAGAGAGAGAGAGAGAAGTTAGAAAGCTAGAGTGATACAGAGAGAAGAACAAGCAAGTCAACGTACTGTGCATACTGACAAAGAGGACCAACCACTCCAAGAAGATAAGCAGAATACCGGACTTAAACACTTTTACGTTTTTGGGCTCCCTGTGGTCTTCTCTTGGTCTCCTTGTGGTCTGCTTGCGGTTCTGCTTCCTCGTGGAGGAATTTGAAGTCATGGCTGGGACAGAAGAGCTGTCGTTCAGCGAGGCCATCATGGCAGCGGGTGACGCATTCCACCGCTTCCCCCTGATCAAGATCCAAGGGGTCCCTCTCATGTGCCACATTGTCCACAACTGGGACTCTATCAGGGCCTTCTGCCCCGATCCCTCCGATCTCCTCATTGCCACCTACCCCAAAGCAGGTAACTGGAAAGAGGTTATTTATTCATTTTGTCATTCACAGATGATTAAAGGTAGCCTGGTTAAACCAGAATGATGCGGTCATAGGGTTCAGCCTGGTTTAACCAGGCTAGATCAAAGGGACAAGTATGAAATCAACGTTTGTCAGATACTTTGAGACCTTAAAAGTAGTCGAACGCCAAGATGAGTCCACACACCACGGCATCGGTTGTCTAGAGCTAGCTTCACAGGAGGCTGGTGAGGGGAGGACATAATAATGGCTGGAATGGAGTTAATGGAATGGTGTCAAACGCATGTAAATCCTGTGTTTGATACTGTTCCAATAATTCCATTCCAGCCATTACTATGAGCCCGTCCTCCCAAATGAAGGTGCCTCCTGTGCTAGCTATATGCCTCAAACCAAAATGAATGAACCAAATAAGCACAGCGAATCCTGAAAACAAAAAGGTGCTTATCCTTTTCATTGATTTTGGATTGTGGTTCATAGCTTGATCTTCTTAACCTGGGAGACGTCGTGGAGTTACAGTATCTCAACAGAAGACTACCCACATGAAAAAATACTTTTCTATAGAATACTACAGTATTTACTATATGATTCTGTAGTATACTGTACAATACTATACTTCACACTGTAGTATCCCTTGATCTTGTGTAGTACTTACTACGTAAAATAGGTAAAAGAATAACACTGTACTACAGTAATGTTCGCAAAAACATTACAGCCCGCAGAAAAACTACAGTTGTTTTATTATAGTAATACTACAGTATTTCATTTGCGTATACCCTGCCTATTTCCCTCCCCCATATCTCAATTTGTGCCACCCATAAGTGAGAAACATACAGGTAACTGACAAAATAAAGGAAACACCAACATCAAGTGTCTTCATAGGTCGTTGGGCCACCACAAGCCAGAACAGCTTCAATGCACCTTGGTATTAATTCTATACTGAACAAAATTTTTAATGCAACATGTAAAGTGTTGTTCCCATTTTAAGCACACATTTGTTAAATACATCCCTGTTAGTGAGCATTTCTCCTTTGCCAAGATAATCCTTCCACCTGACAGGTGTGGCAAATCAAAAATCTGATTAAACAGCATGATCATTACACAGGTGCACCTTGTGCTGGGGACAACAATTGGCCACTCTAAAATGTGCTGTTTTATTACACAACACAATGCCACAGATGTCTCATGTTGAGGGAGCGTGCAATTGGGATGCTGATGTAACAGTTTAACTTTAGTCCGTCCCCTCGCCCCGACCCGGGCGCCCCGACCGGTAAACTTTAACATTGATTTATCCTGCAATAGATGTTGTTCAATTGGTAACATACATTTTTGTCTTCTTCTAATGCCCCTTAATGGGAAAGTAATCTAAAAGTAACCGAATGTAATCAGATTACGTTACTGAGTTTGGGTAATCCAAAAGTTCCATTACTGATTACAATTTTGGACAGGTAACTAGTAACTGTAATGGATTACATTTAGAAAGTAACGTATCCACCCCTGCGGATAGCCAGGGGCAAACTCCAACACTCTGACATAATTTACAAACAAAGCATTTGTGTGAGTCCGCCAGATCAGAGGCAGTAGAGATGACCAGGGATGTTTTCTTGATAAGTGAGTGAATTGGACCAGTTTCCTGTCCTGCTACGAATTCAAAATGTAACAAGTACTTTTGGGTGTCAAGGAAAGAGTAAAAAGTAGGAATGTAGTGAAGTAAAAGTAGTCAAAAATAAAAAATAGTAAAGTAAAGTACAGATACCAAAAAAAGTTGTACTTTAAAGTATTTTTACTTAAGTACTTTACACCACTGGGGCAGGGATGTCCCAAGGATCCCTGATAGCACTGACTATTTTTATACATGACCCTAAGCGTGATGTTGATTGTTTAATTACCTCACACACCTCTCTGGAAGCACCTGCTTTCAATATACTTTGCATCCCTAATTTACATAAGTGTTTCCATTATTTTGACAGTTACCTGTATATGCCAAGTATAGACCATATATTGTGTTACTTACAGGTTATAGAAAAGAGCAGAAGCTCTGAACTATTCATTCAGACCCCAGTCCTACCTACAGGTTATGGAAAATGGGCTCTTTTAGTATTTGTCCAGTACATTTCCTGAAGGTTAAAGCCCCCACTTCTATGTCAAAGATAATAAAACAAAATCACTATAGTAAATACTATATTAATGTCCACAGTATATATTAAAATACACAGTATACTACAGTCTGCAAAAATGCTACATAAATACTACAGTATACTACAGTCCAAAAAAGCACTACAGTAATTCATATATTATATACTACAGTTTTTTTACTACAGTATTTAAACTATAGTAAACTGTAAATACAGAATGTCCACAAAATCACTACAGTGAATACTACAGTAAAGTCCGCAAAAACACTACAGTGAATACTACAATATTTACACCATATAATCTTTTTTTCTTGTGGGTATTTTGGAGTGGGAGAACACATTCATTGTACTGGCCACTGGTTTGGAATGTCCACTGCATACCCCTGGAGTAATGTAAATTCCAAAGAAATAGAATTACTAGAATGGACATTCTCATTCAAGTCAATCTTCCGTGATAGGTGGACTGTTGGCGGTACCCATGAATGTTCCAGTCAACTTGCCGTGGTCTGAGGGGCTTCTAGTAATTATATTTCAATTGGCCCCTCTACCTTTCCTGTCTTTCAGGAACCACGTGGACCCAGGAGATTGTGGACCTGCTGCTTAACAACGGAGACGCAGAGGTCGCAAGGAGAGCACCCATCTCCTTCCGAATCCCCTTCCTGGAGATCAACTCCCCCCCGCCCTTCACCTCTGGTGCGTGTGTGTGTGTGTGCTTTCTCATCCTACAAGCTGTTCAGAGCTCAATATTTATCATTGTAGCAGACCTGGGTCAAATACCTATTTTCAAATACTTCTTGCAATACGTTTTTTGCTTGAGTCTGCCTGGAGTGCCAGTTGGGCAGGGTTTGCAATTTTGGGAAGTTTCTATTAGGTTATTAAGCCAGTCAAGCTCAAATAGGCACAGATAAAGTATTTATAGGCAGAGATAAAGTGTTTATTTTCAAGCTTCTGTTCTATTTCTTCTTCCTACTTAGCTCAAATGCATCTCGTAACTCTGGTCCGCAGTGCAGTGCCATATGATGTGTACCCCACGGCTCACAAACCCAATTCCTGGAGGAATGTTTGGGCGCTGGTCTTAATAACAACCCGTTTCCTCTACCTTAATCAGAGTCAATGAGTTATTAACCCACAAACATCTCCCCCCAGTGTGTGTGTGCGTGCGTGTGTGTGCGTGTTTGTGCGTGTGTGTGTAAAAAGCAAGTACAGAGAACAAGGCCAAAATGACTTGTGCTGTGATTGCTACTTCTTAACCTGTCTAGCCCCTGGGTTCCGCTAGCAGAACGTTTCACAAAAATTGGCGAAATGACATTATTATAAATATTTAACTTCAATTAAATCAGAAGTGTTATACATCAAATCAAAGCTATACCTCTTGTTAATCTAGCCACCATGTCCGATTTCGAAAAGCTTCACTGCAAAAGCGATTATCGATCAGTAAACAACACATTAGGTACAGTTACAGCAAAGTAGATTAGTCACGAAAGTCAGAAATTGCAATAATATTCATCAATTACCTTAGGAAATTTTCTTCTTTTGGCAATCCTAAAGGTCACGACGAAACAATAAAGTGGCGTTTTGTTCGATATAATCCATTTTTATAGCCTAACACGAAACATTTTGTAAACGGCTTGTGTGGAAAATTCAGCGTCCTTCAACTTTGGACGTAACATTCATTGTAATTACTCACTCTAAACGGACGTTTATCCAGTCATGTTCGGTTTCATTACAATCCTCTGTTTGTTAGTAAAACAACCAAACATCATGGTTCTTTTCCCGGGACATATTGACCGAAAGGAACTGATTTGAACACACCAAACAACGACCTCATTACGCGCCAATCAAATGACCTGTCCTTCGTTGATTGACTGTATTTCGGACCAATGACCACTGATCTTCTTGAAATCTAGCTGGATAGATAGCCAATGAACTGAGGTAAATGGGAACATGTAATGGTTCGACCCGGGAAGAATATCCTTTGTCCTAAACTCATGCGTACACACAGCCATTCGCCATTGAAAATTCTACAAGAAGCAGCCACGCCGTTTACGCACCGCAACAGTTTATTTTAGAGCATTTTCAAGACATAATAATGGCAAATAAATCAGTCAAATCGAAGACGAAGACCAAGTACACGGACCTACACGATATAATTGACGAAATAGATAGAGATAGTGGAAGTGAACACCAAAATGAATCTAGTGAGTCTAATCAATCTTTTGATTCTGAATTTGAGGAGATGTTCCTCTACGGGGAAGACGCAGTTTTGGATCGGTAAGTAACGTTGTTTGAAATTAATAATATCAAATATTATTCATTTGAGTTGTTTGAGATATTTGTATTTTATTTGCCTTATATAAAAATAGGACTAGGACATGAAATATAAAGTACACAAGTATATTGAAATGTAGAAAGTACATATTGCTCTATATTGTGGGTGTATGTCTGTGTGTCTGTGTCTGTATAATTATTACCTAATTGTTTACATGTATTTTCTATCTAAAATGGAATGGACAAAACCTCACCATAGGCACTATTTGTATATATAATATGTGTGTCTGTGTCTGTATAATTATTACCTAATTGTTTACATGTATTTTCTATCTAAAATGGAATGGACAAAACCTCACCATAGGCACTATTTGTATATATAATATGTGTCTGTATAATTATTACCTAATTGTTTACATGTATTTTCTATCTAAAATGGAATGGACAACCTCACCATAGTTACTAATTGTGTATATATAATATGTGTCTGTGTCTGTGTCTTTATTTCACAGTCCCAGCAATTCTGATTGGGAGCCAAGGTGCAAATCCCCCACTGAAGCTGGTCCATCCAGCTGGACCACTGCTGTTTCCGGCACCACACCTACCCCCGCCCGGCCATCAAGGGGTGGTAAGCCAGCGGCAAAGAAGCGGAGGAAGGGCAGCGTGGAACCGTCCAGAGCGTCCAGCGTGGAACCTGCCAGAGCGGAGGAGGACCGTTGGCACTCTGTTCTGGAGGAGGATGTGTCCCCACCATCTCCACTTTTCCGACCAAAACGCCCAGTAGGCCCTCAATTGGACCTGACTTCCAAGTACAGCCCCATGCAACTTTTCCAGTTGTTTTTCACCTCGGCAGTTGTTGATACCCAGGTGATGAACACAAATAAATATGGCGCTAAGAAGCAGGAAGGCAAGACAGAGACATGGAAGGCCATTTCCATGTCAGATCTGTTTTGCTACCTTTCTATGGTCATCTACATGGGGGTGGTGAAGTTGAAAACCCTGAAAGACTACTGGAAAACTGCACCTCTCTATCAACTGCCTTTCCCCTCAACGGTCATGTCTAGGAAAAGGTTTCTGACAATTTCACGGGCGCTTCACATCAGTGCCCCAGAAGTTGATAAGGACAACGAGACGAAACGAGGCACGGCAGGGTTTGATAAGCTCTGCAAGATCAAACCTCTCTACCACGATATCGTTGAGGCATGCAAGACTTATTTTCAGCCCGCCCAGACCCTTTCCATAGATGAGAGAATGGTAGCCTCAAAGGCCAGAATTGGCCTAAAACAGTACATGCGCAACAAACCGACAAAATGGGGTTACAAGCTGTTTGTTTTGGCCGATTCTGCGTGTGCATACACCTGCAATTTTTTTGTCTATGAGGGGAAGAACACTTGTGCGAGCGGTAAGGGACTCAGTTATGACTCTGTGATGCAGTTATTAGATTTCCAGCTGCTGGGGTAGGGCTACAAACTATTTGTAGACAACTTCTACACAAGCCCTACCCTGTTCACAGACCTGAGGAAGCTGGAGATGTGGGCCTGTGGCACCATTCGGACCAACAGAGTGGGCTTTCCAAAAACCAGGGTGAACGACATGCCTAAGCGGGCTGAGCGGGGTACCATGAGATGGATCCGTGAAGATGACCTGCTCTTTGTGAAGTGGATGGACACTCGAGAGGTAGTCATGTGCTCCACTATTCACAAGTCCTTCGGTGGGGATCACGTTGTTCGACGTTTGAAAGGTCCTACAGGCGCTTGGACCGCCAGAAATGTCCCCATTCCAACTACTGTGAAGGATTACAATAAGAGCATGGGAGGTGTAGACCTATCGGATGCGCTGATAGGATACTACAATGTTCTTCACAAAACCATGAAATGGTACTTTGTTTTATCATTTTATTGACATTGCTGTGGTGAATTCCTTCATCCTCCAGAAGGAAATGGCCAAGAACTGTGGACAGCCCCCAATCTCACAGCTAGCCTTTAGGGAGCTGCTCATCCAGGAGCTTGCTAACTACAGCAAGAACACTGTAGCACCTTCTGTCCCCTCTACCTCTGTCCCTTCTGCTCCAACCAGTGGTACGCACATGCTGAAATTCATCATTGCAGGCAGGAATGTGCCTCAGGGAAAAAGGGGCTCAGTAGGGCGGCTTCGTTGTGCCCTGTGCCATAAGAAGTCCCCTGTCACCTGCACCACCTGTGCTGTGACCCTCTGTTTCACACCAGAGAGAGACTGATATGGCATCAGGAGCGCAACATTGTGTAGAGGACTGAGAGTCTTCACATGATTGAACATTGAAGTGTAAATAGTTACCCTTATTAATTTATATTTGTTTGAAATATTCATTTTTTTTTTCTTGAATTTTTCAAATATATATTTTTTGGGGTATGTTAGAATAATTGTTTTGTATTTTGTATATAATTATTTGTATCATTGTATCATTGTACCAATTCGGCCAATTGGGTACATTTGGGAAACTTGTGAGGGACACCTGGTTGACTTCATGCTCAATGGCATGTACCTCACTCATTCCTGAAGGTATCCATCTGAAACTTTTGTCAAATACTGTTGCCTACTTATGTTCTGATTTGAAATGATCCCCAGTATCATAACTGAATGTTTGGCCTTTCTTGTTGATTTTTAAAGATGCAACAACAGTAAAAGAACAAAAAATGTCTGTTGATTTCCTTGTATTTTCTTCTACCAGATCTATTGTGTTATATTCTCCTACATTCAATTCACATTTACACAAACTTCAGAATGTTTCCTTTCAAATGATACCAAGAATATGCATATCCTTCCTTCTAGGCCTGAGCTACAAGCAGTTAGATTAGGGTATGTTTTCAGGCGGAAATTGAGAAAAGGGGGGGGGGGGTTTCCCAAACAGGTTTAAGGAAGGTAAACCTTTGAATCTTTGAGTGTGCAACAGTGTTTTATGATGCACGACGGCTGACGCAACAAATATAAAGTTTACTTTATTGTTCATGGTCGAGAGGAAATATGCCTTTTTCTTTTTATCCACACACACACACACACACACACACACTGCACAAAATGTTGTATTAGGCCTTGTATGGATGGATGATTTTGTAATCTGTCCTATTATGGCATCTATGACAGCATAGGCAGCAACATTGAGGCTATCTCCATTTTGAAGTAGTCAAATTCCTTCTTCTTTTGTGTTAAAAAATAAAAATAAAGCTGATAATGGTAATTTAACGCCACCTGCAGTGCTGGTGTCCTGAACCAAATATTGTGTCGTTCAAGTATTTTGGCCACTAAATGGCAGTGATACAGCTTAAACACATTTACAAACCAGGCAACCCAACTTATCCTCTGCAGCATGGGTAACTCTGGGTCTTCCTTTCCTGTGGTGGTCCTCATGAGAGCCAGTTTCATCATAGCGCTTGATGCTTTTTGCAACTACACTGGAAGAAATGTTCAAAGTTCTTGACATTTTCTGGATTGACTGACCTTCATGTGTTATGGAATCATGTAGTCACCAAAAAAAGTGTTAAACAAATCAAAATATGGGGAGCACGTGATGCCGCGGAGCTGAGCAGACGTTAACAAACCGAGCTCTTCAAAATGATCCTACTATTACCTAAATGACAACGTTGAAACAATATTATAACGTCGGCTGATAAACTGTTAAGTACTTACCTTCCCAAAGAGCCATGGACCTCCGGCCGAGAGGCAAGAAGGATGACCAAAACTTTGTTGAATCCCAAGATAATGATAAGGCCACAGCTAGCAAGATTAGCATTAGCCCTCATAACTCAGACGACAGTTCTCGACTGTTTCTCTCAGCAGCCTCTTCCGAGTCTGCCGGCATGCTTGCTACGTTTAATCGCCAAGATGGCGTAGCAGTTCAGATGTCTTTCTCTTGTCCCGTGTATATATCTTTTGTTTCTTCGTATATATTTCGTATATATTTTTAACGTCAATTTCAACATACTCTTCTGCAACCCGCCTCACCCAATGTGGTATGGATCTGCTATTTTCTATACTTTAGAATCGGAACCCCCAACAGAAGCTAGCCTGCTAACTAGCTAGTAGTCAGTTAGCCACTGCTAGCGGTCATCAGCTAACCTTAGCCCGGTCAACTCCTGCCAGTCTACACAGCGCGATTCAACCCAGAGCATACCAGACTGCTTTTTCTGTCACGTTATTTCAAAATCGAACCCAGAAGCAGACCAGGACAAGGAGAGTAGGAAGAAGGTGAGTATTTATTTACAAGTGAATATGCAGAGGTAGAAAGATCCAGGTGGCGTAGCGGGCAGCGGCGGTGAGTTGATGGGAGTGAATAGGTAGATCCAAGGGAGTAGCGGAAGCCACCGACGACCAGGCAGGAATGGGGTAAGTAATCCGGATGAATAACTGTAAACAGAACAAACGGAGGTAAGCTTAAGGCAAGCAAGACGTACAAAACAACAAAACAAATTCTATCAAACGGGATGCTGATACGCTGGCACAACATACTGTTCATGGCTAACGATCCGGCAGGGAATGGATGTCAGGTCCGAGCTTATGAAGAGGAGAGATGATGATCAGGACCAGGTGTGCAGATAGCTGATGGGATACAGGTGCGGGTAATCAGAGATCTCCCAACTAGCTACATCGCCCGGCAACCAGACAGGGTGCGTTCCAGGACACCGGAAAAACACTCCAGGACAGAACACAGGCAAAACCCAGACTCAGGAAACGGGATTCGTGACATTTTCTCCACCAAATCTCCACATCTCCGGATTCCTACCGCAAGCTCTAGCTGCTATCCGAGTGGCTACTCCTGGCAAACGTCTCTGTCGCGAAGCAAGCACCAGTTAGCCTGGAACTAGCCTCGTGCTAGGCCCATCTTAGCCGAAGAGGTCCATCAGCCACTCCTTGGGCTACAATACCTATTTTGCCAATTGGCCTGGACCCCTTTTACTGCCGACACCGAGCCCGCCGATCCATCACGACTGGTCTACCGACGTAATCCGCCAGAGGGGGTTTCAACATGCTCCTCCATCGCAACGTCCCCTGAAGGCCCATCCGCTTGCATATCGCGGGGACGATTCGATGCTATTGCAGTCCACCACAGGATGTTTTTGTGCTGGTCGAGGGCAGTCAGGTCTGGAGTGAACCAAGGGCTATATCTGTTCTTAGTTCTACATTTTTTGAAAGGGGCATGCTTATTTAAGATGGTGAGGAAATTACTTTTAAAGAACAACCAGGCATCCTCGACTGACGGGATGAGGTCAATATCCTTCCAGGATACCCGGGCCAGGTCGATTAGAAAGGCCTGCTGGGGTGTTAAGCATACCCCAGTTTAGGTCACCTAACAGAACAAACTCTGAAGATAGATGAGGGGCAATCAATTCACATATGGTGTCCAGGGTACAGCTGGGAGCTGAGGGGGGTCTATAACAGGCGGAAACAGTGAGAGACTTATTTCTGGAGAGATTAATTTTTTAATTAGAACCTCGAACTGTTTGGGCATAGACCTGGAAAGTGTGACAGAACTTTGCAAGCTATCTTTGCAGTAGATTGCAACTCCTCCCCCTTTGGCAGTTCTATCTTGACGGAAAATGTTGTCGTTGGGGATGGAAATCTCAGAATTTTTGGTGGCCTTGCTAAGCCAGGATTCAGACATGGCATGGACATCGGGGTTGGCTTATTGTGCTAAAGCAGTGAGTAAAACAAACTTAGGGAAGAGGCTTCTGATGTTAACATGCATGAAACCAAGGCTTTTTCGGTTACAGAAGTCAACAAATGAGAGTGCCTGGGGTTAATCTCCACATCACCCGAGGAACAGAGGAGGAGTAGGATAAGGGTACGGCTTTAGGCTATCAAAACTGGTCGTCTAGTGCGTTGGGGACAGAGAATAAAAGGAGCAGATTTCTGGGCGTGGTAGAATAGATTCAGGGCATAATGTACAGATAGGGGTATGGTGGAGTGCGGGTACAGTGGAGGTAAACCCAGGCATTTTGTGATGATAAGAGAGGTTGCATCTCTGGACGTACTAGTTATGCTGGGTGAGGTCACTGCATGTGTGGGAGGTGGGACAAAGGAGTTATCTGAGGCATGTTGAGTGGGACTAGAGGCTCCGCAGTAAACTAAAACAATGATAACTATCATAAACAACAATATACAAGGCATATTGACATTTGAGAGAGACATAAAGCGAGGCATAAAGCAATCACAGGTGTTGATTGGGAGAGCTAGCTAAGACAACAACAGGTAAGACAACAACAGCTACTCAGCTAAGACAACAACAACAACAGGTAAAATAGCGATGAATGGGCAGAGAAGGTCAGTTAACTACTCACAGGGCCTGAGTTCGAGGCTGGGACCAACAGATAAACAAAAAATAAACAGAATGGAGTACCGTGATTAATGAACAGTCCAGCAAGCATCAGCTATGTAGCCAAGTGATCATAGAGAGTAATCCGTGGTGAGTTTTACTACATTTACAGGAGAGTGCATCTTGGTTTTGTCAATATCCACTGGGCAAAGCAAATTAGTAGGCTTAGTCCCATTGCTCCCCCCCCCCCCATTTATGTTTCTCCTCTCCTGAAAAGAGACTCAAGCAGCCCTTATTGTGGACAGTAAATATTCAGCCATAAATGTCTATTCACAACGTTTGTTTTCAATTTAGAGAGCTCGTAGGTTTTAGTTTACGCCAAGGTTTAGCTAGTAAGAGCAAGATGGAAAGCGAGCAACATTTATCTCTACAAGGGTTTTCATGTTTGATTTTTGGGATTGTAGTTTTAGTCCGACAATCGGGGTGGGTGGGGTTTATGTTTTTTTCTATGTTTAATGTTGTTTCCTTCCAAAAAAGACACATAGGTCACTTCAGTGTTCAAACTAAAGTTGAAACATTACCTGACAATTTTAATATAAGTGATTATCCATTCGGTTATATATTTGAAACCCAACCCATGCTTAAAAATATGTCACATTCAACGTAAAAGGTCTTAACAGCCCGGTTAAGAGGAAAATAGTCTATACATACCTTAAGAAATTAAAGGTGGTAAGAAACACATCTTACAGCCAGTGAAGAAGAAATTGAAGAGGGAATGGGTAGGACAAGTTTTCACATTCTCTTTTAACTCCAAAGCAAGAGGAACTGCAATTTTGATAAGTAGACACATCCCCTTCTGTGTCAGCAACACCATGTCTGATCCCTCAGGAAGGTTTGTTTTGGTACAGAGGCATATGTATTCAGACTCTTGGACCCTATTGAATATTTATGCTCCTAACTACGATGACCATATGTTTATTCAGAATGTCTTCCTTCAGGTTGCTCAAGCACCACCACGATGACTACTGGCAGGAGGAGATTAACATTTTTGTTTAGATACAGTTCTTGATAGGTCCTCTGATAAACCCTCCCTTCTTACCAAAGCCACCAAGCTCACCATGTCATTCATGAAGGATCTCAATTTACTGTGGGTGCATCTGGAGACAGATGCACCCACAGGATAGGGACTACTCTTTTTTATTCACACCCACACAACACACATACACGCATAGCTCATTTTTTGTTATCAACCCAATTGTTTCATAGAGTGTTAGATACCAATTATCTCCCCAGGTTGCTTAGTGACTATTCTCTTCTGGTATTATAAATCTCCATTCCCACCAAGGTAAATGGAGCATATAGATGGAGACTAAATTCTACACTCCTGAAGCAACCTGAATTTTGTGCATTCATCAAAGAGCAGATCAATATTTTTACTTTGACAAACAAACCGTCCGCTCCTGACAGTTTCATTCTTTTGGACGCATTGAAAGCCTATCTGAGGGGACAGATCATTTCCTATACTAAAGGGTTGAAGAGAAAACACGGTGCCGAACTTCAAGTCCTTGAATCTGAAATCGCTGAGCTAGAGAAAACCTACCAAAGAGGCCCGACTAAAGACCTATACAGGCTTTTGGTCAATAAAAATATAATACACGTATCAACCTGAGAGGGCCATTGCTAAATCGAAACAGCGTTACTATGAGCTTGGAGAGAAAGCACACAAAGTAGCAGAGGAAAGTAAGAGGACAATTAATGCTATAGAAACTCTTACTAATGAGATATCTTTTGACACTTTTCTCTCCTCTCTCAACCTCCCATGCCTGTCAGAGGAAGACAGAGAGAGCCTGAGTGAACAGTTCTCAGTCCCTGAATTGTTGGACGCCATTAAATCCTTACCTTCTAATAATTCTACTGGGGAGGATGGCTTCCCTCCAGAGTTCTATAAATTATTTAAAGGAGCTGTTGGTACCCTACCTTACGGAGGTACTTAAAAAATCCGGGGAGGACAACTGCTTTCCAGAGTCTTTTTCTCAAGCGGTGACTACAGTGATTCACAAGAAAGGGAAAAACCTTCTAAAGTGCGCCTCCTGTAGACCAATCTCTCTCCTTAATACAGATTGTAAACTGGTTACCAAGATGCTATCTAAGAGACTGGAGTCATGTCTCCCCATGTTGGTCAACCCAGATCATACTGGCTTCATAATTGATAGATTGTCCTCCAATAATCCCAGAAGGTTCTTTGATATAATTCACCTTGCTAACAAAAACAAAATGCCTAGTGTCACAGTCTCCCTCAACATCCAAAAGGCCTTTGATAGGATCGAATGGCCATATCTCTTTTGCGTCTTGGAAAAGTTTGGTTTAGGCACCATGTTTGTACATTTGATAAAATCACTATAAATCTCCTTAAACTAGGATTGCTACCAATGGGATTACTTCCTCCTCTTTCTCTCTCTATAGGGGGAACAGTCAAGGTTGCCCAATTAGCCCCCACCTTTGCACCCTCGCCATCAAACCATTGTCTGAGGCCATTATAATGTGCCTTGACATACATGGCTTTGAGGCAGGCCCCCATACCCATAAATTATCACTTTTTGCGGACGACCTTATCTTATTTCTAACGAATCCAGAACATTCCCTCTCTCACTTACATAACCTATTACAGTAATATAGTTCTTTCTCTGGATGTAATGTCAATTTTATAAAAGCCAAATCATACCATCAAGCATAAGTTTCCTTTTAGATGGTCGCCTATGGGCTTCACATATTTGAACATGATGGTGGATGGTAACCTGAACAACCTCTATAAACTCAATCTGGTCAGCTTGTTGCAAAAGGTGGAGGGTGACCTGTGTAAATGGATGGATTTGCCTCTCACTCTACTGGGTAGAATTAATGTAATTAAAATGAATGTCTTGCCCAGATTTCTATATTTGTTGCAATCTCTCCCCATCCCTGTGCCCGCAGCATTCTTTTCCTCTCTCGACAAGCTGACCAGATATTTTATATGGCACGGCAAAACCCCTAGGGTTAGACTGGACAAACTGACCCTTGACTACGGTCAAGGGGGCTTAAACCTCCCCAATTTCAGAATGTATTACTGGGCTGCGCAGTTTAGATTTCTGGCTCAGAGGTTTGACAATGGTCCTTCTCCCTCATGGTTGAACATTGAAAAGTTTGAGGTAAAAGAGGACTCTGGGGCATAATTATTTTACAACTGGGACAGGAAATCTATAAAAACTACCACAGACAACCCTTTAATTATAAATTCTGTCCTGGCATGGTGTAACTGCATGAGCTGTTCAGACGAGAGGGATATCTTTCCCCTAAAACCCCTCTATGGAACAATATATTGATTCCTATGTTTTTTGAGAATAGTAACTTTAGACCGTGGTCGGATAAGGGGATCACTCTTCTGGAACATTGTTATGAGGAGGGAATTCTTATGTCCTTCGAACAGCTGAAACAGAAATACCACTTGTCTAACAAGGACTTCTTTAGTTACCTACAACTACAACATTTTATTAGGGTGAATCTCAAGGGACAATGGAACCTACCTAAGATGATGCTCGTCGGATGTGGCAGGGCTGGAAAACTATTACGGACTACAAAGGGAAACCCAGACGCGAGCTGCCCAGTGACGCGAGCCTACCAGACGAGGTAAATGCCTTTTATGCTCGCTTTGAGGCAAGCAACACTGAAGCATACACGAAAGCACCAGCTGTTCTGGATGACTGTGTGATAGCGCTCTCGGTAGCCGATGTGAGCAAGACCTTTAAACAGGTCAACATTCACAAAACCGTGGTGCCAGACAGATTACCAGGACGTGTACTCAAAGCATGCACAGACCAACTGGCAAGTGTCTTCACTGACATTTTCAACCCCTCCCTGACCGAGTCTGTAATAACTACATGTTTCAAGCAGACCACCATAGTCCCTGTGCCCAAGGAAATGAAGGTAACCTGCCTAAATGGTTACCGCCCCGTAGCACTTGCGTCGGTAGCCATGAAGTGCTTTAAAAGGCTGGTCATGGCTACATCAACAGCATCCTCCCGGATACTGTTAGGGTTCGTTACTTACGTCCTTCTTTGTCAATCATTGGTTCATTGGTGAAATTAGCATTATGACAATATCTTTAATTAAATCATTCAAAAACCTTTATTAATGCAATTGCAGACAGAAGTTGACAAACAGGAACATAGCACGCATGTTTCTGAGTAAGTTCTGCATCAAACAAAAGGTCTCCAGTGGTTTTATTAAACCCTAAGTCGCGCCCTGGTGATGTCACTGCCTATATCATCATCCTCTACTCCTGGGACCAAAACCATGCCTAAAAAGCTGTATAAACAGGGCCTTTATTGTTAGCTAAACACTTAGCAATAAATGTCCCCTTCCCCTAAAGTTGACCTATTGTGGAATGTTTACCTAGTCTTATCTCCTTCACTCCCCTGCAGAGTTCTGTCTAAGGGCCTCTTTATAATGAGGCAGAGAGAGAGAAAACTAAAATACAAATGTAGAACAATACTAAACTTCTACAATGAATATATCTATTGTTAATCAGTAGTCTAAAACCCTGTAACTGTAAGGAGGGAGGGGTCTTTTAACCCCTCCCCTTCTATTAATATAACATAAGCATAATACATTATTCTAATACACCAAACATTTGGGTACAACCCTTTTTATGACCCCTAGGTGAACCCGACAATACCCTAGACCCACTCCAATTTGCATACCGCCCCAACAGATCCACAGATGACGCAATCTCAATCGCACTCCACACTGCCCTTTCCCACCTGGACAATAGGAACACGTGTGTGAGAATGCTGTTCATTGACTACAGCTCAGAGTTCAACACCATAGTGCCCACAAAGCTCATCACTAAGCTAAGGACCCTGGAACTAAACACCTCCCTTTGCAACTGGATCCTGGACTTTCTGACGGGCCTCCCCCAGGTGGTAAGGGTAGGAAACAACATGTCTGCCACGCTGATTCTCAACACTGGGGCCCCTCAGGGGTGTGTACTTAGTCCCCTCCTGTACTCCCTGTTCACCCACAACTGCGTGGCCAAGCACAACTCCAACACCATCATTAAGTTTCCCGGTGACACAACAGTGGTAGGCCTGATCACTGACAGCGATGAGACAGCCTATAGGGAGGAGGTCAGAGAACTGGCAGTGTGGTGCCAGGACAGCAACCTCTTCCTCAATGTGAGCAAGACAAAGGAGCTGATCGTGGACTATAGGAAAAGGCGGGCCGAACAGGCCCCCATTAACATCGACGGGGCTGTAGTGGAGCGGGTTGAGAGTTTCAAGTTCCTTGGTGTCCACATCACCAATTAACGTTCATGGTCCAAACACACCAAGACAGTCATGAAGAGGGCACAACAAAACCTTTTCTGCCTCAGGAGACTGAAAAGATTTGGCATGGGTCCCCAGATTCTCAAAAAGTTCTATAGCTGCACCATCGAGAGCATCCTGACCGGTTGCATTACCGTCTAGTATGGCAACTGCTCGGCATCTGACCGTAAGGCGCTACAGATGGTAATGCGTACGGCCCAGTACATCACTGGGGCCAAGCTTCCTGCCATTAGGGACCTATATAATAGGCGGTGTCAGAGGAAAGCTCATAAAATTGTCAGAGACTCCAGTCACCCAAGTCATAGACTGTTTTCTCTGCTACCGCATGGCAAGCATCAAGTCTAGGACCAAAAGGCTCCTCAAATGGTCACCGGACTATTTACATTGACACCCCCCACCCCCACCCCCTCCATTTGTTTTATACACTGCTGCTACTCGCTGTTTATTATCTATGCATAGTCACTTCACCCCTACCTACCCCTGCACAATGACTCGGTACTAGTACCCCCTGTATATGGCCTCGCTATTGTTATTTCATTGTGTTACTTTTTATTATTTTTTACTTTAGTTTATTTGGTAAATATTTTCTTAACTCTTTTTGAACTGCACTGTTGGTTAACAGCTTGTAAGTAAGCATTTCACTGTAAGGTCTACACTAGTTGTATTCGGCGCATGTGACAAATAAAGTTTGATTTGATTTGATTCTTTTTGAGTCATTGGAAAATCTCCCTGGTCTTTGTGGTTGAATCTGTGTTTGAAATTCACTGCTCGACTGAGGGACCTTACAGATAATTGTATGTGTGGGGTACAGAGATGAGGTAGTCATAAACATTTGTTTTGTTAAACACCATTATTGCACACAGAGTGCGCCCATTGAATGTCATTATAGAATAATGTATAAATGCATCCTCCAATTGCAACTTCACGTCAGCCTATGCCCAAACATATTGTCTCAAGAACGTTTTCTATTTTTAATACCATCAACACACCATCAAACACCAAGTTATGCATACCTACTGTAATTTCAAAATAGGCCATCATCATTCTTCACGTTTTACCGGTGAAACATCAAACTGCATCTGCATGCCAATCATTTGATCTCAATCAGTTTCATTGAAATCGATGGCCCTGAACGAACTTTATCTGGAAACTGGAAACCACACACCCTGAGGCTGCATTCATCATAGCTGGGGATTTTAACAAGGCTAATCTGAAAACAAAACTCCCTAAATTTTATCAGCATATCGATTGTGCTACCAGGGCTGGTAAAACCCTGGATCATTGTTATTCTAACTTCCGCGACGCATATAAGGCCCTCCCCCGCCCTCCTTTCGGAAAAGCTGACCACGACTCCATTTTGTTGCTTCCAGCCTACAAACAGAAACTAAAACAAGAAGCTCCAGCGCTCAGGTCTGTTCAACGCTGGTCCGACCAATCTGACTCCACGCTTCAAGACTGCCTCGATCACGTGGATTGGGATATGTTCCGCATTGCGTCCAACAACAACATTGACGAATACGCTGATTCGGTGAGCGAGTTCATTAGAAAGTGCATCGGCGACATAATACCCACAGCAACAATTAAAACATTCCCAAACCAGAAACTGTGGATTGATGGCAGCATTCGCGTGAAACTGAAAGCGCGAACCACTGGTTTTAACCAGGGCAAGGTGACCGGAAACATGACAGAATACAAACAGTGTAGCTATTCCCTCCGCAAGGCAATCAAACAAGCTAAGTGCCAGTATAGAGACAAAGTAGAGTCGCAATTCAACAGCTCAGACACAAGAGGTATGTGGCAGGGTCTACAGTCAATCACGGATTACAAAAGGAAAACCAGCCCCGTCGCGGACCAGGATGTCTTGCTCCCAGACAGACTAAATAACTTTTTTGCTCGCTTTGAGGACAATACAGTGCCACTGACACGGCCCGCTACCAAAACCTGCGGGCTCTCCTTCACTGCAGCCGAGGTGAGTAAAACATTTAAACGTGTTAACCCTCGCAAGGCTGCAGGCCCAGACGGCATTCCCAGCCGCGTCCTCAGAGCATGCGCAGAACAGCTGGCTGGTGTGTTTACGGACATATTCAATCAATCCTTATCCCAGTCTGCTGTTCCCACATGCTTCAAGAAGGCCACCATTGTTCCTGTTCCCAAGAAAGCTAAGGTAACTGAGCTAAACGACTACCGCCCCGTAGCACTCACTTCCGTCATCATGAAGTGCTTTGAGAGACTAGTCAAGGACCATATCACCTCCACCCTACCTGACACCCTAGACCCACTCCAATTTGCTTACCGACCCAATAGGTCCACAGATGACGCAATCGCAACCACACTGCACACTGCCCTAACCCATCTGGACAAGAGGAATACCTATGTGAGAATGCTGTTCATCGACTACAGCTCAGCATTTAACACCATAGTACCCTCCAAACTCGTCATCAAGCTCGAGACCCTGGGTCTCAACCCCGCCCTGTGCAACTGGGTACTGGACTTCCTGACGGGCCGCCCCCAGGTGGTGAGGGTAGGTAACAACATCTCCACCCCGCTGATCCTCAACACAAGGGTGCGTTCTGAGCCCTCTCCTGTACTCCCTGTTCACCCACGACTGCGTGGCCATGCACGCCTCCAACTCAATCATCAAATTTGCGGACGACACTACAGTGGTAGGCTTGATTACCAACAACGACGAGACGGCCTACAGGGAGGAGGCCCTCGGAGTGTGGTGTCAGGAAAATAACCTCACACTCAACGTCAACAAAACAAAGGAGATGATTGTGGACTTCAGGAAACAGCAGAGGGAGCACCCCCCTATCCACATCGACGGGACAGTAGTGGAGAGGGTAGTAAGTTTTAAGTTCCTCGGTGTACACATCACGGACAAACTGAATTGGTCCACCCACACTGACAGCGTTGTGAAGAAGGCGCAGCATCGCCTCTTCAACCTCAGGAGGCTGAAGAAATTCGGCTTGTCACCAAAAGCACTCACAAACTTCTACAGATGCACAATCGAGAGCATCCTGTCGGGCTGTATCACCGCCTGGTACGGCAACTGCTCCGCCCACAACCGTAAGGCTCTCCAGAGGGTAGTGAGGTCTGCACAACGTATCACCGGGGGCAAACTACCTGCCCTCCAGGACACCTACACCACCCGATGTCACAGGAAGGCCATAAAGATCATCAAGGACAACAACCACCCGAGCCACTGCCTGTTCACCCCGCTATCATCCAGAAGGCGAGGTCAGTACAGGTGCATCAAAGCAGGGACCGAGAGACTGAAAAACAGCTTCTATCTCAAGGCCATCAGACTGTTAAACAGCCACCACTAACATTTAGTGGCCGCTGCCAACATACTGACTCAACTCCAGCCACTTTAATAATGGGAATTTATGTAAAAATGTATCACTAGCCACTTTAAACAATGCCACTTAATATAATGTTTACATACCCTACATTACTCATCTCATATGTATATGTATATACTGTACTCTATATCATCTACTGCATCTTGCCATCTTTATGTAATACATGTATCACTAGCCACTTTGAACTATGCCACTTTATGTTTATATACCCTACATTACTCATCTCATATGTATATACTGTACTCTATACCATCTACTGCATCTTGCCTATGCCGTTCTGTACCATCACTCATTCATATATCTTTATGTACATATTCTTTATCCCTTTACACTTGTGTGTATAAGGTAGTAGTTGTGGAACTGTTAGGTTAGATTACTCGTTGGTTATTACTGCATTGTCGGAACTAGAAGCACAAGCATTTCGCTACACTCGCATTAACATCTGCTAACCATGTGTATGTGACAAATAAAATTTGATTTGATTTGATTTGAAATATGCATTTAGATCGTCTGGAATTACTGTTTTGTAAGCATATTAGAGCAGATGGTGTTAACAAATTCGGATGTATATAGCCTTCCTGTATTTTGTTTCAATCCAAGTACATTCTGCGAAGTGGCATGTGGTTGAGTTTTGGCTGCATTTTTTGGGGGGGGTTTGACTATTCAGCTACGCTATGTATCCTAAAATACCGTAAGAAATTATGTGGTGTTTTTGGTGTAACAGTAACATTATAATATATACTATTATATTTGGTTCTGTTATGTAGAATACTAATGAATCATTATATGATCTTCGAAGACATTGATTCAGCTTTGATCTAAATTGACTAAACCAGCACCATTGTAAGAAGTTACATAGCAACTATCTGGCAGCACTACACCCCTGCTTCTGCTGCACCGAACGAAACACACCTACAGTAGTAGGCTATTTGCAGAAGGAAACATTTCTGGTTGGTCTCAGGGAATGTAAAACATTTAGGGAGACTTTTAAAACGGGATTGAGTGACGAAGCAGCAAATACAGTGCTATGAAAAAGTATTTGCCACCTTTCTGATTTTTTTGCATATTTTTTATACTGAATGTTATCAGATCTAGAACCAAAACGTAATATTAGATAAAGGGAAACGGAGTTTACAAATAACCAAAAAATTATACTTGTTTTATATATTTCATTAACAAAGTTGTGCAACACCCAATTCCACTGTGTGAAAAAGTAAGTGCCCCCTTACATTCAATAACTGGTTGTACCACCTTTAGCTGCAATGACTGCAACAAAATGCTTTCTGTAGTTGTTGATCAGCCTGTCACATCGCTATGGAGGAATTTTAGCCCACTCTTGCATGCAGAACTGCTTTAACTCTGTGACATTTTGTAGGTTTTCAAGCATGAACTGCTCGTTTTAAGTCCTGCCACTACATCTCAATTGGGATTAGGCCTGGACTTTGACTAGTCCATTCCAAAACTTCAAATGTTTAACCACTTTCATGTAGACTTGATAGTATGTTTTGGATCATTGTCTTGCTGCATGAAACAGCTGCGCTTCAGCTTCAGCTCACAGACGGATGGCCTGACATTCTCCTTTAGAATTCTCTGATACAGAGCAGAATTCATGGTTCCTTCTATTAAAGCAAGTCGTCCATGTCCTGAGGCAGCAAAGCATCCCCAAACCATCAAACTACTATCACATTACCATCACGCTTGACCGTTGGTATGAGGTTCTTACCATGGAATGAAGTGTTTGGTTTTCACCGGGCATGACGGGACCCATGTCGTCCAAAAAGTTATAATTTTGACTAATCTGTCCATAGAACAGAGTTTTGATGATCATCTAGGTTCTTCCAGGTGCCTTTTCGCAAACTTGAGTCAACTTTCTGGACAAGATTGGTCCCAATATGAATTAAGGTAACTGATTAGTAAGGAATACCCCTCACCTTGACGGACTGGGATATGTTCCCGGGTTGCCTCTAAGAATAGCATTGTCTGTAGGACATGATGACTGAGTTCATCTGGAAGTGTATAGGGGATGTTGTTCCTACTGTGACTATTAAAACCTACCCAAACCAAAAACCGTGTTTAGATGGCAGCATTCACGCAAAACTGAAAACACGAACCATCGCATTTAACCATGGCAAGGTGACTGGGAATATGGTTGAAAACAAACACCGTAGTTATTCCCTTCGTAAGGCAATCAAACAAGAAAAACGTCAATACAGAGACAAAGTGGAGTCGATATTCAACAGCTCAGGCACGAGACGTATGTGCCAGGGTCTACAGACAATCAAGGATTACGAAGGGGAAAACTCAGCCGTGTCGTGGACACCGATATCTTCCTACCAGACAAGCTAAACACCTTCTTCGCCCACTTTGAGGATAACACAGTGTCACCGACGCGGCCCGCTCCCAAGGACTGTGGGCTCTCGTTCTCCGTGGCCAACATGAGTAAGAGATTTAAGCATGTTAACCCTTGCAAGGCTGCCTGCCCAGACGGCATCCCTAGCCGCGTCCTCAGAGCATGCAGAGACCAGCTGGCTGGAGTGTTTACAGACATATTCAATCTCTCCCTATCCCAGTCTGCTGTCCCCACTTGCTTCAAGATATCCACCATTGTTCCTGTACCCAAAAAAGCAAAGGTAACTTAACTAAATGACTATCGCCTCGTAGCACTCACTTCATCATGAAGTGCTTTGAGAAGCTAGTTAAGGATCATATAACCTCCACCTTACCAGACACACTAGACCCACCTCAATTTGCATATTGTCCCAATAGATCCACAGATGATGCAATCGCCATCGCACTGCACACTGCCCTATCCCATCTGGACAAGAGGAATACCTATGTAAGAATGCTGTTCATTGACTATAGCTCAGCCTTCAACACCATAGTACCCTCCAAGCTCATCCTCAAACTCAGGGCCCTGGGTCTGAAGCCCTCCATGTGCAACTGAGTCCTGGACTTCCTGACTCCACTATGCTGATCTTCAACACAGGGGCCCCACAAGGGTGCGTGCTAAGCCCCCTCCTGTACTTTCTGATCACCCATGACTGCGTGGCCACGCACGCCTCCAACTCAATCATCAAGTTTGCAGACGACACAACAGTAGTAGGGCTGATTACCAACAATGACGAGGCAGCCTACAGGGAGGAGGTGAGGGCCCTGGTGGAGTGGTGCCAAGAAAATAACCTCTCCCTCAACGTCAACAAAACGAGCTGATCGTGGACTTCAGGAGACAGCCGAGGGAGCACGCCCCTGTCCACATCAACAGGACAGCATTGGAGAAGGTGAAAAGCTTCAAGTTCCTGGGCGTACACATCACTGACAATCTGAAATGGTCCACCCACACAGACAGTGTGGTGAAGAAGGCGCAACAGCGCCTCTTCAACCTCAAGAGGCTGAAGAAATTCATCTTGGCCCCTAAGACCCACAAACTTTTACAGATGCACAATCGAGAGCATCCTGTCGGGCTGTATCACCACCTGGTACGGCAACTGCACCGCCTGCAACCGCAGGGCTCTCCAAAGGGTAATGCGGTCTGCCCAACGCATCACCGGGGGCACACTGCCTGCCCTCCAGGACACCTACAACACCCGATGTCACAGGAAAGCCAAAAAGATCATCAAGGACATCAACCACTCGATCCACGGCCTATCATCCAGAAGGCGAGGTCAGTACAGGTGCATCAAAGCTGGAACCGAGAGACTGATTAACAGCTTCTATCTCAAGGCCATCAAACTGTTAAATAGCCATCACTAGCCGGCTACCACTCTTTTATTCAACCCTGCACCTTAGAGGCTGCTGCACTATGTACATAGTCATAAAATCACTGGTCATTTTAATAATGGAACACTAGTCACTTTAATGTTTACATACCTTTTACTCATTTAATATGTATATAAACTGTATTTTACTGTATTTGAGTAAATTCCAACCCCCCCTACATTCGTCCTAATATTTATATATCTCTTAAATCAATTTTTTTACTTTTAGATTTGTGTGTATTGTTGTGAATTGTAAGATACTACTGCACTGTTGGAATTAGGAACACAAGCATTTCACTACACCCGCAATAACATCTGCTAAATATGTGTATGTGACCAATAACATTTGATTTAATTAGATTTTTGATTTGATTTGTTGTATACAGTGCATTCGGAAATTATTCAGACCCTTTGACTAGTTCCACATTTTGTTACGTTATAGCCTTATTCTAAAATTGAAATAATTTATTTTTTCCTTCATCAATCTACACACAATACCCCATAACGACAAAGCAAAAACAGTTTTTTAGATTTTTTTGCAAAACAATTCAAAAATACAACATTTACATAAGTGTTCTAAAATGGATTGTCAACTGTGGGACCTTAAATAGACAGGTATGTGCCTTTCCAAATTATGTCCAATCAATTGAATTTACCATTTGCAAAAATTTCTGAAAACCTGTTTTCGCATCGCCATTATGGGGTATTGTGTTAGATTGATGAGTGAAATGTTTTTTTAATACATTTTAGAATAAGGCTGTAACGTAACAAAATGTGGAAAAAGTCAAGGGGCTGAAAACTTTCCAAATGCACTGTAGGTCTTAATTTAAACTAAAACCAGCAGACACTAGGCTCAGATCCTCAAAAAGTTATACAGCTGCACCGATGAGAGCATCTTGACTGCCTGCATCATCGCTTGGTAAAGCAACTGCGCTACAGAGGGTTGTGCGTACGGCCCAGTACCTCACTGGGGCCGAGCTCCCTGCTATCCTGGACCTCTATACCAGGCGGTGTCAGAAGGAAGGCCCTAACAATGTTCAAAGACTCCAGCCACCCAAGTCATAGACTGTTCTCTCTGCTGCCGCACGGCAAGCGGTACAAATGCACCAAGTCTGGAACCAACAGGACTCTGAACAGCTTCTACCCCCAAGCCATGAGGCTGCTAAATAGTTAACCAAAAAGCTACCCGGACTATCTGCATTGACCCCCTTTTGCTCTAACTCTACTGACATACACTGCTGCTACTGCTTATTATCTATCCTGTTTTACCCCTACCTATACTGTATGTACATATCTACCTCAAGACATAGACTAAACTACAGTGCCTTGCAAAAGTATTCATCCCCCTTGGCGTTTTTCCTATTTTGTTGCATTACGGACTGTATTTTAAATAGATTTTTATTTGGATATAATGTAATGGACATACACAAAAGAGTTTAAATTGGTGAAGTGAAATGGAATAAATAACTTCAAACAATCAAACAGTTCTAAAAAATTTAAAACGGAAAAGTGGTGCGTGCATATGTGTTCCCCCCCTTTGCTATGAAGCCCCTAAACAAGATCTGGTGCAACCAATTACCTTCGGAAGTCACATAATTACTTAAATAAAGTCCACCTGTGTGGACTTTGTCACATGATCTGTCACATGATCTCAGTCCATATACACCTGTTCTGAAAGGCCCCAGAGTCTGCAACACCACCAAGAAAGCGGCACCATGAAGACCAAGGAGCTCTACAAACAGGTCAGGGACAAAGATGTGGAGAAGTACAGATCAGGGTTGGGTAATAAAAAAATATCAGAAACTTTGAAATCCCACGGAGCACCATTAAATCCATTATTAAACATTTTTAAGAATATGGCACCACAACAAACCTGCCAAAAGAGGGCCGCCCACCAAAACTCATGGACCAGGCAAGGAGGGCATTAATCAGAGAGGCAACAAAGAGACCAAAGATAACTCTGAAGGAGCTGCAAAGCTCCACAATGGAGATTGGAGGACCACTTTAAGCCGTACACTCCACAGAGCTGGGCTTTACGGAAGAGTGGCCAGAAAAAAAGCCATTGCTTAAAGACAAAAATAAGCAAACAAAAAGGTACTCTGGTCAGATGAGATAAAAATGTACCTTTTTGGCCATCAAGGAAAACGCTACTCCTACTCCTGGCGCAAACCCAACACCTCTCATCACCCGGAGAACACCATCCCCACAGTGAAGCATGGTGGTGGCAGCATCATGCTGTGGGGATGTTTTTCATTGGCAGGGACTGGGAAACTGGTCAGAATTTAAGGCATGATGGATGGCACTAAATACAGATAAATTATTGAGGGGAAACCTGTTTCAGTCTTCCAGAGATTTGAGACTGGGACGGAGGTTCACCTTCCAGCAGGACAATGACCCTAAGCATACTACTAATGCAACATTTGAATGTTTAAGGGGAAACATTTAAATGTCTTGGAATGGCCTAGTCAATCCAATTGAGAATCTGTGGTATGACTTAAAGATTGCCGTACACCAGCGGAATCCATCCAACTTGAAGGAGCTGGAGCAGATTTGCCTTGAAGAATGGGCAAAAATCCCAGTGGCTAGATGTGCCAAGCTTATAGAGACATACCCCAAGAGACTTGCAGCTGTAATTGCTGCGAAAGGTGGCTCTACAAAGTATTGACTTTTTGGGGTGGGGGGGTGAATAGTTATGCACACTCAAGTTTTCTGTTATTTTGTCTTATTTCTTGTTTGTTTCACAATAAAAAATATTTTGCATCTTCAAAGGGGTAGGCATGTTGTGTAAATCAAATGATACGAACCCCCCCAAAAATCTACTTTAAGGCAACAAAATAGGAAAACTTGCAAGGCGGGTGAATACTTTCACAAACCACTGTAGCTAGCTGCAGTTGCTAGCTAAGTAAGTGAAAATAAAAAATATGAAATCTTTCTCTATTTCTCTCTTGCTTCTCCTTCATTTAGGAAGAAAGTAGTTTGTTCAACACTGTTTTATTTCTCTCTCTTTGAACTACTATCCACATTTTATGCACTGCAGTGCTAGCTAGCTTTAGCTTATGCTTTCAGTACTTGATTAATTATCTGATCCTTTGACTCGGTGGAAAACATGTCAGTTCATGCTGCAAGAGCACTGATAGGTTGGAGGACGTCCTCCTGAAGTTGTCATAATTACTGTATAAGTCTACGGAAGGGGGTAAGAACGATGAGCCTCCTAGGTTTTGTATTGAAGTCAATGTACACAGAAGCTAGCTGTCCTCCGTCTACACCATGGTGCTACCCTCTAGAGTGCTGTTGAGGCTACTGTTGAACTTCTTAGAAAAATAGTGTTTTAATCAATTATCTGGTGACGTGATTATATTTAGTATAGTTTTATCTAATAAGGATAACTTTTAAAATGTTTGAAAATTAAAATTTTCATGAAATTCACTGAGGTGGATGGTCCTCCCCTTCCTCTTCTGAGGAGCCTCCACTATTCCATGGAATGCGTTTGACACCCCTGATCCATACAATTTGACTACAAGTAGTAGCCTTTGGTAAAAAAAGGCAAGCCTGCAGCCCTGCCCCACGTGGAGTTCGTTGCTAATTTGCATATCCAAGGGTATTCACGTCTCATTGGCTGAGCTAGCAAATCAGCATTTTTTGACAGGTATACGCCCTAAACCACTCTATTCTTTCCTAACAGGGCAAGCAAGGACACAGAGAAAAAATTCTTATTAACATCCTTAATTATAATTTAAATTCACATTGTAATACATTTTATGTAATATTTCATAGAAATCTGGAACACTGGGTAGATACTTTAATAAACAACTCTTTTTATTTTTTATTTTCTTCAGTTTTTCACTATCAAAAATACAATTGTTTATATAGAAACAACAAAATTGTATGTTCTGAGTCCATGTCAATGCCTAAATCACATCAGAAGACCATTATTAGATCTGGGGAAAAAATACACATTTTGATTTCTGAGTGTAATTTCCCTTTAATTCAAGTGCACACCTAGCAAGAGAGAAATGTGTTTGGCTAGTGAAGTTTTAGTTCTGCTACTGCACATGTGATGGCAGAGTTTTCAAAACAAATGCCCACCCAATTGATACAAACAATCATGTTGTCATTCTGTCAGGAAGGCCTACTTTGTAGTTAACTTTTAATTGAGAAGGTTTTGGTGAAACCCTTTCTGTCTACCCAAAAGATGGTTATCATTAGCATCACTAACTGGCTACACGAAGACGCGGGCAGCGCACAGACAGGTGGTGGCAATATTGCTGGAAATGAATTGGCAGATGTATTGAATTTGGCTTTTTAAATAGGGACTCCAAAACCAACTTCTCAGCTTGAAAACAGCTTATTTGGCATCAATATTAGTCGTAAACATAAATTGTAGTTGCAAAATTGACAAAAAAAGTGTAAATGAGAGAACTTTGGTCCTAAAGTTAGTAAGCTATCTTCCAAAACTGAGATTTGTGAGATTTAAGGAATCGACAATGCCACAGTTTTCCTTGTGTTGGGTTTAGATTTCAATCCTGCCCACACAGTATTACGTCCAGGCACTGCTGGCCATAACCAAATCACAGCCACACTTGTGCTGTAGACAGTGCACACTTTCCAATCATAGCAGAAGAATCAACCTACATCCCGCCCATTTATTTACAGACAGTAGAACTACCAATCGTCACCGATGTTATGTTGAAAGAATGAGACTTGTTATTTATAAACGGCTTGTGTTTGTTCCCAATTCAAACATCCACACATTCGTGAGCTAACGTTAGCATCACAAACACAACTGTCAGTCCTTTAACCAAAGTCAAAAATAATACAGTGGCTTAGGATGTTAAGGATAACTCAACTACGGTGAGTATAGAGGGTCAAACAACAATAACTGCCAGGGTATGAACATAACAAACATACATACCAAAGAAACATAGCAAACAAACATAGTAAACATAACACACCCACATCAAACCACATCCCCAAATTCAAGGCGAGGGATGCAAAAGCCAGTGCAATGTAAGAATGACCCAAACTTGAACCCTTCAAGAACTCCCTAATCTTTTACTTATCCTATTGTGTCTCCTAGGCTTGAGCCTCCTTAAAAAAATGGACCCCCCAAGGGTCATCAAGACCCATCTGCCTTTCAAGTTGGTGCCCGAAGGGTTCTGGAAAAACAAATGCAAGGTAAGTTGGAGTACGACCCCTAACTCCCCTTTCATACTACTAAGCTGAGCCGAACTGGACTGTGCTGGGCTAGTTATGCATCCACTGTAGTTGTTGGAACCGTGCTGAAAAGGACGATGTGAAGGGAAATATCAGAGCTAGCACATTACAGTTCTGGTCGGCATTATAGTGTGAAAGGTACTAGATTCAGATTAGATTTTTTATGAGTTTGGAAATGCTTTAGAATGAAGTATATATTTTCAGTTAACGTTATCTGAAAAATGATCCATAGAACAGTAAATGACAAACAAAATGCTACACCTTCCCCCGGCCATCTTCTCTCCAGGCTATCTATGTTGCGAGGAATGCTAAGGACAACCTGGTCAGCTACTACCACTTTGACCGCATGAATCTAACCCAGCCTGAGCCTGGACCGTGGGACGGCTACATCCACAAGTTCATGAATGGAGAACGTAAGTCATATAATGAAACTAGCATTTTCCTAATGACTAATACCAATGTGGTCCTGTGTGGCTCAGTTGGTAGAGCACGGCGCTTTCAATGCCAGGATCGCTTTGGATAAATGAGCACACAGCCATGCAATCTCCATAGACAAGCATTGGCAGTAGAGTTGCCCGTCCTGAAAAGGTTAATGAAATGGGTTTCCATGGCCGAGCAGCCGCAAACAAGCCTAAGATCACCATGCGCAATGTCAAGCTTTGGCTGGAGTGGTGTAAAGCTCGCCGCCATTGGACTCTGGAAAGGTGGAAATGCGTTCTCTTGAGGGATGAATCACGCTTCACCATCTGGCAGTCCGACGGACATATCTGGGTTTGGCGGATGCCATGAGAACGCTACCTGCCCCAATATATCGTGCCAATTGTAAAGTTTGGTGGAATAGGAATAATGGTCTGGGGCTGTTTTTCATGGTTCGGGCTAGGCCCCTTAGTTCCAGTGAAGGGAAGTCAACGCTACAGCATACAGTGACATCCGAGACCATTCTGTGCTTCAGACTTTGTGGCAACAGATTGGGGAAGGCCCTTTCCTGTTTCAGCATGACAATGCCCCAGTGCACAAAGCGAGGTCCATACAGAAATGGTTTGTCAAGTTCGGTGTGGAAGAACTTGACTGGTCTGCACAGAGCCCTGACCTCAACCCCATCGAACACCTTTGGGATGAATTGAAATGCTGACTGCGAGCTAGGACTAATCATCCAACATCAGTGCCTGACCCCACTAATGCTCTTGTGGCTGAATGGGAGCAAGTTCCTGCAGCAATGTTCCAACATCTAGTGGAAAGCCTTCCAAGAAGAGTGGAGGCTGTTATAGCAGCGAAGGAGGGACCAACTACATATTAATGCCCATGCTTTTAGAATGAGATGTTCAATGAGCACGTGTTCACATATTTTTGGCCAAATAGCATATGTACAGCTGAAGTCTGAAGTTTACACTTAGATTTTTCAACCACTCCATACATTTCTTGTTAACAAACTATAGTTTTGGCAAGTCGGTTAGGACATCTACTTTGTGCATGACACAAGTAATTTTTCCAACAATTGTTTACAGACAGATTATTTCACTTATAATTCACTGTATCACAATTCCAGTGGGTCAGAAGTTTACATACACTAAGTTGACTGTGCCTTTAAACAGCTTGGAAAATTCCAGAAAATTATGTCCTGGCTTTAGAAGCTTCTGATAGGCCAATTGACATAATTTGAGCCAATTGGAGGTGTACCTGTGGATGTATTTCAAGGCCTACCTTCAAACTCAGTGCCTCTTTGCTTGACATCATGGGAAAATCAAAAGAAATCAGCCCAGACCTCAGAAAAAAATTGTAGACCTCCACAAGTCTGGTTCATCCTTGTGAGCAATTTCCAAACACCTGAAGGTACCCCGTTCATCTGTACAAACGATAGTACGCAAGTATAAACCCCATGGGACCACACAGCCGTCATACCGCTCAGGAAGGAGATGCGTTCTGTCTCCTAGAGATGAACGAACGTACTTTGGTGCGGAAAGTTAAGTCAATCCCAGAACAACAGCAAAGGACCTTGTGAAGATGCTGGAGGAAACAGGTACAAAAGTATCTGTATCCACAGTAAAACGAGTCTTATATCGACATAACCTGAAAGGCCGCTCAGCAAGGAAGAAGCCACTGCTCCAAAACCTCCAGAAAAAAGCCAAACTACAGTTTGCAAATGCACATGGGGACAAAGATCATACTTTTTTGAGAAATGTCCTCTGGTTTGATCAAACAAAAATGTAACTGTTTGGCCATAATGACCATCGTTATGTTTGGAGGAAAAAGGACATCCAGCCATCTTGACACAACTGTGGGAAGCATTGGCATCAACATGGGCCAGCATCCATGTGAAACGCTTTTGACACATTGTAAAGTCCATGCCCCGACAAATTGAGGCTGAGGGCAAAAGGGGGACAGAAGGCGTTGCTAATGTTTTGTACACTCAGTGTATATATTACCAGTTTTTTTCCTCAGCAATCTACACACAATACCCCATAATGAAAAGTGAAAACAGGGTTTTAGAAATTTTTGCAAATGTATTTAAAATAAAAAACAGAAATACCTTATTCAGGTATTTTGCTATGAGACTCCAAATTGATTGGAGTCCACCTGTGGTAAATTCAATTGATTGGACATGATTTGGAAAGGCACACACCTGTCTATATTTTTATGTATTAAAAAATATATATATTTCACCTTTATTTAATCAGGTAGGCCAGTTGAGAACTAGTTCTCATTTTACAACTATGGCCTGGCCAAGATAGAGCAAAGCAGTGCAACAAAAAACAACAAAACAGAGTTACATGTGTAAACAAAAGTACAGTCAATAACACAATACAAAAATCTATATACAGTGTGTGCAAATGGAGTAAGGTCCCACAGTTGACAGTATCTGGAGAGACCTGAAAATAGCTGTGCAGAGACGCTCCCCATCCAACCTAACAGAGCTTGAGAGGATCTGCAGTGGAGAATGGGAGAAACTGAGCTCAATTTCGAGTCTCATCTGAATACTTATGTAAATGAGGTACCAGTTCTTGCTTTAACATTATGGGGTATTGTGAGTAATCCATTTTAGAATAAGCCTGTAACGTAACAAAATGTGGAAAAAGTCAAGGGGTCTGAATAATTTCCAAATAGACTGTACACTTACACACACCAACCCACCACGTATGCTGCTGCCATGCTGCTTACTATTATTAATCCTACTACCAATCACTTTCTTCTAATCCCCAGCCTACACATACAGTTGAAGTGAGAAGTTTACATACACCTTAGCCAAATACTCAGTTTTTCACAATTCCTGACATTTAATCCTAGTAAAAAAATCCCTGTTTTAGGTTAGTTGGGATCACCACTTTATTTTAAGAATGTGAAATGTCAGAATAATAGTGGAGAGAATGATTTATTTCAGCTTTTATTTCTTTCATCACATTCCCAGTGGGTCAGAAGTTTACACACACTCAATTAGTATTTGGTAGCATTGCCTTTAAATTGTTTAACTTGGGTCAAATGTTTCAGGTAGCCTTCCACAAACTTCCCACAATAAGTTGGGTGAATTTTGGCCCATTCCTCCTGACAGAGCTGATGTAACTGAGTCAGGTTTGTAAGGCCTCCTTGCTCTCACACGCTTTTTCAGTTCTGCCCACAAATGTTCTATAGGATTGAGGTCAGGGCTTTGTGATGGCCACTCCAATACCTTGACTTTGTTGTCCTTAAGCCATTTGCCACAACTTTGGAAGTATGCTTGGGGTCATTGTTCATTTGGAAGACCCATTTGTGACCAAACGTCCTGACTGATGTTTTGAGATGTTGCTTCAATATATCCACATCATTTTACATCCTCATGATGCCATCTATTTTGTGATGTGCACCAGTCTCTCCTGCAGCAAAGCACCCCCACAACATGATGCTGCACCCCCGTGCTTCACGGTTGGGATGGTGTTCTTCGGCTTGCAAGCCTCCCCCTTTTCCTCCAAACATAACGACGGTCATTATGGCCAAACAGTTCTATTTTTGTTTCATCAGACCAGAGGACATTTCTCCAAAAAAGTACAATCTTTGTCCCCATGTGCAGTTGCAAACCGTGGTCTGACTTTTTCATGGCGGTGTGGAGCAGTGGCTTCTTCCTTGCTGAGCGGCCTTTCAGGTTATGTCGATATAGGACTCGTTTTACTGTGGATATAGATACTTTTGTACCTGTTTCCTCCAGCATCTTCACAAAGTACTTTGCTATTGTTCTGGGATTGATTTGCACTTTTCACACCAAAGTACGTTCATCTCTAGGAGACAGAATGCGTCTCTTTCCTGAGGGGTGCGACGGCTGCATGGTCCCATGGTGTTTATACTTGCGTACTATTGTTTGTACAGATGAACGTGGTACCTTCATGCGTTTGGAAATTGCTCCTAAAGATAAACCAGACTAGTGGAGGTCTACAATTCTTTTTCTGAGGTAATGGCTGATTTCTTTGATTTTCCCATTATGTCAAGCAAAGAGGCACTGAGTTTGAAGGTAGGCCTTGAAATACATCCTCAGCTACACCTCCAATTGACTCATGATGTCAATTAGCCTATCAGAAGCTTCTAAAAACATGACATCATTTTCTGGAATTTTTCAACCTGTTTAAAGGCACAGTCAATTTAGCATATGTAAACTTCTGACCCACTGGATTTGTGATACAGTGAATTATAAGTAAAAGTATCTGTCTGTAAACAATTGTTGGAAAAATTACTTGTGTCATGCACAAAGTAGATGTCCTAACCGACTTGCCAAAACTATAGTTTGTTAACAAGAAATTTGTGGAGTGGTTGAAAAACGAGTTTTAATGACTCCAACCTAAGTGTATGTAAACTTCAGACTTCAACTGTGTATATTCTTATTCCATTCCTTTACTTAGATTTGTGTGTATTAGGTCATTGTTATGAAATTGTTCGATTACATGTTAGATATTGCTGCACTATCGGAACTACAAACACAAGCATTTTGCTACACTCCCAATAACATCTGCTAACCATGTGCATCTGACCAATACATGGGGTCTGATAGTAATTCACCTCATTCAGATTCAATAGTTGCAATATCCACAAATGTATCGTTACTGTGAAGCTTGTTATTCAGTAGATGACTGGGTCGATTACCATGGAAGTAAATGTCTAACTTGTTGGATGGCAAATTTTGCTCACTATCTTATCAATAGATTTAGTTATGTCTTGACTTTGAAGAGTGTAGTCCGTACCTGGTCTGAAAAAAGTGTTTGTTGAGAATGCTCTAACATTGTTATTAACTTTTACAATTCTGATATCTTCTTTCATTTAGATTCATTCAGCCCAGATGCAAATGAAGTTTCATTGTTTTCAATAAAACTTTTAATGGTGTCCTATAAAATCAGAGGGTCATTGACTGAATTTTTGTTCAAAATTACGTACCCCCCCCCCCCCAAAGGTGCGGACTCCGGCCGCAAAACCTGACATAGAAGGGGAGGGTCCGGGTGGGCCTTCTTACGGCGGCGGCTCGGGTGCGGGACGTGGCCCCCACTCCACCATAGTCAATACCCGCTTTGGTGGCGCCTCTGGAGCGAGGACCCTTACAGCGAGTCCCGGACTGAAGACCATCCTAGAGGGCGCCACTGGACGGAGGAGCAGCTCCAGACGGAGGGGCAGCTCCGGACGGAGGGGCAGCTCCGGACTGAGGGGCAGCTCCGGACTGAGGGGCAGCTCCGGACTGAGGGGCAGCTCCGGACTGAGGGGCAGCTCATGACTGAGGGGCAGCTCATGACTGAGGGGCAGCTCATGACTGGAGGGCAGCTCATGACTGGAGGGCAGCTCATGACTGGAGGGCAGCTCATGACTGGAGGGCAGCTCATGACTGGAGGGCAGCTCATGACTGGAGGGCAGCTCATGACTGGAGGGCAACTCAGATGGCGCTTGGCAGATGGGCAGCGCTGGCGGCACTGGGCAGACGGGTAGCTCAGACGACGCTGGGTAGACGGCAGACTCTGGCCGGCTGAGGCGCACAGTAGGCCTGGTGCGTGGTGCCGGAACTGGTGTTACCGGGCTAAGGACACACACCTCAAGGCTAGTGCGGGGAGCAGGAACAGGGCGTACTGGACTGCCGAGGCGCACTATAGGCCTGGTACGTGGTGCCGGAACTGGTGGTACCGGGCTGGGGACACGCACCTCAAGGCTAGTGCGGGGAGCAGGAACAGGGCCTACTGGACCCTGGAGACGCACATTAGGCCTAGTGCGTGGTGCCGGAACTGGTGGTACCGGGCTGGGGACACGCATCTCAGGGCTAGTGCGGGGAGGCGGAACAGGGCGTACTGGACTGCCGAGGCGCACTATAGGCCTGGTACGTGGTGCCGAAATTGGTGGTACCGGGCTGGGGACACGCACCTCAAGGCTAGTGCGGGGAGGAGGAACAGGGCGTAGTGGACTCTGGAGACGCACAGAAAGCTTGGTGCGTGGTGTTGGCACTGGTGGTACTGGGCCGAGGACACGCACCTCAGGGCGGGTGCGGGGAAGAGGAACAGGGCGTACTGGACTGCCGAGGCGCACTATAGGCCTGGTACGTGGTGCCGGAACTGGTGGTACCGGGCTGGGGACACGCACCTCAAGGCTAGTGCGGGGAGCAGGAACAGGGCGCACAGGGCTCTGGAGACGCACAGGAGGCTTGGTTCGTGGTGCCGGAACTGGTGGTACCGGGCTGGGGACACGTACCTCAAGGCTAGTGCGGAGATGAGGAACAGGGCGTATTGGACTGTCGAGGTGCACTATAGGCCTGGTGCGTGGTACCGGAACCGGAGGACTGGTACGAGGGGCTGCCACAGGAGAGCTAGTACGTGGGGCTGCTACAGGAGGTGCAGGACTAGGGAGGCGCACAGGAGGCCTGGTTCGTGGGACTGGCACTGTCATTCCCAGACGGTTAGCACGCACCTCAGGACGAATATGGAGAGCTGACTCAGGTAACATCACATCCCGCACACGCTCTGTCGGGTGGATGTTGCGCCTCAAGCACCAACACAGCAGCTCCCTCATTTCACTCTCCTCCAAACTCCCCATTAAATCCTTTACAGTCTCTGTATCATTCCCATTGCTCACCTCCAATATCAGCCCGACTGGCTCTGGTTCCTTCTTCGGCTCCTCACGGTAAGCACGGGAAGTTGGCGCAGGTCTCCTATCTGAACTCGCCACACTCCCCATGTGCCCCTCCCCAAGAAACTTTTGGCGTTTCCTCGAGGGCTTCCTACCGCGCCGTCTTGCTCCTTTCTCCAACTCCATTATCCTGTAACCCTCCTCGCACTGCTCCAGCGAATCCCAGGCGGGCTCCGGCACATTCTCTGGATCGATCGCCCACCTGTCTATCTCTTCCCAGGTTGTTCTCCACTCATCCTTTTCCCGGGTCCATTCCTCCACAAAGCGCTGTTCCCTCCTTTCACGCTGCTTGGTCCAATTTTGGTGGGTGGTTCTGTCACAATCGTTGTAACATGAAAGAGAGGAGGACCAAGGCGCAGCGTGAAATGAACACATATTTAATTAACGAAGACGAAGAACACTTTACAAACTTAACCAAAACAACAAACCGACGAACGTGAAGCTATATAAACAATAAGTGCAGACACAGGCAACTTAGACATAGACAATCACCCACAAACTACCTAATGACTATGGTTGCCTAAATATGGCTCCCAATCAGAGACAACGATAGACAGCTGTCTCTAATTGAGAACCAATCTAGGCAACCATAGACATACACACACCTAGACTAAACACTGCCCATAAACATACAAAAAACCCTAGACAATACAAAACACATACATCCCCCATGTCACACCCTGCCCTAACTAAAATAATAAAGAAAACAAAGATAATTAAGGCCAGGGCGTGACAATAATAGCACGAAATCGATTCGGGACAATATTTGGTGCCTGTTTGAATCATTGAGGTTGTAATCAGAGAGTATATGTTGGACAGCCTTGGTTGCCTGTGGATTATAGTTGGTCTTATTGGATTTGTCCTGCATGTTCAGATTGGCATTCATGTCTGTCCCAATAACCAGTTGCAATTGAGTTAATTCTAACAATATGGTGAATTTGGATGGTGATTTTCTTATGTATCATTATGATCGCACCCTTAGTTTTGTTTGGGGCCAGTTTGTACAAATGGTTCTCTATTCTATGTGTGTCCTTTTGGAGCAGGTGTGTTTCTTGGAGCATTGTTATATCAATATGGTTTCTTGCTAGAAGATCAAGACAGCTGGAACGTTTGATAGGAATATTAAGGCCTTTTAAATTCCTTCGAGAATAGCTAGTGTTGCCATTGTTTTTCAAAAATGTCATTATTATCTATAATGTTGATAAGCCCATGGATATAAAAATAAAAAGCATGACCCACAGGGAAACCCACCAATTGGTCGCTCACCGCTGACATGACTCTCCTGGGTGAGGATCCAAGGCCTCAGAATCAGCATGGCTAATGGCTGACAATAGCCAGACCCCCCTCTCTCCCACAGGAGAGATGACGCCGTCACACCCTGTCATAAATTAAGTGAAAGAGAACTCTCCCTTTGCTCCTCAGTATTGGGAAAGGAATGTCTTTGTTACAGAGACTATAACACCCAAAGAGTGAACTTTGGAATAATATTTATAAGATAGGAATGTTAAGAAGGGTCTAAAGAATAATCCTGCAATATTGTTTATTATTTTGTGATGTTATTAAAAACTGTATGAACTAAACACATTCTAGCTTTCAAGTTTCCATCCAATATGATGTTAATGGAATATGAAGAACGATGAAACTGTGTTTGTTAAGATAGGAATTTGATTTTGGTTTTCTAATGAGATAATAGTTTTTCATGTCCGTGGCACATTAACTAAGCCACGCCCATAATGAGGTCAGAAGAGCATGTCAGTGGGATGGAACCACCTTTCCAACCTGAGTGCTTAAAAGGACTGTCTAAAAATGAACATATTCTGACCAGCATACAGACAGCGTGAGCTAAACATTACGAATGGTTGAAACTAAGACTCAACACGAGGTGATAAGATAACCTCACCTATCAGACCAGAAAAGCGTGGAGCGTTGGCCACACGTTGAAATGGTTAGAAACTCTGAAACTCTCAACACGAGTGAAGAAGATGAAGACTAGACCAGAACATTTGACAGTCTGCAGCTGTGCATGTAAAGGGATCTAGAACTTGATTATCTACCCGAGAAAGGAAGGAGAAGATCCTATCTCAGACAATAATTGGTGTATCTGAAGAAACATCCACTACAACCCAGAACAACTAAGAAGGACATTGGGACCTCTGGTAGACAACCAGAGCCTTACACCCATCGAGCCACTTCCCATAGAAGGATCGATTGGTTTCAGAGAGACAAAGGATAAAGACATCTACACGTAAATACATTACATTCCTTACCCCAAACGGGCGGTGCTTCATGAGCAAAGTGTTATTATTACTTTGAGGGTAGTTTCCAAATGTACGATAAGTTTGACTCTCTTTGTCTCTCCTTCTCTTTATCTACCCCTCCCTCTCCATATGTGTAACAAGCTGTCATATCTTGTCAGTCCACTAGGGACGTTTGTCTCACGTAAGTGTGTATGTGTATTCTGTGTTATTATTTATTTAGTTAGTAAACAAATGATTAAATACATTTGTGTAGTACTGAATAATCAGAAAGGCTGGGGTTCTTGCGGATTCAAGAAGTCTGCAACATTCAGAATGAGACTGATATGAGGTAATGATTAATAAGTGACTGTTATTGATGTAAGAGATATCTATATATCTTCTAGAGTTAATTCGGGAGATGGTAACTCGTTAAACAACTTCTCCCGTGGTGGCCCCAAATTCCTAATGAGTTAATTGTTACACGATTAATTTAATTGGTCACTCAGCCCTGGATAGATGCTGACCCTCATCCCTGCATAGGTCAGACCCCTGGATTCTGCTGCAAGGCAAACAATTCGCCGCTTAACTTTAAAGCTTTGGTCCATACAATCGTACACCGAGATCCGTTCCGTAGAGGACCCGTGCGGTGCGCAATGTTAATCAGCGGCATGGGACCCAGCTTCTCCTGCACGAACAGTTCATAGAAAATAATATGCCTTTTCTGAAAAATAATTCTAGCCTGTGTTTGTCATGGAGACAGAATACTTTTATGATAATGCTAATGTAAATGCTGATAGAATGAGAGTTGGTTGGTTTTGAGTGTCAGTGGTTAACCTGTGTATTGTACTCTCCCACAGTGGCATGGGGGTCCTGGTACGACCATGTGAAGGGTTACTGGGAGGAACGAGAGAAGAGGAATATACTCTACATTTTCTATGAAGACATGAAAGAGGTAGGGGAGAGCTGCACCAAATGTCCCCACACACGGATGCATGTGCACACATAGAGAAGCACACAACACAAAAACTTGCACATATACAGTTTATAACCAGCACTGTAATTTATAAATGTATAGCTTTTCTCTCTCGTAAAGGTGGTGGATTTATGTGGGAAGCCAGGGTCAGAATTCTCTTATCTGTAAACACATCTCTGCCACACCTCCATTTCTATGATCTCCACCCCAAAAGCAGACCTGTCTGGCACATGCGTTTCCTCATGCTTAAATTCAAGGTCAGAATATGCCCGATAGGCGTACAGAGGCCCATTATCAGCAACCATCACTCCTGTGTTCCAATGGCACATTGTGTTAGCTAATCCAAGTTTATCATTTTAAAAGGCTAATTGATCATTAGGACACCCTTTTGCAATTATGTTAGCACAGCTGAAAACTGTTGTTCTGATTAAAGAAGCAATAAAACTGGCCTTCTTTAGACTAGTTGAGCATCTGCGGCATCAGCATTTGTGGGTTCGATTACTGGCTCAAAAGTGGCCAGAAACAAAGACCTTTCTTCTGAAACTCGTCAGTCTATTCTTGTTCTGAGAAATGAAGGCAATTCCATGCCAGAAATTGCCAAGAAACTGAAAATCTCGTACAACAACGTGTACTACTCCCTTCACAGAACAGCGCAAACTGGCTCTAACCAGAATAGAAGAAGAGTGGGAGGCCCCGGTGCACAACTGAGCAAGAGGACAAGTATATTAGAGTGTCTAGTTTGAGAAAGACGCCTCACAAGTCCTCAACTGGTAGCTTCATTAAATAGTACCCGCAAAACACCAGTCTCAACGTCAACAGTAAAGAGGCGACTTCGGGATGCTGGCCTTCTAGGCAGAGTTGCAAAGAAAAAGATATATCTCCGACTGGCCAATAAAAAGAAAACATTACGATGGGCAATAGAACACCAACTCTGGACAGAGGAACTCTGCCTAGAAGGCCAGCATCCCGGAGTTGCCCCTTCACTGTCGACGTTGAGACTGGTGTTTTGCGGGTACTATCCCCCCCACGTATTCCAGCTAAATACTCATTTTTTGTTTTCCTCACAGAATCCTCAACGAGAAGTGGAGCGCATCATGCGCTACCTTGATCTGTCGCTCGCTGATGATGTCATCAGCCGCATTGTGGAGCTGACCTCCTTTAAGACCATGAAGGAGAACCCGATGACCAACTACTCCTTTATCCCCAAACCAGTCTTTGACCAGTCCATCTCCCCCTTCATGAGAAAAGGTCTGCCTCCTTCTATCTACTATTAATACATATGTGACTTATCTGAGTCCGTGGCAGATTGCACACTGCTGTGGCTCTCCCTAGCTGTCTTTATATATATGATCAACCTGAACTCAGGGGTAGACGTAACATAGTAAACGAAAATCTGTGACACTCAAATTAGTATTATATGTTATGTTCGGTATAGTATGAATTAATTTGTGGTTGTCCGTCATCCATTTTGTATGATATGTTACGAATTGCAATTTGTACAATATTTTTTTACGAATTTGCAATATGTATGCTATGTTACAAATTCCAATTTGTTGTGGCTACCGTTATCTAGGTGGCTAGGTGGCTAACATTAGCTAGGTGGCTAACGTTAGGTGGGTTAGGGTTAAGTTAAATGGTAGGTTAAGGGAAGGGTTAGTTAACATGCCAAGTAGTTGCAAAGTAGCTAAAAAGTAATAACTGGTTGCAAAGTTGCTAATTAGCTGAACTGCTAAAGTTGTCTGTGATGAGATTGGAACACTCAACCTTTGTGTTGCTAGGCGTTCGCGTTGTACGCCCACCCACCCACCCATCCAACCAACCACCCACCCACCCTCCTTTTGGGCTGTTAGAGTTTTGCGTTATACGCCTATCCATCCCCCCTCCTGTCATTTTTGCCTTAACTAACCTTCTGTCTTATATAACCATACCAAACGTAACATATCATACTAATTTGAGTGTCCCAGATTTTTTGGTTTACTATGTCACGTCTAGTCTAGGGTTTCCCAAACTCGGTCCTGGCCCCCCAGTTCAGCCATCCGTATAGGAAAAATTCATGGAAAAAGAATAATAAACTCAGAAAATAAGGTCTGAGGTTAACACAGGCTTAGGAGATCTTACAAGTTTAGTTCTATGAGATCATAGTCAGTTAACTTGACCTTTATGAATTATTATGAAGCCTTTATGTGCTTTGTTTTTTCTTTAATTACATACATTTTTCAAAATTCCCAAAAAGTGACATTAGCTGATGAATATTATCTCATAGAACAAAACACAGACCTTATTTTCAGCGTTTATCCAAAACGCTGTCACGTTCCTGACCTGTTTTCTGTTTAGTTTTGTGTGTTAGTTGGTCAGGACGTGAGTTTGGGTGGGCATTCTATGTTGTCTGTTTCTATGTTGGTTTAGGGTTGCCTGGTATGGCTCTTAATTAGAGGCAGGTGTTTGGCGTTCCTCTAATTAAGAGTCATATTTAGGTAGGCGTTGTCACAGTGTTCGTTGTGGGTGATTGTCTCCTGTGTCAGTGTTTGTCGCACCATACGGGACTGTTACGGTTTGTTCATTTCATGTAGGCTATTTTTCCCTGTTCGTGCGTTCTCGTGTTTATGTATGTTCGTCGTTCAGGTCTGTCTACTTTCGTTTTGTTATTTTGTATCATTTTCAAGTATAGTTCGTTTTCGTGTTTGTTCGTTTTGTTTATTTAAAATAAAATTCATCATGTATTCACAACCCGCTGCGCCTTGGTTCGATCACTACTCCTCCTCTTCTTATGAAGAGAGAGAGGAACGCCGTTACAGAATCACCCACCATACCAGAGCCAAGCAGCGGAGTCAACGGAGTAAGGGACAGGAAAAGAAGGAGCAATGGACATGGGACGATATATTGGACGGAAAGGGTTGCTACACTTGGGAGGAGATCCTGGCTGGTAGGGATCGCCTCCCATGGGAACAGCTGGAGGCACTGAGAAGAGCAGAGGCTACCGGAGAGAGGAACCGGAGCTATGAGGGAACGCGTCTGGCACGGAAGCCCAAAAAGCCCGTAAGTAATTCCCAAAAATTTCTTGGGGGGGGGCTAGAAGGTAGTGGGCCAAGGGCAGGTAGGAGACCTGCGCCCACTTCCCAGGCTTACCGTGGAGAGCGGGAGTACGGGCAGGCGCCGTGTTACGCAGTAGAGCGCACGGTGTCTCCTGTACGAGTGCATAGCCCAGTGCGGGTTATTCCACCTCCCCGCACTGGGAGGGCTAGATTGGGTATTGAGCCAGGTGTCATGAGGCCGGCTCAACGAGTCTGGTCTCCAGTGCGTCTCCTCGGGCCGGCATACATGGCACCTGCCTTACGCATGGTTTCCCCGGTTCGCCTACATAGCCCGGTGCGGGTTATTCCACCTCCCCGCACTGGTCGGGCAACCGGGAGTATTCAACCAGGTAAGGTTGGGCAGGCTCAATGCTCAAGAGTGCCAGTACGCCTCCACGGTCCGGTATTTCCGGCGCCACCTCCCCGCCCCAGCCTAGTACCTACAGTGCCTACACTACGCACTAGGCTACCAGTGCATTTCCAGAGCCCTGTTCCTCCTCTACGCACTCTCCCTGTAGTGCGTGTATCCAGTTCGGTGCCTCCAGTTCCGGCACCACGCACTAAGCCTCCTGTGCGTCTCCAGAGCCCTGAACACACTGTATCTTCTCCCCCTACTAATCCTGATGTGCTTGTCCTCAGCCCGGTGTCACCAGTGCCGGTACCTTGCATCAGGTATAGAGTGGGCTTTGAGAATACAGTGTGCCCTGTCCCTGCTCCCCGCACTAGTAGGAAGGTGCTTATCCTTAGCCCGGTGCCTCCAGTTCCGGCACTACGCACCAGGTCTACAGTGCGCCTTATCCGGCCAGAGCCATCCGTCTCACCAGCGCCATCTGAGCCATCCGTCTCACCAGCGCCATCTGAGCCATCCGTCTCACCAGCGCCATCTGAGCCATCCGTCTCCCCAGCGCCGTCTGAGCCATCCGTCTGCAATGAGCCTGCAAAGCCGCCCGTCTGCCATGAGCCTGCAAAGCCGCCCGTCTGCCATGAGCCTACAGAGCCGTCCGCCAGACAGGAGCCGCTAGAGCCGCCCGCCAGACAGGAGCCGCTAGAGCCGCCCGCCAGACAGGAGCCGCTAGAGCCGTCCGTCAGACAGGATCTGCCAGAGCCGCCAACCAGACAGGATCTGCCAGAGCCGCCAACCAGACAGGATCTGCCAGAGCCGCCAACCAGACAGGATCTGCCAGAGCCGCCAACCAGACAGGATCTGCCAGAGCCGCCAACCAGACAGGATCTGCCAGAGCCGCCAACCAGACAGGATCTGCCAGAGCCGCCAGCGAGCCATGAGCGGCCAGAGCCGTCAGCCAGCCATGAGCGTCGAGAGCCGTCAGAGAGCCATGAGCAGCCAGAGCCGTCAGAGAGCCATGAGCAGCCAGAGCCGTCAGAGAGCCATGAGCAGCCAGAGCCGTCAGAGAGCCATGAGCAGCCAGAGCCGTCAGAGAGCCATGAGCAGCCAGAGCCGTCAGAGAGCCATGAGCAGCCAGAGCCGTCAGCCTGCCATGAGCGTCCAGAGCCGTCAGCCTGCCATGAGCGTCCAGAGCCGTCAGCCTGCCATGAGCGTCCAGAGCCGTCAGCCTGCCATGAGCGTCCAGAGCCGTCAGCCTGCCATGAGCGTCCAGAGCCGTCAGCCTGCCATGAGCGTCCAGAGCCGTCAGCCTGCCATGAGCGTCCAGAGCCGTCAGCCTGCCATGAGCGTCCAGAGCCGTCAGCCTGCCATGAGCGTCCAGAGCCGTCAGTCAGCCATGAGCTGTCCCTCAGCCAGAAGCGGCTAGTAATTCAGAACTGCCCCTCAGTCCAGAGCTGTCTCTCTGTCCGGAGCTGCCCTTCAGTCCGGAGCTGCCCTTCAGTCCGGAGTTGCCCCTCTATCCTGAGCTACCTCTTTATCCTGAGCTACATCTCTCTCCTAAGCTATCCCTCTGTCCTGAGCTATCCCTATGTCCTGAGCTACCTTGTCCCAGAGCTGTCCTTGATTCTGGTGTTGCCCCTAAATTTAGGTGGGGTTATTTGGAGGGTGGTCATTGTGGGGAGGATACGGAAGCGGGGATTGATTATGGTGGGGTGGGAACCACGCCCGGAGCCTAAGCCACCACCGTGGTCAGATGCCCACCCAGACCCTCCCCTGGACTTTTTGGTGATGCGTTCGGAGTACGCATCTTGAGGGGGGGGTTATGTCACGTTCCTGACCTGTTTTCTGTTTAGTTTTGTGTGTTAGTTGGTCAGGACGTGAGTTTGGGTGGGCATTCTATGTTGTCTGTTTCTATGTTGGTTTAGGGTTGCCTGGTATGGCTCTTAATTAGAGGCAGGTGTTTGGCGTTCCTCTAATTAAGAGTCATATTTAGGTAGGCGTTGTCACAGTGTTCGTTGTGGGTGATTGTCTCCTGTGTCAGTGTTTGTCGCACCATACGGGACTGTTACGGTTTGTTCATTTCATGTAGGCTATTTTTCCCTGTTCGTGCGTTCTCGTGTTTATGTATGTTCGTCGTTCAGGTCTGTCTACTTTCGTTTTGTTATTTTGTATCATTTTCAAGTATAGTTCGTTTTCGTGTTTGTTCGTTTTGTTTATTTAAAATAAAATTCATCATGTATTCACAACCCGCTGCGCCTTGGTTCGATCACTACTCCTCCTCTTCTTATGAAGAGAGAGAGGAACGCCGTTACAAACGCCATTAATTTTCTCCATAGGCTTTGTCCAACTAACCATGGCGGAGTTAGTGGCTACAAAAAGATGCCATTACTATTTGTCTCTATAGTTACTCTGAGCATGTTATGTATTAACTGCCTTGGACAGTTGTTTATTGGAGTAAATGCACTCTATCAATACATTGACTATTTCAGTATGATGGGGCAAAATGTTTTTGTTACAGTCTAATGCTATGTAAATGCTTGAGTTGAATAGTACTATTCACTGGTGTTTGTCCTTCAACTGTCCAATAACCTCTTCATACACTGCACAAAAGAGTGATTTGTTATTGGCTCCTTATCTTTGGTGCACCAAAGGCCCAACCAGGCTGACTTCCAGTCTGTTTAGGCTCGAAAGTTCTTATCACTCCCCTATCTTAGACACATAGGCTGTGAGAACTGGTTAGAACCTGCTTTTGTTTGTATTAATGCTTTAAGGGAGTAAAGTACCCCTTATCTTTCATGTAAACTTGCCTCCCCCTTGGAGGGGTAAGCAATTCTTTGTGTAGGTGAAGTATACAAATTACTGTATCATTTTACATTTTTATGTTACTCTCCGGTTTCATCTGGAGGGTAAAGCTTCCCTGCAATTGCTTGAATAAACTCTTATTGCTGATAAATGAGTTCTGCCTGATTCTTGGAACAAGTTTTTCTCAGCACGTATATTGACTATTTCAGTATATTTCGATACATTAACTATTTCAGTGTATTGACTATTTCAGGATATTTAGTATTTCAGTATCTGAGTGTGTTGGAATGACTCAATCTCAATCTCTTCTTGTTTTCTTTCAGGTGTAGTAGGTGATTGGACCAATCATTTCTCCCCTGCCCAGGCACAACTGTTTGATGAAGACTACGAAAGAAAAATGAAGGATGCTGACATCCCTTTCCGGACTGACATCTAGTGGGATTTTCCTCTCTGTATTTCCAACACAATGCAACTGGGCAGACTTTTACCATACGAGGTCGGAATCACTACCAGTTGAACATTTTCCAATGTTGTGGGATTTGTGAGAAGCCAAAGGAAAGTATCAAAACACACAACACACTCCAATATTGCTTAGATGTAGACCATTTATTTGAATGTTTGTCCGCTTATGCAGATGTACTGTTGAGAGTGAACCATTGATTTTATGTCTTGAAAAGCCCGTTGTTAAAAATAGTCAATAAAATGTGCTTCACAACACATCAGTGGTTGTGATCACTTTTTAATTAATGGTAAAGATATAATACCTTATTGTTGTGAGTGAACTTGTCCTTTGTTTGTTGTCATGGACAACCTTCAAGCACAGTACTTCTCTCCTACATTGGACTGATGTAGAGCACATAGGGGCAAAGACCCGGATAAAGTAATGAGTAGTAGAGAAATGTAACACAAGTTGGATTGTGGTGGAGAAACTGAACAAAAAAAACAACAGTCAAGAGTATCCAAGTTTAACAAAAACTCTCTTTTTAATACATTATTTCTATGAATAAAATCTTAAATATTTGAATATTGTTTTGGTGGAGTAAAACCCCAATCCAATTTAATCTCTTTCCATATACAGAGGTTGTTTTATGTGCATTTTTAAAATTGTTTATTTTTTTTCTCGTTGACTTTCCTGTTCTGTCCCCTCTGTTCTATTGGTTGGCTCACAAGAGCTCCTCATTCATTGGTTGTGATAGTCATCTTTTTCAATCTTCTCCTCCTTGTCCTCCCTTTCTCCACCTCTCTAATTCCTCTTCTTCTAGATTTCTATTTTTTCTAGAGTGAAAGAAGAAAAGCAGGAAATCAGAGGGAAAGAGATAACTGCAATGTTAGTTTCAAATGAAAGCTGATGAAATTAGCAGCAGAGCTATGTAATATGTAATGAAACTATAATTACCATGTTATTTCAACCATAGTAGTATTATCACAATAGCTATAATACTACAATAGCTAAATACTAGACTTTCTTGTAATTTATAAATCTATAAAGATTTCTATGCAATATTATTAGTATAGGATCTGAACGTTCACTATGTAAATATTACAATATGGTTATTTACTGCAGAGGTACAGTATATTGAGCAAAAATATATCACACTGTTATCGAATAATAGATCATGTTACAAATGTTTATGGCAACAACAGTTACTGCGTCAAACATCTACCCCCTCAGACTCAGACCCCCCCCCCCACGCCAATGCCGAAGCATCTAGACAACTCACAACAGCAACAAACAACAGGACATGATTCATGATATCCTGGTATGTGCTGTATAACTAACTTCCATGTAACAACCATACAAGTTGGCTACACAGCACAAACAGATCTGGGACAAATCCCCAAAGCCTACTGATACATCACTGATACGAATTATACGTATAACAGTGGAAAACAACATTCATAAACCAGACCAGCAGAATACAGAGCAGTACAGATACAATACAGAAGTAGCATGTTCACACACATTTGAGCATATAGGCTAGAGATCCCCGGAAAGACTGAAAACGACAAAAACGCAACTTGGGCAGGTTGTAAAACACAGATTCACTTTGCACATGTACACACACTCTCCTGACATAAACACAATGACATACACACAAAGAGAGAACCGCTAGCGATGCAGTTGGTGGGATACCTTGCTGTGGTTACAGGCTAATGGTGGGTGATAGGCAGGATTAGTCTGTAGAAAGATGATTCAACGTGTTATTGAGGAACGAAAGGATGGAGTTATATGATTAAATAAAAGAGAATGAGAGAGAGAGAGGTGAGAGCGAGTATGAAGATAGGAAGAAGGAATACGGGGAGTTAGAGAAAGAGAGAGCGGAGTATAGAGATACAGAAGAAATGAAGGCAGTGAGAGCCGGTGATAAAATGATTGAAACAATTGAGAGAGACATTTAGAAGAGGTTAAACAAGCATTAACATTATGATACACATTGTCTTAACCAGATGGAAGGATTATTCATTTCATACCAAATAAAAGATAACCAGGGTGAATGTAAGAAGGAATTAATTTAAGATTTTTATCGAAGCTGTTATTCAAATGGAAAACAAGGAATGTTATACAGTAGAACTGCTAGGGTATAACTGTTATTCAAAGTACTTTAGAAGCAGAATTGCTTGCAAATACAAGGATAGAATATCATCATTTGGTTACAATGGTAAGGGTGTGTTTGTGTGTGTGTGTGTTAAGAGGCACACTTACTCTCCAGGTAGTTACGGGCGACAAACTTCAACACCTCGTCAATCAGGATAACAGGGAAAGAGAGTTTCAGGACAATCAACCATTGCTCCACGTTCAAGTGAGTCAACTTGAAGACCATCTGGGCGGGAGAAGGGAAGAGAAGAACACAGGGTTATTAGGGAAGAACAACTGACAAACTACTGACAGAAAATACTCAGTAGTGTCTTCTGAGCAATATAAATGTCAAATTTATTAAGCATATAAGCATATGATGGGACCATTTCCCCAGTGACAGAGGACTGTGATTAGACCGTTTCCACAGTGACAGAGGACTGTGATGAGACCATTTCCACGGTGACAGAGGACTGTGATGAGACCTTTTCCACAGTGACAGTACTTACGGGCAGGGGGTCGACGTAGATGATCATGAAGTGAAGGGACATGGAGAGAGCCATGGCTCCAACCAGCCACAAGTTGCTCCATGGGGGCATGCGCACCAGAGACTGGTTCTCAGACAAGCTTTAAGGGAGGGGGGTTAAAGGAGACAATTTAACATCACATGATTAGTGTGTGTGTGTGTGTACGCGAGTGCATGCCTCTGCGTGTGCTTGTGTGTCTGTGCTCTTGCATCTGTGTGTGTGTGTGTGTGTGTGTGTGTGTGTGTGTGTGTGTGTGTGTGTGTGTGTGTGTGTGTGTGTGTGTGTGTGTGTGTGTGTGTGTGTGTGTGTGTGTGTGTGTGTGTGTGTGTGTGTGTGTGTCTGTGTGTCTGTGCTCTTGCATCTGTATGTGTATGAGTGTGTGTCTGTGCATGTGCCTGTGCGTGTGCATTCTGCGTCTGACCTGTTGAGGGCATTGGACATCTCAATGGTGACCAGCACGGACAGAGCCATCGTCATAGGGGGAGAGGCCTCGAACACCTTGCATGCAATGCCGGTGAAGTCTTCGTTCTCGCCGTGGCACTGCATGAAGTGGGACAGCTGGTGGAAGGTGACTCCGGGGCCGGTGGGATCGTACATGAACCACCAGACGGCAGCTGCGACAGTGGCTGCACCGACATATCCTGGTGCGGACCAAAGAGACTTACCGTCAGACACAGACTCAGGTGGTGAACACCTTGGTGGTGTTCAACCAGCCCTTACAGGGCCCTACTAATGCAAAGCAGACAGGGGATATGTCCTAAATGGTACCCTATTCCCTTCATAGTGCACTACTTTTGACCAGGGCCCATATTCCCTATATAGTGCAAACCTTATAGGCCAAGGACAAAAATAGTGCGCTTTGAAGGGAATAGGTTGCCATTTGGAACATAAACAGATAGTTCCCCTGTCCTATTCTTCCACACTTACCTCCAATGACCATATATCTGAAGAACAGCCAGCCAGAGATCAGGGGCTCCTTGGCGGAACGGGGGCGGCGGCCCATGATGTCCAGGTCGGGGGGGTTGAAGCCCAGGGCGGTGGCAGGCAGACCATCAGTCACCAGGTTGACCCACAGCAGCTGGACGGGGATAAGAGCCTCGGGCAGACCCAGGGCAGCAGTCAGGAAGATACTGAATGAGTGAAGGGAAGAAAAGGTGGATTGATTGATTTAGATTTTACAAGTGGTTACAAGTTTAAAAAAGTACAAATCCCAGAGAATAATAGATGAAAGCAGACTACAGTTGGAGGGATGGGGAGGACAAGGAGGAGAGAAGTTAGGTCCCTAAGCTAATGCCTAAGCTTTAGCTTGATGGGCTAACACAATCTGAGAGCCCGGGTTCAAAATTTGGTCCCATACGAACACTCACCAGACGACCTAAGACCTAGGTTTTTAGCTCGATGGGCTAACACAGTATCAGAGAGCCCAGGGTTCGAACCCAGTCCGTCCCATATGGACGGAACACTCACCAGACGACCTCACCAACGTTGGAGGAGATGAGGTAGCGGATGAACTGCTTCATGTTGTTGTAGATGGCGCGGCCCTCCTCGACGGCGGACACGATGGAAGAGAAGTTGTCGTCAGCCAGGACCATCTCAGAGGCAGACTTGGCAACGGCAGTGCCAGAGCCCATGGCGATGCCGATCTCGGCCTTCTTTAGGGCAGGGGCATCGTTCACACCATCACCGGTCTGGTTTCAAGGGAGGGAGAGAGAGAGGGTCAGTCGAAGTGGTGCATTTACAAGTCAGTCATTCAAAGATCGCTGGAGGAACACTCACTTCCAGTGCACTAACAGTTACGTTACAGGGATTTGGGGTAAACTTTTGGATTCACTTGAACTACTATCAAATGTTTGAAGACTTGTGTATTTTATAGTATATAGCATGTGTATCTACACATATGTCTTGGCCTCACCATGGCAGTAATCTCGTCTTGGCCCTGCAGAAACCCAACGATCTTGGACTTATGGGATGGCTCCACACGGGCGTAGCAACTAGCCTTTCTGACAGCATCGCTTTGCATCTCAAATGAGGGCAGGTCGTCGAACTCACGGCCAGTGAAGGCCTTTCCAGTCACATCCTCATCCTCTGTGAAGATGCCAATACGACGGCAGATGGCCACGGCGGTTCCCTTGTTGTCACCTGAGGGAGTCGAAGGGTGACATTAGCCAATCAGATGAAGGATAAAGAGAAAGATGTACTGTGCAGTAATAATGAGCAGGGGCGGAATTGAAGGGGAACTGCGTTTTCAACGTGAAACTCATTTTGACATTTTAGTTGAATTACTGGTGAGTTTACAGTTGTTGTTTTTTACAGTAATTTTACAGGAAAAAAATGTTTTCTCTCCAATTCAACCCCAGGTAATATGTGACAACAAAAAACATGTTAATATAACGTGGAATAAAGACGTCTATGTACACAGAGATATAAACACAATAGACACGTGATAGCACAGACACAACAAAAACCATTGTGGATGCAACAACACTTTCAACACAGAAGCAAAAAAACAGACAAGTATAATATGTACTTAAGAACGGACACGACACAAACTAGATCAAACTCACAGGAGATTGTAATATTTACTTAGAAACAGACGACACAAACTAGATCAAACTAGAAACATATACACAATCCCTTTGTAAAGGAAGATGGTCTGTATTGGGAATGGGTGCTAGAGAGGAGGTAGTGGTACACTAACCAGTGATCATGATGACGCGGATTCCAGCAGCTTTGCATAACAGAATGGCGGGCGTAACCTCCTTCCTCGGGGGATCCAGCATACCAACGCAGCCAACGAAGGTCAGGTCAGTCTGGGGACGAGAGGAGTGAGGGAGAAAGGTGAGGATGAGTCAAAACCAACTTGGATATACCTGGCTAGACATCCATCCAAAAAAAGGTGTCCATCCATGTATCTGTCCATGTATCCATCCCATCCTCTCATCTATCCATCCTGCTGTCCACCCATCTATCTACAGAGGGAAATATTTCTTCCTCACCTCGTAATCAATGAACTTGGTGGCATCCTCAAGCTTCATCTCCTCGACTTTCAGGGGGGTGTCACGGGTGGCAAGGGCCAGGCAACGCAGGGTATCGCGGCCGCAACCCCATTCCTTGATCACAGCCAAAATCTTGTCCTTGACGGCGCTAGTCAGGGGAATGCGGGTGGTGCCAACGCGAACATAGGCACATCTGTCAATCACACCCTCGGGGGCACCCTATTGAGTGAGGAGGAAACGGAGAGAGGTTGGGTTTTCACAAAGGGACCAAATCAAACTCCTTCCATTACCGCTTTGAAAATACAGCTGTCAGTAGAACTGTTGAGAGACTATAATTTAGTGGCGAATAAACTACTTGCAACGGAACAATAAGGCATAAGCCCATGTTTGACACAACAGCATTAGAGGAAGAGGACTAGAAGAAGAGAGCTAGAAAGTGGAGAGAGAGAGAGGAGCTGACCTTCACAAACATCTTAGCTCCACCATCGCCTTTGGCGGGGGTGCAGTACACAGACATGGACTTCCTGTCACGGGAGAACTCCAGGGTGAATTCCTTCTTCATCAGCTGCTTGATCACAGCACAACAGGCATTGGCTCTATCAGGCTTGGAGAGGCCTGTAACTTTGGAGTTGAACACGTTCATCTTTTCAACCAGGCAGCACATGGCAGTCTCGGTGGCCTCGCCCACTTTCTCATAGATCTTCTTGGCCTGGAGGGAAGGGAGATAAGTAGAGATGAAGTGTCCGAGGAAAGAAGTTAAGAAGAGGCAGAGGGTAGAATCTACAGCAACGGAACACCTTCGTAATCATAAAACATGTTATTATGATGTTATGTTAGACATGACTGCAGGGAGTACATTTCAGTTGCCAAGCGGAAAAGGTTGTGGTTTGAATACCCGAGCTGACAAGGTGAAAAATCTGTCAATGTGCCCTTGAGAAAGGCACTTAACCCTAATTTGCTCCCGGGGTGCCGTACTTCTATGGCTGACCCTGTAAAACAACAAATGTCACTGCACCTATCCGCTGTATGTGACAACTAAACAACAAAATTCAAAGCTTTGTCACAATGACTTTGTCAGAGCATAAATATGTGTTAGCCATGTCGTTTTATCTGTGTTTAGGGGACTACAGAAGAAAATGATGGGAAACTTGATGGGAAAACTTGATGGGAAAACTGAACTATTGATGGATGGAATGAATGAATGGTGCGCTGTCCCTGCCTACTACTGTGATAAATAAATAACAAACAAATCAATTCATTACATCGTTGTAGTCCAGAGAGGAGTCATTGCACAGGGCGCTGATGGTTGCCAGCTCAACAAGGCCATCATAGGATCCGCAGGGGGTCTTAGCACCTCCCTGGGAGCTAAGAGAGGGAAGAGATAGAGAGGTGGAAGAAAAAGGGAGAATAGAGAAGGAAGATATAGGCAGAATAGAGAAAGAGGGAATAAAGAGAATATGCGTTCACATAATTGTCATGTGAGGCTCAGTAGCTTGAATGGTACCTATGTCGTAAAGTTAACGCTGGTTGCCACAGAAACGGGACTACTTACACCTCTCCCTCTGGGGTGTACTTGGAGCCGGAGATGTCGAACATGTCCAGGTTGACATGGTCGCCATCGACATTCTTGATGATGAACATCTGGAGAGGAAGAAACAAAGGGAAGTTGTGAAATTACTGTTCAGTTTGTGTATGTGCGTGAGTCTGTCAAGTGTCTGAATGTGCCCAAATTGGTCACATAGTGAACAATATGCTGCCCAATGTCCCAGTGAAATGTGTGTCTGTGTACAAATGTGTCTGTATGTTTCTACTAAGACAACCTTGGCAAGCCACATTAAATCGGTTCGGGGTCCGGATTTGGCCCGTGGGCTGCCAGTTGCAGACCCGTTATAGGGTACTATTGTTCTGTGCAGCACCCACCTTGGTCACACACATCTGGTTGGTGGTCAGGGTTCCGGTCTTGTCAGAGCAGATGACGGAGGTGCAACCCAGGGTCTCCACAGAGGGCAGAGAGCGGACAATGGCGTTCTTCTTGGCCATACGGCGGGTACCGAGAGCCAGGCAGGTAGTGATGACAGCGGGCAAACCTGGTAGAGAGATGATAGTCGAAACCGTGAGTAAATCAAATAGTAGTGATATAGTGAGAATAACATAGTGTGCATTTAGTCACAATGGAATATCACAAATAAAGAGCATTGTGTGAACCGCACATACCTGACCAAAACTACACACAAAGACACAAAGACACACATACACGGGCACGCACATACACGGGCACGCACATACACCGCACAACCCATCTCTCCTCCAAACACACACAGTCATGCCCCCTTCCCCTCCCCATGACATCTCTCTTTTCCCTATTCATCCTTCCCTCCCTCCATCCCTCTCTCCCTCACCCTCGGGTATGGCGGCCACAGCCAGGGCAATGGCGATCTTGAAGTAGTAGACGGCACCACGGATCCAGGAACCTCCATGGACGGGATCGTTGAAGTGGCCAATGTTGATCGCCCACACGGCAACACAGATCAGGGAGATGACCTTGGACAGCTGTTCGCCGAACTCATCCAGCTTGGCCTGCAGGGGGGTCTTCTCTTGCTCGGTGGCGACCATCTGGTCGCGGATCTTGCCAATCTCGGTGGCGACGCCGGTAGCCACAACCACGCCAATGGCCCTGCCGGCAGCGACGTTGGTGCCCTGTGGTTGGTAGAGGTGGAAGTGGTGGAGGATAGACCGTGAGAAAATAACGTAGAATTTAGTGTACAATGTTTTTTACATTTTTTATATGGTTATACACTATTTCACACTGTACACCCTGTTGCAAACTGTTATACACTACTGTAGGCCTTCTGTTCATCTAGGAACTAAGATGATTAAGAAAAGTTGACTTGTCATGAATAGAGAACGCTAGAGGGTGTGTTACGAAAGAGAGGGAAAGACTGAGGGCCAGAGTGAGGGATAGAGGTGTAGAAAAAGGATGGAGGCAGGTAGGGAAGAAAAGAAGGATTAAGTGATGGAGGGGAGAATAGAATAGAGAGATAGAGGTATGGAGGGAAGGGGAGATGGAGGGATACTTACAGAGAAAAGCATGTTCTTCTTGTCCTGGTTGACGGCTCTGGGGTCGGGGACAGGGTCAGTATGCTTGATCACACTGACGGACTCACCTGAGGGGGACCCACAGACAATGGTCAACGAGAGGACACATAACAAGAAAACAGTATGCAAGACAATGCCTTACAGGTGTAAAAAGCACCCTTTCTCACATTTCTTATAGGACTACAATGTAAATAGGTCTTTAGACTTTATTGTGTTCTTTATCCGTAATGATTTTTAATAATGTAACTGTGTATCGTTGTTTTAGTTCCTGCATAGTTAAAACAACATGTTATGTATTATATAGTAGGGAGTCGTGGTGTGTAAGGATCCTCACCAGTAAGAATGGACTGGTCAATGCGGAGGGTGGTGGAACGGATGGCAACAATCCTGATGTCAGCGGGGACTTTGTCACCGACTGGGGGGGGGGGAGAGATAAGTATGCATGCTTAACCTCAACTGACACATTATACACTAACCAATCAGAATAAGCCATAGGAATGCCATAGAAATGACTGACTTGAAGGGCAACAGGTGTACTATGATGAATGAACACCAGTGGGTTATGGGAGAGCGGGGAGAGAGAGAGAGAGGGCAAGAAGGGGAGAAGAGGTGTGGCAGGTGGTAGGGGGGTATTTATACCCAAGATTTTGTTTTCCTTCCCTCAGCATGTTTTCACAGCCGTTTGCCCTCTCCCTCCTTCCCTCCCTCTCGCTGCCTTATATGGGTAAGAGGCCTCCCCATCTCCCCTCCATCTTGCACTCGTATGTCCTGCTCTTGAGAATCCTCTCAAATATACACTCTGTGGGTACCTAACTTTCTTTCTCAACAGTTTACACAATAAAGCCACTTAACGCCCAAAGTGCTAAAAAAGGAAGGAAAACATTTGATCGGGTAAGCGATAATAAAATACATGTATTTGTTAGGGGGACACAGACACAGTCAGATGAATTGTCCCATCATGCTTTAGCTTGCGCTAATTTGCAGCCTGAGTCTGTAGTCTAGGTGTCCCTAGGTCTTTAAAACGGTGTACAAGAAATTACAGAATAAAAATATAGGTCGTTAAGAGAAAGATGGGTCTCTCACCGGACACCTCCACAATATCACCAGGAACCATCACGTTGGCCTTGATCTTCTGCACGCTCTTCCTGTCAGTACGGAAGACTTTGCCCATCTCAGGCTCGTATTCCTTCAGAGCTTCGATGGCGTCCTCAGCATTGCGCTCCTGTGGCAGACAACCAGACACGCGTGCAACTACAGTCAATACAAACACCCACTTTCAACTCTAACACAACTACAGTCAATACAATCACCAAGTTAACAGGACTGCAGTCAACACTGACATAACCACAGCCAATACAAACACCTAGTCATAACATACAGGCATAACTATACACCTAGTCATAACATACAGGCATAACTATACACCTAGTCATAACATATAGCCCTAACTCATAAACACAACTCCAGACAATACAACTGTTAGAAATGTTAAGGAAATAGACCATGTTACAGTCACAACTAACAGAGCCACAGTCAATACTGCAGGTGGCTGTCTGTTTGTTTGTTATTACTCAAAACATGCCTGACCCGGCTGTCATTCTCACTGGTGTCCAAAAGTAATTCTGTTTCAATTGAGCAAACTGCTCTTTCTCAGTAACCCTAACCCACGTGCACGATGTCACCAACCCACATGCTATAGGTCATCACAGCTGCGGGTATGTATCATTGCTCAACGTGTACGTGTGTATGTCAACACGACTGACCTGCCACACTCCAACAACAGCGTTAGCGATAAGGATGAGGAGGATGACGAAGGGCTCGACAAAGGCAGTGACGGTCTCCTCGCCTTCCTCAAACCAAGCCAGCACCTGAGCACAAACAGGTGGACAACAGCGGAAAATGGTTAGCATTTGGTGTCAGCATTTGCATCATAGCATACAGTCACACTGTCTGCAGGAGAAACCGTGTTTGATCACAGTTAAATCAACGTTAAATCAATGCAATTATTATCTGATACAGTGGTTTTGTGTAAAACATCAAAATAAATTCCTAGTAACATTTGCGGCATGGCAATAAAGTTGTCTGATTCTGAATCTGCTGCAAAGCAAAGAATTTCTATGGGCTATTTGATAGTCTGTGGTTGTCTGTAGGTTTTTGTTGATTTATATATGGTTTACACATGTTTATAATGATGTTATGGAGTTTAGGACATGACAATTCCCCAGAGGGAAGCCCTTGGCTTAAAAGCCGTAGGGAAGCTGTGAGGATGTTGCGGATGATTGTGAATAAGCAGTGTTCAGAGGGCACTGCAGGGTACTATCAGGCATTTAGAAAATGGTTTCATGTGTTTGTTCCATCACTGTTCTAATTTAGTCTGTTTACTGTCTGATACTCTTACACAGACTCAATGCTAGTGTCCATGGGCACAACAACAGGAGGCAAAACTGTTACAGGTTTAGAAATAGACCTACTTAACTTGCATTTTGTTAATTAATTTATAAATGCAGTGTGCGAAAATGTTTGAATTGTGTAAATCGTATGTTTTATGCATTTGAAATGTAGCATTTGTGCATTTGCAATTTTGGAATAGTAAATCCATGTCAAAATATTTAAAAAATAGTCGCACACTCTATATATGCCCCCAACACTTTAATGGGTAAACACCGAATCAGCTGGCTGTGTTAAAAAAAAAATCTTAAATTGTGTTGATGTTGTTCAGCTGTTGTCTAAAGTTAAGCAACCGCTCCAGTTTACAGTTTAGTGCTCCAGTTTGCTGTATTTCACAATAATGACACAATCACTGTACACTTGATCTCCATGTCCCATAACTCCATGCTCCTACAGTATCCACTTCAACCTTCTCTACCTCTTTCTGTGGAAGCCCATCGTTCCTTCCATCGGACCTGACCTTTTCCCGAAGGATACAGTTTCTCTTCCCTGGCTTGAGTCTTTCTTAAAATAAATCATTACCCCCTCGACCCCCCCTTACTCCTTGCACCCCCCGTCTCTCACCCGCTCCTCAATATTCGCCTTCTAAGGCCATCCTGACAGCTGCCCAAAGGGGTGGAAAGCGTGTGGTAGGAATTAATACACCTCCAACCACCCCTCTCAAGATCAAATAGGGGGTGCTTATATTTGTCCTGTTCAATGTACCCCCACCCCAAGTTCTCCTGTTCAAAAATATATTTTAAGCGGGAAGGGGACTTAGAGTGCCAAGAGAAGGTACAAGTTGTTTGATAAAGTGACAAGACGGCAATGACAAAGCAGTGATATGCAGGATCATCCTTCAGGCCAGTGGCTTGGATTACAGGTGTAGGCCTACAACTTTAAGTGCCACTGTCACAGCTGTTTGATATCAATTAAGGGTCTTAACAAAAAATGTGTAGATTAGGTATGAGTGTGTATGATGGGTGGTCCCCCTCCTAAAAAAATATGAAATAAGTATTTTCTTCACACTCTGGGGTGGGAAGGAAATTAAACTTGATATTAACATCTTGAAATAATTTCACAGGTGTTCTTGGCTACTGTTACTATTATCGTGAGCAAAATAACCAGGATGAAATAATACAAGCATAGCCTTTGTTTACTCACAAAAGAGATGCAGGCAGCCAGCAGCAGGATTCTGACCAACAGATCCTCAAACTGCTCCACAATCAGCTCCCAGGTGGTCTTACCTGAGAGAGAGAGAGAGAGAGAGAGAGAGAGAGAGAGAGAGAGAGAGAGAGAGAGAGAGAGAGAGAGAGAGAGAGAGAGAGAGAGAGAGAGAGAGAGAGAGAGAGAGAGAGAGAGAGAGAGAGAGAGAGAGAGAGAGAGAGAGAGAGAGAGAGAGAGAGAGAGAGAGAGAGAGAGAGAGAGAGAGAGAGAAATAGAAAAAAAAGTATTATTAAATAATGTTCTGAGAATTTGTGTGTATTTGTTATTTTTGTCTAAGTGTCTGGAGGCAAGATACGTATTATGCCGAATGCTGTGTAAGAGAGATAATGTATGTAATGTTTTGCTTGATTTCCAACCCCAAATAAGTGATTATCATATAAAAAGGGGAAATTACCCATGTATTGATTGATTTGGAGTCATTCATCTATAAATGTGGATGCTCAGTTACCAGGATTATACAAGAGTATGAGGATTATGCAATAATGTGCAAGACATTTCACAATCAAACGATTGCTTGCATGTTACAATTTACTCCTGATAAAGGTTGATTTTATTTTGGATTGAAGCCAGTAGTCATTTTGATGTGAGTCACGTGTAAAAAGTAAACATAATATTGATAAATGTTGGTACATTTCCACAATGTGCTTCTTATTTGTGAATTCGGATGAGTGACAGTTGATGTGAAAAAAAACACTTACCCTCCTCAGCTGGCAGTGCTGGGGTTGGCCAATCACGATGCAGGGAAGGGAAGGTGGGCAGAACCCAAAAAACAATATTAGCACAAAATAAATTGCATGATATTGTATGATTTGTCAGACTTAGCTTAGTTCATCACCACTTGGACTGGGCAGATATATAATATAGTTAAACACTGATACATTATTTATTGGATCTGTTGTACACTAAGACATTTTAAAGCACAGTTTGGTGAATTTCTTCATATTTACTTTCAACCATTTTGGATGAACCAAAAACAAACATCTGACCTAGCTAAACTGTACTTTAAAGTGTCTTAGTGTACAACAGATCCAATGAATAATGTATCAGTGTTTTAACTATTGCTTTGTATCAACAAGCCTTAAAATCTGGAAGAACACACTAATTCAACATAACATTTGGATTGCCCATAAACTAGCCATAAACCAGAAATGCATTGAAATGTAGCCCATGGAATTGTGGACAATTATCTGATAATAGCAATTACCATGTTGCTGATTGTAGTCTTTACTGTAAGTGTATTGATACACTTGCTTATTCATCAAATACTTTTTTGCTACAAAAGCATGATCATTAACAAACTGTGGCCAGAAATGCAATTGTGACCAGCTTATGCAATGTTAAATTAACACAAAATGGTGTGGGCATTTCAGCGAGCTAATCGAAGCAGACTACCATCTAACTTTGCTTGGTCTATCTAGTTCACGCTGCATGTAATTGGTCAATGATCAGCAACTCAGTGATCATATTTCATATCATTCATCCCTGTTAGCCATCTAAGGACCCCCCCCCCCCCCCCCCTGCACTAGGACAAAAATTATGCTTTTAGAGTGCAGTGTATAAAGTCAGAAAATGTCCTGTCTCAGCCACTGCCTGTCACCAAGGGAGTACCCCAAGGCTCGATCCTAGGCCCCACACTCTTCTCAATTTACATCAAAAACATAGCTCAGGCAGTAGGAAAATCTCTTCTATTTATATGCAGATGATACAGTCTTATACCCAGCTGGCCCCTCAGATTTTGTTTCAAATGCTCTACAACAAAGCTTTCCTAGTGTCCAACAAGCTTTCTCTACCCTTAGTTAAATCTATACTTGGTTTCCTCTATTGTAATCGCTCCTCTTTCAGCCCAGCTGCCAAACTAACCCTGCTTCAGATGACCATCCTACCCATGCTAGATTACGGAGACATAATTTATAGATCCGCAGGTAAGGGTGCTGTCGAGCGGCTAGATGTTCTTTACCATTCGGCCATCAGATTTGCCACCAATGCTCCTTATAGGACACATCACTGCAATCTATACTACTCGGTAAACTGGTCATCTCTGTATACCCGTCGCAAGACCCACTGGTTGATGCTTATTTATAAAACCCTTCTAGGCCTCACTCCCCCCTATCTGAGATATCTACTGCAGCCCTCATCCTCCACATACAACACCCATTCTGGCAGTCACATTCTGTTAAATGTCCCCAAAGCACACATCCCTGGGTTGCTCCTCTTTTCAGTTCGCTGCAGCTAGTGACTGGAACGAGCTGCAACAAACACTCAAACTGGAGTTTTATCTCAATCTCTTCATTCAAAGACTCAATTATGGACACTCTTACTGACAGTTGTGGCTGCTTTGTGTGATGTATTGTTGTCTCTACCTTCTGGCCCTTTGTGCTGTTGACTGTGCCCAATAATGTTTGTACCATGTTTTGTGCTGCTATCATGTTGTGTTGCTACCATGTTGTGTTGTCATGTGTTGCTGCCTTGCTATGTTGTTGTCTTAGGTCTCTCGTTATGTAGTGTTGTGTTGTCTCTCTTGTTGTGATGTTTGTTTTGTCCTATATTTATATAGTATTTATATAATTTGTTTAATCCCAGGCCCCCGTCCCCGCAGGAGGCCTATTGGTAGGCCATCATTGTAAATAAGGAATTTGTTCTTAACTGACTTGCCTAGTTAAATGAAGGTTAAATAAAAAATTAAATAAAATGCTCGCCCTGCATATTACCCATGAAGACTCTTGAGCCATCACCCGTCTCTCTGCCTCCCACTCCGCTTCCTTTCCTCTTTAAATAGCTCTTCAAAGCCCCCAAAAGTCTCTGCTTCTCCGTCTCTGCATGTCCATGTCTACCACCTGTGGCAACTAACCTAACCCTTTTCAAAAAAATAAATAATCCAACACAGAACCTCACTGCCCGCTGTACTGCACTTAGTCTATTCTACCATCAGTTTCCATTTCTTTTCTATGTTCCCCGTTCTTCATGCACCCCTCCATCCCTCCGTGGGTCTCACCATTGGGGCCATACTTGGCCAGGTTCTTCTTGACTTGGTCTGGGGTGAGACCAGTTTCCATGTTCACCCCGAAGAAGGCCAGGCATTCTGCCGGCGTCTTCGTGTGCGCGTTCTCCATCCTTGCTACTAGCCGTGTCTAGCCGTGCTCTTTTGATTTTCGTTGTGTTGCTCCTTCTTGTTTTGTGTGTGGTGCTAGGACTTGTATTGGTCCCTTGGCTTTTTTCGACCCCTCCACAAGCAGGAGTGCTGGACTGACAGAAAGGCGAATAAGCAAACACTGCTGCAGGGTTTTATATCAGCACGGCCACACTATTGGTGGGGACCCCACGGGTACACGCCTCTAAATTCCAGCATGAGAGATATGGAATGGTGAGGGTGGGGCTCGAGGTGGAGTAATAGGGAGGTAAGCTGGTAGACTTGGACAGGAATTGTGGACTTGGCCTGGGGGAGGAGGGGGGAAGGGGGTGTGTGGGGGGATACGGAGTTGAAGGGGGGGGGCGGTGTACCATGGAATAAGAACTGTTTTTGGAACATGCATGGTCAGTGGAATAAGGATAGGGGAGAAGGTGAGAGAGTGAGACAGAAGATCTGGGGGAGGAGGGGAAACATTGAGTGACGGCTCAACTGGTTTCTGCTGAGGAAGGGGGCCGAGACAGAGAAAGAGTGCGAGAGAGCGAGACGGATAGAGAGAGGTGGTGGAAGGTTAACTTAGTACAAGCATGAGCGGAGCGCAGTGACATCGAAGGCAACCAGGGTGGGACATTGATGCACGGGGGTTCACATGGAACCGAACAGATAGTTCAAACCACAGTTATGCCACTTCTGTTGGGGGGCATTTATCATAATAATTATCTCACTGTACCTCCTTTCCTTTCATTAAACAAGTATCAAAAGACTTGTTGGACAGATGAAAGAGATCAAGCATACCATTTGAGGCCTGGGGGGACCTTGGGAAGCATGGAGTAACACAGCGTGTTAGAATGTGAGAGCAAATGAGAAGAACAAAGAGAAAGAACAAAAGAAGGGGAGTGAGAGTGAATAGAAGGGCAGAGAAAAGGAGTGAGGGAATAAAAGAAGAAAGGCATAAGAGTATGAGTTAAAGGAATGACTGGTGGGGCAGCAGGAGAGGAGAGCAGGTATATCTTACTATCGCGCAGTAGAGAGAACCCCGCCGTGGAGAGAACAATTTTATTCCTCTTTTTTTAAACAAGGAGGGGAAGGAGGGAAAGGCAGTTGGGGAGATATGACGCAGATTAAGTAGATGTGTGACAGTTGATCCCCGAAATCGACACCCATGCAGCAACTGTACAATGTCTTCTTGTGGCAGAACCAGAGCATTGATTCGGTTAATGCCTGCTGACTGACGAGCAACAAATGATAAGACCCTGGTAAAATGTATTTCAAAGAGAAAAGATAGTGACATAGAATATTAAATTTACCAAAAATGGACTTTGAAAGTCAGAGACATAAATCTCTAGGAATTAGGTCAGTGGTTAACTGGTGCATTACTTGGACTTTATGGAAGTATCATATGTCATTGGTCAAAGGGTCATTGATCATTGAGATTTATGCACTTTCAATCAGTTCTGTAATGTATCTCACTTCAAGTTTGAAATATTCTCGGAGTATGGTTGTTTTTCTTACTTCACTTGTAAGAGAAAACTGTGGCCAGTTTCATAGACAAAAAAATAAAGCCTAGTTGTATTTATTAACCCAGTTTGATGACCCCATGCGAGTCCAGATCTTTCTCTAAATGTAATACTCAATAAAAAACGGTTGTCTTCACCACTGGTTTAATTTACTACTTGTGTAACAGCTCATTTTAAATGGCCACCTCTTGACCTAAAGGCTGTTACGGGGTTTCTTCTAGAGGGAAACAGAAGTTGTCATTCATCCGTGATGAATGACCTGACAAACGGTCCTCCCGGGCACCGCCTATGGCCATGGTTCATTGGTCAGGACAGTTCAGGAGGAAAAGATTCCATTTGCTCCCGTTTGCCTTACTCGTGGGTCTGTAGTTAAGTCTCGGTCGAATGGTGAATGTAGTACAACGGAGGGACATAGGAAAGGCATTTACACATTTCTTTGAACCACCATTCGGTTTTAACAAAGAACCTTGAAGACGGAAAAGCAATGAATGTGGTGCAATAAAGTGACATAGGAAATGTATTTACACATTTCTTGAACTCTCATTTGGTTTAAACGCACAATTTATGGATTTGTGAGTGACCGTTTGCTTTAAACAATGCGCCTACCATGACTCGAATGTTCATTTTACATTTACATATGAGACATTTAGCAGACGCTCTTATCCAGAGCAACTTATAGGAGCAATTAGGGTTGAGCGCCTTGCTCAAGGGCACATCGACAAATACTGAGAAGCATTGTTCGATACTGAGAAGCAATGGGCTCTCCAGGCCTTGAGTTCAGATGCCCAGGCAGCTGCGGCTGACCTTATGACCTAGGTCTCCTCTCCCTGCAGATGGGCAAAGCAGCCCCATAAAATGAATTGTACAGTAGGTGAGTAGTGAAGGGCCACATACATATCCTGAATCCCAAATTAACCCTCAGGCCCTGCCCTCTAGGCAATTGTATTGATTTAAAAGGATTCAATAGATGTCTGCAGTATGGCAACTACACCTGGCCTATCAGAGGGCAAGATGGAGCTACCACCATATTGCTTACACCTATCTAATTAAATCACATCTACACAAGTGCCAAGGGGTTGATTTGGGAATAAGTGATAGATGAGCAAATTAAAACTTGATGCACTCTATGTATGCATGCATACAGTAATTGACACACGGTCACAAACAAACTATTATAAGGCTTGATGCATATGTTTTCTTTTAAACACCATATGTGTGTTCTGAATAAAAATAGCCCTGACTTCAACTATTTCATAGGCAGTACATTAGTGTACAGTACAAGTGGCAAGATACATACTCTTGATAACTTCAATGTGTACAGTACACATGCCAAACGTCCCGACCATACATGTATATCAACCAAAAACAAATTATTGCTGTACAAGCACTTATTTTATTCTCAGCCTTGAATTAATTTTCCTTCGGTGTCCCCTGACATTTTTATGACACATTTTATGCTCCTTTTCCTCTGCCAATGTCTCTCACCACCCCTCTCCTCTCCTTCATCCCCCCCCTCCTCCCCTCTTCAGCCAGGCTGGGTCCTCTCAGCTGTTGTATGGCCTGCCTGACCTCTGAGATTTGGGGGCTGTGAAAAGGGTCGGCCTGTCAGTGTCTCCCTCAGGGTAGCGCAGTGACATTTAACTCAATATCCTTGCTCGCTCGCTCTCTCTCTCTCTCTCTCTCTCTTTCTCTCTCTCTCTCTCCCCCTCCCTCCCTCACTCTTGCTGATCTCTGTCTATGGGTGCAGTGTCAGTCAGTACCCTCTGTGCTGCCTGTGATAACTTGGGGTGGTGTAACCCAGGCACCCCGGGACACCCACAACACCCCTTCCTGCCACTCCAACAGCGGCACTAACGTGCCACACCGTCATGCCAGCCTGAAGGATCGCCATGTGCTGCCTTAGCCCCCCACCCTCGGATCCTATATGCGTCCCGGTTCTGTGCGAGTGATAACTATCGCAGTGTTGCAGCTGTGTGGGTAGCTAACTTACGAAACATGAACGCAGCCTGTTCCTGCTGACTTGCACAGTTAAACTTCCAGTAACTCAAAATGTCAGAGCTAAGGAGACGCAAGTAACTCAGCTAACATATGGAATTGTTTGAAGATGGTCATACCATGGATCATTTAGCTATTTGATTTGGAATTTTAGGACCCCTTTAGGTATTAAAAAAAGTTGAATTATATAGAATTTGGCATTTACTACTATAGCCCTTAGAAACACATTGAATAACACATTCATAAATGGCAAAAAAGACAGTCCAAAAATGTATCATAAGGAATAAGGTTTTGAAGTGTCTGTCCTATATCTAGGAAATATATGAAAGCACAGAAAAATGTTGCTTTTTTTTGGGACACACAACCCCTTATTTTTGTTGGCACAAAACTACCTCCATACTTCCATTAGTTTGTATGGGTTACCTTCAGAAGAGTCCCGTGACACTTGTGGGGGTCTTTGAGCAAAACTGAGAACACCATAGAGTGATCATAATAGTTTGGACGCTACAGACATTTTCAGGATGTCTCACGGTCTGACAAACACCCCTGTAGCTCAGCCACCTTCCACCGCAGATGCGGAAGGCCGACATAGGCGGATGCGGTAGAATGAGACGCAGCCAAAACTGATATCGCTAGCTTAAACTGACGGGTGCGTCAATAGACTCTTAAGGACTTTTAAACTAACACTGCCACCAACCACTAATGTCGGCATTGAAATTGGCATGAAATATTTTCATGCTAATTGGGGAACATTAACGTACGTTGATAATTGGTAATAAAATGCTAATATTACAGTGGCTAACAAACCAACTGCTTTCAAGGTAAGGAAACAAATACAATTTGTAATTTGGCTGAACTATTCCTTAAACTTTGAGATAACAAGTACATTTGGTCTTTCTTCATAAACTCAAATATTTACTGGGTGTTTACCAAAGGTAGCTGTCTGCTTCATGGATCCTGTTCGTGAGATACCACCCTTGGCCAAGTCACTGATAAGTTCATACAGTAACATAACTCAATATGTATTGAAAACAAATAGGGACAAAAATCTTGTTTACAACATTGGACAATTCAAAAATACTTCAGAGCCTATCCACAGAGAAAGGAATGTGTATAGCTTTAACTCTGGTCAAGTTCTGTAGTTAGCGTAACGTTAATTAGCTATCGTACAGAGCAAATGCCTTCTGTGCAGGCCTTAAGACCTTTTTGTTCTGCAAATTCAGTGTGAGCAATGAAAGAACATCGATAAAAACATGAATGTTGCTGTGTTGAGGTATTGACAGTGCTGCGTTAATTAGTAGTACACTGTCTAGGCTATAGGTAAAGTAGCTATAGCGTTGGTATAAGCGGGGTACTTGTTACAGCATTAGATACAGTAAGAATAGAAGTGGCAGCTGAGTCTCTATGTAGTCAGAATGACTCACTGGGTATAAATAGCCCAGGTGACACCATGCAACTGGGCATAGCACCCAGTTGCATATTATTTCAGAATGCAGTTCCATAAGGTTTAGTTCCATAAGTCATACTTTTATGCATTAGTGGGGACCTTTAGATGTCGGGGCCATTTTAGGACTTTTCCCTGCATCATGCTGGGGCCTTTACTTGTCGTAAAGGGCATTCAGCAGTACATGGTTGTTCACACCATTCCTTTCACTTAGGGATATCCCACGCACAAGACTCATGGGAGCCGACAGGAAAACGAGCCCTGTTGGATGGGAGCAAAAGAGGCCTCCTTGTTTCTGACATAGTGTCATTAGTTTTGCAAGCTTGTCTGATTTGAATAGGCATTTGCATTTGACTTGTCCATTCATAGCGCAATAAGTGTGGTAGCAATTGAGGTAACTACATGACCAAAAGTATGTGGACAGCTGCTTGTCGAACATATCATTCCAAAATCATGGGAATTAATATGGAGTTGGTCCCCCTTTTGCTGCTATAATAGCCTCCACTCTTCTAGGAAGGCTTTCCACTAGAGGTTGGAATGTTGCTGCTGGGAACTTGCTTCCCTTCAGCCACAAGAGCATTAGTGAGGTCAGGCGCTGATATTGGGCGATTAGGCCTGGCTCGCAGTCTGCTTCCAATTCATCCCAAAGATGTTCGATGGGGTTGAGGTCAGGGCTCTGTGCAGGCCAGTCAAGTTATTCCACACCGGTCTCGACAAACCATTTCTGTATGGACCTCGCTTTGTGCACGGGGGTATTGTCATGCTGAAACAGGAAAGGGCATTTTCCAAACTGTTGCCACAAAGTTGGAAGCATAGAATAATCTAGAATGTCATTGTATGCTGTAGCATTAAGATTTCCCTTCACTGGAACTAAGGGGCCTTGCCCAAACCATGAAAAACAGCCCCAGACAATTATTCCTCCTCCTCCCAACTTTACAGATGGCACTATGCATTCGGGCAGGTAGCGTCCTCCTGGCATCTGCCAAACACAGATTCGTCCGTCGACTGCCAGATGGTGAAGCGCGATTCATCACTCCAGAGAACACGTTTCCACTGCTTCAATGGGGGAGAGCTTTACACCACTCCAGCCGAGGCATGGTGATCTTAGGCTTGTGTACGGCTACTCGGCCATGGAAACCCATTTCATAAAGCCCCCGACAAACAGTTATTGTGCTGACGTTGTTTCCAGAGGCAGTTTTAAACTCGATAGTGAGTGTTGCAACCGAGGAAAAATTATTTTTGCACGCTTCAGCGGTCTCTTTCAGTGAGCTTGAGTGGCCTATCACTTTGCGGCTCAGCTGTTGTTGCTCCTAGACGTTTCTCCTTCACAATAACAGCACTTACAGGTGACCGGGGCAGCTCTAGCAGGATAGTACATATGGGATCATGTAGTCGCCCAAAAAGTTAAACAAATAAAAAATATATTTTATATTTGAGATCCTATAAAGTAGCCACCCTTTGACTTGATGACAGCTTTACACACTCTTGACATTCTCTCAACCAGTTTCATGAGGTAGTCACCTGGAATGGACTTCAATTAATACGTGTGCCTTGTTAAAAGTTCATTTGTGGGATTTATTTTCTTCTTAATGTGTTTGAGCCAACCAGTTGTGTTGTGACAAGGTAGGGGTGGTACACAGAAGATATCCCTATTTGGTAAAAGACCAAGTTCATATTATGGCAAGAACAGCTCAAATAAGCAAAGCATCATTACTTTAAGACATGAAGGTCAGTCAATCCAGAAAATTTCAAGAACATTGAAAGTGTCTTCAAGTGCAGTCGCAAAAACCATCAAGCGCTATGATGAAACTGGCTCTCATGAGGACCGCCACAGGAAAGGAAGACACAGAATCGCCTCTGCTGAAGAGAATAAGTTCATTAGAGTTACCAGCCTCAGAAATTGCAGCCCAAATAAATGCAGACACATCTCAACATCAACTGTTTAGAGAAGACTGCGTGATGATGGTCGAACTGCTGCAAAGAAACCACTACTAAAGGACACCAATAAGAAAAGACTTGCTTGGGCAAAGAAACACGAGCAATGTAAATTAGACCGGTGGAAATCTGTCCTTTGGTCTGATGAATCAAAATGTGCGATTTTTGGTTCCAAACGCTGTCTTTGTGAGACGCAGAGTAGGTGAACGGATGATCTCCGCATGTGTGGTTCCCACCGTGAAGCATGAAGGAGGAGGTGTGATGGTGTGGGGGTGCTTTGTTGGTGACACTGTGATTTATTTAGAATTGAAGGCACACTTAACCAGCATGGCTACCACAGTATTCTGCAGCGATACGCCATCCCATCTGGTTTGCACTTAGTGGGACTATCATTTGTTTTTCAACAGGTCAATGACCCAACACACCTCCAGGCTGTGTAAGGGCTATTTGACTAAGGAGAGTGATGGAGTGCTGCATCAGATGGAAAATAATTCCAGGTGAAGCTGGTTGAGAGAATGCCAAGAGTGTGCAAAGCTGTCATCAAGGCAGTGGGGTGGTTACTTTGAAGAATCTAAAATCTATTTTGATTTGTTTAACACTTTTTTGGCTGTGTCATTTCATAATTTTGATGTCTTCACTATTATTCTACAATGTAGAAAATAGTAAAAAATTAAGAAAAACCCTTGAATGAGTAGGTGCGTCCAAACTTTTGACTGATACTGTACAGTGGGGAGAACAAGTATTTGATACACTGCCGATTTTGCAGGTTTTCCTACTTACAAAGCATGTAGAGGTCTGTAATTTTTTATCATAGGTACACTTCAACTATGAGAGACGGAATCTAAAACAAAAATCCAGAAAATCACATTGTATGATTTTTAAGTAATTAATTTGCATTTTATTGCATGACATAAGTATTTGATACATCAGAAAAGCAGAACTTAATATTTGGTACAGAAACCTTTGTTTGCAATTACAGAGATCATACGTTTCCTGTAGTTCTTGACTAGGTTTGCACACACTGCAGCAGGGATTTTGGCCCACTCCTCCCTACAGATCTTCTCCAGATCCTTCAGGTTTCGGGGCTGTCGCTGGGCAATACGGACTTTCAGCTCCCTCCAAAGATTTTCTATTGGGTTCAGGTCTGGAGACTGGCTAGGCCACTCCAGGACCTTGAGATGCTTCTTACGGAGCCACTCCTTAGTTGCCATGGCTGTGTGCTTCGTGTCGTTGTCATGCTGGAAGACCCAGCCACGACCCATCTTCAATGCTCTTACTGAGGGAAGGAGGTTGTTGGCCAAGATCTCGCGATACATGGCCCCATCCATCCTCCCCTCAATACGGTGCAGTCGTCCTGTCCCCTTTGCAGAAAAGCATCCCCAAAGAATGATGTTTCCACCTCCATGCTTCACGGTTGGGATGGTGTTCTTGGGGTTGTACTCATACTTCTTCTTCCTCCAAACACGGCGAGTGGAGTTAGACCAAAAAGCTCTATTTTTGTCTCATCAGACCACATGACCTTCTCCCATTCCTCCTCTGGATCATCCAGATGGTCATTGGCAAACTTCAGACAGGCCTGGACATGCACTGGCTTAAGCAGGGGGACCTTGCGTGCGCTGCAGGATTTTAATTTATGACGGCGTAGTGTTACTAATGGTTTTCTTTGAGACTGTGGTCCCAGCTCTCTTCAGGTCATTGACCAGGTCCTGCCGTGTAGTTCTGGGCTGATCCCTCACCTTCCTCATGATCATTGATGCCCCACGAGGTGAAATCTTGCATGGAGCCCCAGACCGAGGGTGATTGACCGTCATCTTGAACTTCTTCCATTTTCTAATAATTGCGCCAACAGTTGTTTCCTTCTCACCAAGCTGCTTGCCTATTGTCCTGTAGCCCATCCCAGCCTTGTGCAGGTCTACAATTTTATCCCTGATGTCCTTACACAGCTCTCTGGTCTTGGCCATTGTGGAGAGGTTGGAATCTGTTTGATTGAGTGTGTGGACAGGTGTCTTTTATACAGGTAACGAGTTCAAACAGGTGCAGTTAATACAGGTAATGAGTGGAGAACAGGAGGGCTTCTTAAAGAAAAACTAACAGGTCTGTGAGAGCCGGAATTCTTACTGGTTGGTAGGTGATCAAATACTTATGTCATGCAATAAAATGCAAATTAATTATTTAAAAATCATACAATGTGATTTTCTGGATTTTTGTTTTAGATTCCGTCTCTCACAGTTGAAGTGTACCTATGATAAAAATTACCGACCTCTACATGCTTTGTAAGTAGGAAAACCTGCAAAATCGGCAGTGTATCAAATACTTGTTCTCCCCACTGTATGTGCATTCGTAACCTACTCTCTTCAACTTCTTTCTTCAAATGACTATCTGTAATTGAAAATGGCACATGCTAGGGAATGACGCTGCAGGAATTGATGTGGCCAAGAATAGAAAAGTACAGTACAGGGAAATTATAGTACAGGGAAAGGTTTGAGTTGACATCCCATTTTTCACAGAGCAATGGTCATAGAGCATGGTCATATGTTGCATTTTTAGGTCTAAACTTAACACACTGCTATTTCCTTCACCCTTCACCTTATTGGGGTTGTGAAAGGAAGGCATATTGATGGACAGAGCGCCTTGAAGGACGAGTGTTGATGACAGCAAGACGAATGAAAACAGAGACTGGGAGATACAGAAGAGAAATGTGATATTTTTTATATATATATAGAATGGAGTGTGAAAGAGTGGTCCACATTTTTTAGCACGAGTCCACCCAGCAACATGGGATCAATATTATTGAATTACTTAAATGACATTTGCACCTCGTCATTTATTTGTTGCAGAAGCTTCATGCAGGGTTATAGCAAGCGAAAAGTCCAATTCTGCAGCATCAAGTAATGCGTTCCGTTGTTCATTAATGAGTTAATAGTTTTACTTGAGATTCTGTCGTAAGCCATTCATTGACAATAACCTTACTGGGGTGCTTAACCAATGAGAAACGTTTACCATATGAAAGTCCAATGACCCCTCAAGTAACTACATTCTACCTCAGCCCACTTCAGTGTGGCAACTCAGAGCGCCACCCTATGGACAGCAAATAGACAACACCTAGTTGGTTGATATGTGACTAAGCTATTGGAAGGTATTTCAGGACGACATGTGAACACGCAGCACCATGCTTCTCTCATTTGAAGTGCAGAGAATTACAGCCCCAAAGTTGACTGTCTTAAAAAGGTCTCTGACCGAAAATTCGACACAATAAAAAAATACATGTAGAGGTAATGTGTGCAGTTCTTTAAAAAAAATATATAACTCAACTGGATTTCATAACAAAAGCACTAGTCCATGTCAGTTTCAAAATCAACTTAGGTTGGTATAGAATGAGGATTAAGAAATGGGATTTAAATTATGAAGCCCCCAGAAGGGTTTGCCGACATGAAATATTTGAGCCAGGAAGCCATAGTACAAAAAAAGAAAGAGGATAGGGGTATCATTCCTTTTTATATGACAACAAACTGCAGTGGTTAGCAATGATAATAGACAAGCAATGAAAGAAGAACTTCATTCAGATTCTTGCTTTATTGGTCAACTTGATGAGACTACAAAACGAATTCACAAAAAATCTCTTTCAAGTAATCAAATCTGTACAAACCTAAATTGTGTGGTTTTTACAGCTCTGGCTCGTATGAATCTGTGAAAAGGGTCATTGTATGTGTGTGCGAGTGGAGGGCATGCTTGCTTTCCTTTGAGACAATTGACACATTTAACCTCTCCTGCTCGAGGATATTGAAATGTCTTTCTTGAAGCGGGAGTAGTCACACGGCACATACACATCGGTTTGATATTTTACAGTACAGGGGACAGGGAAAAAGAAACTAATCCCCTTTGCACAAACACACCATCTGTTTGCACGAGTTTGCTGCTAAATTCATCTGGTCAGCTGTCTCCACTGTCTTCCGAACCCAGCTTTTTCCAGTCACAATTACTGTACAGAACGACACTGTGGTTCCATCCTTTCAATGGGGCAAAGTGGTAAGAGAAGGGGATAGTACAAATCTCTCAAATTTTCGCACATAATGCACACACACGCACACACTTTTTAATGCTCGCTCGCAGACTGAAACACACGCATTCCATGTCTCGTTCTCTCAAACACCCACTCATAAACAATTCATAGCATTACATGTTTTTCTTACGATTAAAAAAAGGAAAAAGCCCTGGGTACTGGTTTGATTTCTGGCTGTTTGGTGAAAGAGAGGAAAGAGAGGTAGAGAGGGCAGGCATGGTGGGAGTGCAGGTGGAGGCTGAAGGAGGGGCGAGTCATTTCACTTCTTGGCTTTCCTGGGGGGGGTGACAGGACGTCCGGAGCCCATGCCCCCTCCACCCCCATAGAACAGCTTCTTGTCTGCAGGCTTGAGGATCTGGGAAGGATTGAGAACAAACAAATAAGAGACTTGCATTCAAAATCAAGAAAACCCTATAATAAATGCCAACTATATAATACTATAAAACATTAGTGCAGTTTTAAAATAGTACTTTATTGATCCCAAAAGGGGAAATTTGTTTACACCAGCTAATACAGACAAGTACCATTACAGCCAAAACAAAGGACACGCAGACAACAACGTCCTCAACACATTACTAAAACGTAAAGATTAGAAAGTTATTTTAGTGATATCCCTTTACCTGGAAGGAGCACATGAGGGTCTCGTCCACGCTCATCATGGCTCCGGCGTTGTCAAACTCGCCGCAGTAGTTGGGGGCCGAGAACAGTGTCACTAGCTGCCTCTTCGCAAAGAACTCGTAGCCATCCTCAACCACCTGAGGAACGAAGTAGGGCTGTGTTTAGTAGGCACGAAACGGTATGAAATGGAGTGAAATGAGGAGGTACAATCTGAATTTGACCAATAAATGCTAGTTTGTTTTCCATTGCAAAACCGACCCCGGTTTGTAATGGGTTAACAATGATGTGATTTTAAGGAACCAAGGTAGCTTTGTCCTTCCTCCTTTAGCTATGTAACACTGTGGATAAGTGTGCAAGGAATTCTAGGCTTATTCACTTTCAAACCACATAGAGCCTGTACTAGAGGGAAGTAATTTATTCATATCACAAACAAAACCACTAAACTGGTTGAAGGCCGGGCCGGGTAGTAAAGGCCGGGCCAGGTAGTAAACCTACTGTTGTGTCAAAGGTGTAAGATTAGTATTTTTTAGAAACAGTACTACGGTATTGTAAAATGTTAGTATCATAAGCATCATGACGTTTTGGTACTGTAATATTACCGTGGTACTGGTATACCGTGCAACACTAATTATAAGTAAAGTTTATGATATGATCAGTGAATGCATAATGTAGTTATTTTGTTAGATATTTCTCCCCATTAGCTGAAATCGTATTTTTTCAAAGCCATTTTAGCTGTCACTAATTGTTCGGTCCTAATCTAGCATAGAATCATGGGAATTTGTTGCGCTGAGGTTGCCTCCCTTTCAAGGCATGTGTTGCTAGGCAACCCATCTGGACTTGCCTGAGCAGGCCTGCTCCCCCAGCGGCTAAAGCCAGGGTGAGAAACTAGCGCTATGAAACAAAATAAATACTTCACTCTGAACTACAAAACTTCGACTAGGATTCATGATAGTGTTAAACTTAGCAAAGAAAATAAACATTAAAACGTGATGTGGTTTTATTGGGAATTGCAGCTGTTGTTGGTAAGTAATGAATCCTGCAAGCTTCTAAAATGACTTAATCTTAATTTAAGGACGCATTTTTTCAAGACTTTTTTTAACTCTTATTTTACCAGGTAAGTTGACTGGGAACACATTCTCATTTACAGCAGCAACCAGGGGAATAATTACAGAGGAGAGGAGATGAATGAGTCAATTGTAAACTAGGGATGATTAGGTGACCGTGATGGTATGAAGGACAGATTTGGAATTTTGCCAGGACACCGGGGTTAACACCCCTACTCTTACGACAAGTGCCATGGGATATTTAATGACCACAGAGAGTCAGGACACCCGTTTAACGTCCCTTCCGAAAGACGGCACCCAACACAGGGCAATGTCCTCAATCACTGCCCTGGGGCATTGGGATATATTTTTTAGACCAGAGGAAAGGGTGCCTCCTACTGGTCCTCCAACACCACTTCCAGCAGCATCTGGTCTCCCATCCAGAGACCAAACCTGCTTAGCTTCAGAAACAAGCCAGCAGTGGGATGCAGGGTGGTATTCTGCTGTCATTCTAACAGGTCACCAAATAGGAATCTGTTCTTAATTGACTTACCTGTATAAATAAAGGTTAAAAAACTATATACCTGCTGGGATCTTTCTGCTCCCTAAACCCTACCTCTTCCCCCTCGGTAGTCACTGACCTGGTGGGCCCTGCAGATGAGGTCCATGTCGTGCTTGTGGAGGAACTTGGTGACCACGTCGGCGCCAAAGGTGAAGGAGACGCCACGGTCATTCTCTCCCCAGCCCAGCACATCCTTGTCCGGGTCTGCCCACAGCAGGTCGCATAGCAGGCCCTGGTCGGGCACGTCCGTGGGTCGCATAACCCGCCGCACCTGCTCCATAGACTGGAGATCAGGGGACAGGCCTGGGGGATGGGAGGAGTTACATTTTTTTTATGAGGTATAGTCTGTCGCACGAGAGATAGCTTGGGTGCAAAGGTTGTATATATTTTTTTATATGGCTTTTCAATTACAACCACCTAAAAGATAATTAAAAAGAATACCGTTTACGATAATGGAACTCATCTCGGTGATTTACACTTCTCAGTCTGCCTAAAGCTCATCGGTCATGGTCAGAATGACAAAACCTACAGCATACATCCCAGCCTGGCCCTATCCAAAATATGTACATTTTCTCTCTCTCAGCTGAGTTTTTCCTTTCACTCATTCTATGCAGTTGATATTCTACAGTTGCAATGGGAGTCTACATGGCACATTATGGCAAGGACACAAGGGTGTTTCAAAATCAACAGCAAATGTGTGCAGAGGAGCCATTTGATAAATACTACAACTTCATACCTCCATGACAACAAAATATCTTCTCGTCGACGATGGCCGCCACAGGCAGGCAGTTGAAGCAGTCGGTGAAGGTCTTCCACAGCTTGATATTGTACCGCCTCTTACCTACAAGGGGAAATATCTAAATTAATCTAGGGCCTATTCAGTAAAATGAACAGTTCAGAATGTTGGGAATTGCAACGTAATGAAGAGAGATGACGATGCCCAATTCTTCATGACATAAAATAATTACTGTTATACAAAATGCATTTCTATCTGATCTTCAAAGCTAATAAACCTGGTCTTTGCTTTGCCCCGAAAATCACTCACATAAATTTTTGCATTCTTATTTTGCGTTTCACATAACACATGCTCTGTAAGCAACAAATCAAAATTGTTTGTCGAACTTTTTAAAAAATGTCAAAGTTTCTCACAAAAACTCAAGAGTTCAGCTTGTTTGCTCAACTTAATTTAATAATGTTTTATTTGACCAGTCATGTTGAATTAAAGTCATTATGGCATTGGGTGCATACGAGTTCAGAATGTTAATGCATTTATTCTATATACTGAAGATATGGGGCGACTTGAGATCCGTGTGGCAACATCCGATGCCTAACCGTGAAAATTCAAGTTAAGTGTATGGAGAATAGAGTTGGGCAGCATCCAGATTTTCATATTGTCATACTGTCTTTCTCTCATCCCGGGATTTACGTTATTATCAGCTTAGTACACAAAGAAAAGCCCAGGAATTGCAAAGACTGGCCATCCAGCTCATAAAGATATATATATATATATATATGTATATTAGGTAGGAGCTACCTAATGTCATTTTTGGTGAGTTTGGAACTTTACAAGCAAATGTGAACGAGAGACAATGTGCAAATGAACACATTTTTGACGCATGCTTGTCTGGAGGAAGAACAGTACAGTACTGGCTCTGGAACAGCATGTGTACACAGTGTCTGTGTGACGTCGCTAGGGCAATGGGCCTGACTGCTCTACTTGGAGAAGATGGGGGAGGCGGCCACGGGCTGAGAAGAAACGCAAGGAAAATCAAGAGAGCAGTGGCAGCTGCACAGATAACTCATCCAAAGGGCTTTTGACTTCTCAAACACGGCCCAAAGCTAATACAATATGATGCATTGTAATCTTATTAATTCAGCCACTTAGATAACTAGCAAGTTAAACTTAGGTGTCGCGTTAACACAAAATTCTTTGTTTTCCACATAGGAAAAAATATCAAATTAATAAGAAATATTTTGCGGCTTTTTGTAAACGCAGATCTAAAATGCTTCTTATTGTAATTTCTGCTCTGCATCAATTTTGTCCTTCAGTTGCCCTTCTCTACTCGGATGAGTATTCAAGAACGAGCGTTCTATCAGTAAACAGCGCTCTGACTGATGTGTAGCTACTTTTTTTGGTGTAGCCAGCCTACTTTTCTCCAGTAAAATGCTAGATTAACTTTAAGCAAAAAATTAGGAAAGGTAGCTGGTTACATTCTTTCTATGATAAACATTAGAAATGTTATTATTATTATTTTTTCACCTTTATTTAACCAGGTAGGCTAGTTGAGAACAAGTTCTCATTGCAACTGCGACCTGGCCAAGATAAAGCAAAGCAGTTCCACACATACAACACAGAGTTACACATGGAATAAACAAACATACAATCAATAATACAGTAGAAAAAAATCTATATACAGCATGTGCAAAAAAACACTTGACTTTCAATATAAAACGCGACCCCTGTCCATACGCAGTCAGTCAGTCGACCTCTCTCAACCTCTCTCAACCTTGGAATGCTCGGCTATGAAAAGTCTGACCGGTTGCACCCTCTATTACCACTGTTTATATTATTTGACCCTGCTGGTTATCTATGAATGTTGAACAGCTTGAAAAATTCTGGCCTTTATGGCCATGTACTCTTATAATCTCCAACCAGTTCGGATTTAAGTATAACTTTTGTATCACTGACGCCTTTAGTGAGAGGTCTAATTCTTTATTACTTTATAATTTCTTCCCTCCGATTTCATATTCATTATATAAATAGGCCCATGTGCACCTTCATCAGATGAACTGCAACATGTCGGCTAAAGAGATTTAATTCATGAATGCATGTGAAAGTTTTTAATATTGTGATCTGTTATCCAACGATGATTATCATCATCATTATTATTATTAACCCTGCATTATAATTATATAAAAGCCCCTTATATAGATATTCTGTGTTTTTATTTACAGTAGGGCTGTACAGCTGGAGGCATTTTGTTTTTCCACAAGCGTGGTTTTAGAGTAATTAAGCATCGAATACATTGCAAGTTTGCCCATTTTGGTCTTTAGGCTACACTTTACAATAGGACAAATCATTGAATTTGATAAAATACCGTTTTAAAATGTATATGTTTATTATGTAGTCTTGCTTGTCTCAGAGCAGCGCGAAACGCGGCTGAAATAGTTGATCACACGCGGGTAAGGCTATTGCTTCAAATCCTATTATAACAATTGGATCACTTTGGGTGTTCCAGTAAGCAACAAGTTGCATTAGCCTACTTTATTCCAATATTTCTGTCATTCAGTGATATTTATTCCAATAGTAATTTGTTATGGATCCATCCAGATGTGGTTAGAAAAGAATGCATTTGATGGACTCGGTAAGAGCCAATTGTCTTGTCCCATCGCTGCAACTCCTGTACGGCCTCGGGAGAGGCGAAGGTCGCGAGCCGTGCGTCCTCCGAAACACAACCCCGCCAAGCAGCACTGCTTCTTGACACAATGCATGCTTAACCCAGAAGCCAGCCACACCAATGTGTCAGATGAAACACGTCAACCTGGTGACCGTATCAGAGTGCATGCGTCTGGCGTGCCACAGGAGTCGCTATAGCGCGATGGGACATGGACATCCGAGTCGGCCAACTAACACATTTGGGCCAGATAACTCACGCCGGAATCGGCCTGAGCTCAATCCCCGCATACTAGCCATTAGTAATATTGCCAGACTCGTACCACATGACGTCCGCCGAGTCTGACTCTCAGCCGAGTGCCCTGACTCTCAGCCGGAATCGGCCCAGATCCACTGTGCTAGCTGGGGATGGACTCACTGATGGTTGAAGATGATGAGCGATTGGCAAAAGCATCGCTCTAATCACAGTCAGAAGACAGTTGAAGAAACTTGAGTGGACATATGGAAAGGCTCTGTAAGACATTTTATTTAAACACATTTTTCTCTCTCACTTTTTCCCCCCATAACATTAACCATGTGTTTGTTCTCTTGTTTTGTACTGTTCTGTAGTTGAAGCAATGATTCGTTTGACAAACAAAGAAGTTTGCGTAGTGCAGGCCAAGGCATGGATCAAAGCTGGCGAGACATTCAATGACATCATTAATAGATATGCTGGACCCTATGTTAGAGAGTTTTTTGGGGGGACCACATTGTGTCTATTGTCCTGCTACTAGCCCTTGTGAAAACATGTTTTCAAATGTTTTTGAAGAGACGGTGCTATACATTTAAATTTATCACAATTTTCTTTAACCAATTTTGATCTTTAATGCAGGGCCGACAGACAAGCTCCTTACTTTTTCTTCTTTTTTTTTTTTTTACTGAAATTGCAACCAACTTTTTTGACTTGTTTAAAAAATAACTACATTTTGGAGATGATTTCGTTTCAAATAACTGAAAGTGAGCGATTGTAATCTGAGTAAAAGGAAAAATGCCATTCTTGAACATGGGGTGAGACATTGTTATTAATTAGTAAATAAAGCCAGTTTGTTACTTAGAATGATTTATTTCTGTTTTTAAGAGGGAGAGAAACCAAAAGCACACCGTGCCTATTTTCTTGAAAATCACCAGTCCACATGTCAAGTGAAATTCCCCCATTGTATTTACCCAAGTTCTCTCTTAACTCCAGGACCACCTGATGCAGGACTCTAGCGGCAGAGGAGAGACTCAGACTGAAAACGCCTCCATTAAGTGCAATGACAGAATGCCACCATCTACCACAAACGGTCACAGCATAAACTTGTAACTTTTAAAGGAAGAACCACTGTATTTACAAACACGTGAATGGCTCAACTGTTCATAATGTAAGTTAATATGACAGGTGAAATGACGAAAGCGATATGCTTTATCCCCTAATGCATTGCACAAGTTGACTGCAGGTATTTCCTTAAAAAGTAGCTACAAATATAACCATTTCTGGAAAAACTTCAAATAAATAACTTCAATGGTACAATTTTTTTTATAAAAACACCCCGTGGCTATTTCCAAATACGGTATACCACCCAAGCCTGATGGAGAAGTCAGAATACCGCTCATACTGTAGTGCTTACAATTATCTCTGTGTACTCACATTATTTTTTATATGCATTTACTGTGTGTGTGTGTGCCCATGACTGTTATGCTCAGTTATGAAGCCTCACGTGGATGCAGGTGCTCTATCGTGTTTTTTTCATGTCTGTCTGTGTTATGCATCTGTCCAAGCCCCAACAACTCACACTCATCGTAGAAGCCGTATATTCTGTTGATGGAGGCACACTCGTGGTTGCCCCTCAGCAGAAAGAAGTTCTCTGGGTATTTGACCTTGTAGGCCAGCAGCAGGCAGATTGTCTCCAATGACTGCTTTCCTCGGTCCACATAGTCCCCCAAGAACAGGTAGTTGCTCTCCGGGGGAAAGCCTCCGTACTCAAATAGTCTCAGCAGGTCGTAGTACTGACCGTGGACGTCACCTGTGGGTGGGCAGAGTTGACCATGGTGTGTAAGGTCACAAGATACTAACAGGAAAATGTTTGTTCGGGTTGTTACTGTATTGATGTTTGTGTTCAAAACAGAGAGGGGATTATAAAATAGGCTGTTGGGCATCATCACCCACAATAAAATACTTCAGTTAAACTAGCTAGTAGGACTAGTATAATTTTTTTCAGTATTCATTGTTATGATTCCTTTCTGTCGAGTGTTGGTAAACAGATAGAGAATAGTTTTCCTAATTGCCTTAGTCTACATATGGTGCTGGTAGCACTTTACTTTTCTACACTTGCTTCCCTTATTGCTAAGGAGCATGTCTTCTGTTCCTGAGCCATCTCCTGTCTTTACACTTTGTATTGCTGATGTTAACGGTGATGATGATTAATCAATTTCCCTTCTTGGAACTAATAAAGTTCTACTACTTTGATGAACCACATTTGAGGCACCCGCTTCCCAACCCCAGAAGTGACAACTTGGCCTCACCACAAATCTTGAGTGGTGCCTCGAGTTCGAGCAGTATTGGCTGGCTGAGGAAGATCTCCCGGGACTTGAGGCAGAGGCCACGAATCTCGTTCTCCGCCAGCTGCACATTTTTGCCAGGTCGGGAGCCCTTCACTGTACAGGAGACAAGGACAAAGTGAATACTTGTTCATACACAACACTGTGCCTCATGTGGAGCGAGATAACTGTGTAGCTGTTTTCAACTGACTTTTCAGCAGCAGCGAATATCAAAGCAACTCAAAAAAATCTTAAAGGAATCGTATTTGAGTCAGAAAATATTCATATGATAGGTAAGATATACAAAACCTTGCAGAGAGCTTATCCAACTGACAGCTTCTTAGGGAAAAAAAGAAACTAGTGGACCCAATACTTAAAAATAACTGATATTGGCACAAGATGGGGGAAATTTGGAACATAACTAATAAAATTACAGTTAACAAAAATGTAGGCTTAATCCAGTACAAATGTATAGAATTTATTACACAAGACACAAAATTCACAAATTATATAGCACAACGACAGTCATGTCTTAAGTGTAAAACTAACAATGACTCAATAATCCATGCCTTCTGGGAATGCTATGAAGTCAAAAAGGTATGGGCGGAGTTAGAAAGTTGGCTGTCAGAAGTATTACAATGTAAATTTACCTTTAATCCTTCTGTCTGCATATTTCAAGACATGTCATGAGGGTGCAGTAATGTACCTGATGTGTTGGGTGATACTCTTCTCTTCAGTTATATTAAAAAAACGTATACTTAAACTGGAAATCAACCAATCCTCCATTGTTAAGACAATGGAAAAATCATATGATTCATTATCTAATTACTGAAAGAGCGTGGGCGACGGAGAAGACCAAAATGGTGCAATTTGTGGTGGAGAGTAGTGCAGGCACTGGGGATAGGGGTGAGAACTGTAGGTCTGTAAGTTGTCTGTTGTATGTTTTGTATTGTTTGAAAAAAATGTAATAATATTTAACAAAAAAATTAACTTCATTTGCGATCCGGCTTTCGAAAAATATGGCCCTTGTCTTCAATCAGTGAGAAGGAATCCTTCAAATAAAAGACACTTACTGTAGCAGTTTTCCCCAGATCCATACAGCTATAGGTAAAGAAGACACCTTCGTCCAATGAATTATACGTAATGTAACGGAACTGAGAGTCATGATCAAGGGCTAGCCAACTACCTATCCAGCTAGCCAGATAAAGGTGTCTGCATGCTAGGTTCGGTTTGCTCTTAGCACAACTCGACTATGTGAAGCTAACATAATGTATATAAACCCTGGAGTGCATATGCTATGTATAGGCCAACGAGAGGCAAAGAAGCCTCCAGTTGGCCATATTGGCACTACCGAGAAGAAGCGGAATAAATACACAATATTTTAATTCAATGTTTTGTCAGAGGACAAAAGTACATGTGTTAAAGTGTTTTTGAACATTTGAAGAACATTTGAACTTTAAAAAATATATATACTTTGAGGAAAATGTTGACATATTTTGTATGTTTATCTCACATAATAACATTTGTAAGTATGCATTAAGGTGTCTAGAATATAATAAATGTGGTAAAAACAAAAGTAGACATTAATAAAAGCATTACAATATCTTCCCAAATATATATCTTCCCAAATGGTGGGGCGTGGTAACTTCAAAACAGCGCCCCGTCAGGCTTCTATTGTATTGTAACGAAACAGGCAGGGAGCAGGCCTCGAACCCTCTAGCCCGAAGTCCAGCGCGCTATCGACTGTGCCCCAAAAGCATGCTCAAGCGGCAGTCGATATCCGCGCTTATAAACCAAGGGTCGTTACAGTATAAGTAATTTGCTCGAACAGACGAAAAATAAAAAAATCGCCGAACACCAAAAATAACATAAACGTCACAAAATGTCGTCATAATATATGCGCGACCTGTTTCGACTGGGAAGCATACGGTGAGCTTAGTTGTTGATGCTAGCTAGCATGTGAAGTTGCTAGTTCACCACATAAAAAATGTGGGGGAAAAAGAGCTGTTCTTACCTTCCAGAAGTCGCTGTATGATGGAGTCGATGTTTAATTTATCGGCTTCTGCCATAATATTCCTGTGATAATTTTTCCGTTTAAAATAATTAAAAAAATGTAGCAGGCTTGTTAACTAGGTGAGCTAGTTTAATCAGCTAACGTTAGCCCGCTAACCTTGCGCCAGATAATACATCAATAGTTGAAGTTGGGGGTGAAATTTTAATGGATTTCCCCGAAGAATATTTCAACAAAACGCTTTAATTATCGACTTTTCATACCGGTTTAGATTTCACCGAGTTATATTTCAATATGTTTCACCTTCAACTGGATAGCACCCAGCCCTCAACAAAAGGACCGCTGAGAAGCAAGCAAGAATAACTAAGTACTTCCGGGTCACGATTTTTTTTGAACGCTTCAAAATAGGAGCTCTATCCTGAACACGTTGTAAATGAATAATTAGAGTGACACTTGTGGAAAATGTGCACAAATAGCGTTCTGTTATATACAAGTTATGATACAAAGAATTAGATCAACAATGTTTTGTCTGTACACAATTTACTGTACATTGTTGCAGCAATGAGCACTTCTAGTTTCCAAATCCAGAGTTAACACTCCCACCAGCGTTGCTGCTAATTTTGATGCAATCAGTTTAAATCCATTCCGTTTTTCAAATTGTTCGAACATATTGAACCATTCACTATTTCCTGTACATTGCGTCGCAGTGAAAGGGGTGTCCATTATACTCAGGGCCCTTAAAGTGGAACTGACGGTGTTTTAACTACTCTGCAGATATTCAACAAACACAATCATGTCAGTCAAAAATATTAAATTCCAAGTTTATGCTACAAAAGCAACTTCATAAGAGGTTTTAAAAATAGGTACTATTTGACTCAAAATTCCATGACGTACAGTAAGGCATTGTTGGCAGAATAGATGGATGCAGTTCAATGCATGATTCATATAGTTCATTACATTTCTTGGAAGTACAAAATATATTAACCCAAAATATAACCCATCCACCACCCCTCTTCGGAGGACACATCTTTTTTAGCTTTTCTGCTACATATATTACAGTGCCTTCGGAAAGTATTCAGATCCGTTGACTTTTTCCACATTTTGTTACGTTACAACCTTACTCTAAAATTGATTAAATCGTTTCCCCCCTCATCAATCTACACACAATACCCCATAAAGACAAAGCAAAAACAGTTTGAATTTTTTTAGAATACATTTTTTTAAATTCAGACCCTTTACTCAGTACTTTGTTGAAGCAATTTTGGCAGTGATTACAGCATTGATTCTTCCTCAAGCTTGGCACACCTGTATTAGGGGAGTTTATCCCATTCTCTGCAAATCCTCTAAAGCTCTGTCAGGTTGGATGGTGAGTGTTGCTGCACAGCTATTTTCAGGTCTCTCCAGAGATGTTCGATCGGGTTCAAGTCCAGGCTCTGGCTGGGCCACTCAAGGACATTCAGAGACTTGTCCCGAAGCCACTCCTGCATTGTCTTGGCTGTGTGCTTAGGGTCCTTGTCCTGTTGGAAGGTGAACCTTCGCCCCAGTCTGAGGTCCTGAGCGCTCTGGAGCAGGTTTTCATCAAGGATCTCTGTACTTTGCTCCGTTCATCTTTGCCTCGATCCTCACTAGTCTCCCAGTCCTTGCCTCTTAAAAACTTCCCCACAGCATGATGCTGCTGCCAGGTTTCCTCCAGGCGTGACTCTTTGCATTCAGGCCAAAGAGTTCAATGTTGGTTTCATCAGACCAGAGAATCTTGTTTCTCATGGTCTGAGAGTCTTGAGGTGCCTTTTGGCAACTCCAAGCGGGCTGTCATGTGCCTTTTACTGAGGAATGGCTTCCGTCTGGCCACTCTACCATAAAGGCCTGATTGGTGGAATGCTGCAGAGATGGTTGTCCTTCTGGAAGGTTCTCCACAGAAGAACTCTAGAGCTCTGTCAGAGTGACCATCAGGCTCTTTGTCACCTCCCTGACCAAGGCCCTTTTCCCCCGATTGCTCAGATTGGCCGGGCGGCCAGCTCTAGGAAGAGTCTCGGTAGTTCCATACGTCTTCCATTTAAGAATGATGGAGGCCACTGTGTTCTTGGGGACCTTCAATGCTGCAGAAATGTTTTGGTACCCTTCCCCAGATCTGTGCCTTGACACAATTCTGTCTTGGAGCTCTACAAACAAATCCTTCAACCTCATGACTTGGTTTTTGCTCTGACGTGCACTGTCAACTGTGAGACCTTAAATAGACAGGTGTGTGCCTTTCCAAATCATGTCCAATCAATTGAATTTACCACAGGTGAACTCCAATCAAGTTGTAGAAACATCTCAATGATGATCAATGGAAACAGGATGCACGTAAGCTCAATTTCTAGTCTCATAGCAAAGAGTCTGAAAACGTATATAAATAAGGTATTTCTGTTTTTAATATTTTAGACATTAGGGAAAAAAGCTAAAAACCTGTTTTCGCTTTATCATTATTGTTACGAATCCCGCCGAAAATGGTGCCTCTTCCCGTTCGGGCGGCGCTCGGCGGTCGTCGTCTCCGGCCTACTAGCTGCCACAGATCCCCTTTTCTGTTTCATTTAGTTTTGTCTGATTTGTTGCACCTGTTTTGTGTTTAGGTTTATTGTGGGCTATTTAAACCCAGTTGGCCCGCCGACTTTTGTGCGGGCTTGTTTTTCTGTTTGTGGTGTCGTATTTTTCTTGTGGTGTCTGTTCCATGTGGATTTTGTCCTGTTTGTTTTGGACTGTACTTGACGCGCCCTTGGATGTGTGGCATAGCCGTCTCGTTATATATCTTTTTGGAATATTAAATCCACTTGCTACTCACTACCCTGCTCTCTGCGCCTGACTCCTTCATCACCACTATTGGAATTGTGACAATTATGAGGTATTGTGTGTAGATTGATGATAATATATATTTTTAAATACATTTCAGAATAAGGCTGCAACGTAACAAAATGTGGAAAAAGGGAAGGGGTCTGAATACTTTCCAAATGCACTGTATATTTTCGAAGAAGTCATTATTTGGCCCATACCTGTTAATTAGCCAGATATGTTTTTGGTCCAATAGTACAGTTTGCACAATCGTATCAAAATTGTTGTTAATTAATATAATCACCCCTTTTGAGTTTCTTTGCCTATGAAAAATATATATTCTTTCTCTTTTAGCCAGGTAAAAATTTATATATTTTTGTGATCTGTTAAGCCATAACAGTTGTAACTGGCTATATTTATTTTCCCACCACAACCAATGTTTGTAAACTTATTTGACCTTTTCTGCTGCTTTTGAGACACGGTTCGATCCCTCCTTGGGGCACTTACTGTTGAGTAAATAAAACGCTAAACAATCACAAAACAGCAACTATTTATCACTATGTATTAATGATAGAATTGTGTGTTATTGATGATAAACCTTTATACTGCACTCTTCCTCCCCTCCATTTCCATCTCTCTATTTTTCAGCTCCAGATGACAAACTCCAAGGGAGTGTGTGTGCATGTTTTATTTTCATTTTCCTTGTCAGCCACCATCTCTCCTAACCATGACCTCTCCACCAACTGTGAGTAAGCACAACTGCACATGTTCGTTGTGGGAAATGGATAACACAATCTGTAGGCCTAAATATCTCCAATCCTAAAATAAAATGGAGCATACATATAACAAGTAGTTACAATATATTGACATACTCATGTGTGTGAGAGTGTGTTTTATTTCTTGTTAGCCACCCATCTCTGAGGTCTGGTACTCCTTCCAGGTCATCTCTCTCTCTCCATTCCTTGGCCTTGGTTGCCTGACCCTGAATTTAATCGCTACATACATGTATTGTGGAGAACAAAAGATGTGGATGGGTAGCCAGGGAATGGCTTTGGTACATAAAAAAATACTTTTTTTGCAGGACAATAAACATATTAGCCTGCCACTCCTGGGAACCCTTTTCACATGTGTGCTGTTGAGGCCCTGTTTCAGCTCCAGATGACAAAAACCTGCACACACTCCCAGAGAGTTGCAGGTCTGCCGACTTCCTTTTGGTCATTCATTTTAATCAGAGAAATATCTGATAAACCAAACTGTTGCTTTAACTGTGAATGTATTTTATTGCACACAATCCTCAAATAAAATGGGGCATACATAAAATAAACAATGTGTTAACATTGGGTCTAATGTGTGTGTGTGTGTGAGAGGGAGGCCTGTTTTTCAACTCAGAAAAATTACACAATAGTCTTATACAATATTAACAGTCACACTTTTATTGGATAGATATTTAGAGTAATTATGTAGATATCGATAATGGATATGTAGATATCTCCAATCCTAAAATAAAATGGAGCATACATAAAATAAACAAGTAATTACAATTTATTTACATTGGGGATAATGTGTGTGTGACAGTGTGTGTGTGTGTGCATGTTGTTTAATTTTTCCTTGTCAACCACCCATCTCTGCTTTTGTCAGTCTTGATAGCCTCACCCAGAAGTGCATACACTGGGCCTGTCGGGCAGTGGTGGAGTGCATGGCAGATCTGAAAGAGAGATGCACAAAGTGACAGTAAGTAATCAGCTCAACAACATGTTTGTGTGCACATCTGTTGGTGTGAGTGAGCATATGTGTATGTAATATAATTCTGAATAACCTGTATCCATCTGGGAATCCTCAAAAGTTTCTCCATCCACGGCCAGTGTAGTAGGAACTGGTGCAGCCGGTAAATTAAATACCACAGCAGAGGACTGCTGTGACTGCAGCTGAACTGCTGGGGGTGGCAGATCTAAAAGAGAGAGGCACAATTTTCTTAACTGACAATAATCATACAACTAAATAGACTGAATGAGTGTAAGGCCTAGATTCAATCAGATCAAGTGTTACCCGGCGAAAGCCGACACCCGCATATCTGATGTTTTGGCGGTGTCTGAGGTGTAACTGTGTTGGATCTGTCAAATCGGTAAGCAGCAGCTCTTGATCATTGTCACAAAACCACACCCGTCCTAATCGTGTTACAAGTTCAAAACGAGAAAGTGTAGGTTATATAGAAATAATGACGCTCAAATTCAAAATCATTTAAACTAAATAATGAGGATTTCTATAAGGCCAAATCAAGGTGTAGATTACATCTCAAATTCCAGTGTTATAACTTTGTAACAGGGCTGCATGAGCTTTGTTAATGCGACTCCGTACAGCACGCACATAATGTGTTGTGAATGTATTGTAATGTATTTAAAGTTGTATAATTGCCTGAATTTTGCTGGACCCGAAGAAGAGTAACTGCTGTCTTGGCAGCAGCTAATGGGGATCCATAAAAAATACAATACAACAAATGAATTACGTGTGTGTGTATATCTGGCAACCCACGCAGCAGACTTCATTTTCCCAACTGCTCATTGTACTTGCCCTTGCAATCTGATGTGTGTGTGTGTGTGTTCTGACCACATCCTTGTAGTAGGACATTCAGTGATTAGTAATTTTTTCGAAAGCTATCAACAGTGTATAGTAAAAAGGATATCAAATATTCAGATCTGGACTGACAAGTAGGCTAAATCATGTGAAGTTACAAACCTCTAGGGCTTAGTCTACACAAGTTAAATAAAGGTTGCAGGACATGAGCTCTAGGACCATGCCTCAGGACTACCTGGCTTTTCCTGTCTCCAGTCCACCTGGTCGTGCTGCTGATCCAGTCTCTGCTGTTTCTGTCTGCAGCTATGGAAGCCAGACCTGCTCAAGGCTCACCGGAGGTACTACCTTGTCCCAGACCCGCTGTTTGATCCTGTCTCTTTCTACCGTACCTACTGTCTCAACCTCTAAATGCTCAGCTATGAAGAGCCAACTGGCGTTTACTCCTGAGGTGCTGAACTATTGCACCCTCTATAACCCTCTACTATTTGACACTGCTGGTCATCTATGAACATTTAAACGTCTTGAAGAATAATCTTGCCTAAATGGCTGTACTCTTTTATAATCTCCACCAGCACAGCCAGAAGAGGACTGGCCACCCCTCAGAGGCTGGTTCCTCTCTAGGTTTCTGCCTTTCTAGGGAGTTTTTCCTAGATACTGTGCTTCTATGTCTGCGTTGCTTTCTCTTTGGGGTTTTAGGCTGGGTATCTGTATAAGCTCTTTGTGACAACTGCTGATGTAAAAGGGGCTTTCTAAAATACATTTGATAGATTGCTTGTATTCATGTCTTAATATGACATAGATTCATCGTACATTTCCTCAATAGGAAGTTGTACCTTAAGCCAACACTTTCTCCTGGTCTTTCCTGCTGGGGACAGGGGGCTTCAGGTTTGGGAATGAAGGGCCTAGATAATTAGAATATTAACAATAATTAGTGTCCACATTTATGAATAAATGAAATTCAATATGGGTTAGCTGTGTATATCATCTGATTGAGAATTGCTGATGATATACTGTAACGCTATGTCTATTTTCTTTTGAAAATCTGCCACCAAACCACAATTCTATCTAGTGAGAGTGCACACAACCATTAGCTTATTTTACCCAGTCAAAAATAAAATTTTAAGGGACCCAACGAATAACAAAACAGTTGGAAGACTATTGATGCTGTATACTGTACCTGTAACGGTCGTCTGTTGAAGGTGTGGACCAAAGCGCAGCGTGGTAAGTGTTCATGCTTTTTATTGAAACTGAACACTAAGAACAAAATAATAAAGAGAATAAACAGAAAATAACTACCCACAAAAACCATGTGGGAAAGAGCTACGTAAGTATGGCTCTCAGAGACAACGATAGACAGCTGCCTCTGATTGAGAACCACACCCGGCCAAATACAAAGCAATACAAAACATAGAAAATGAACATAGAATGCCCACCCAAATCACACCCTGACCAAACCAAAATAGAGACATAAAAACACTCTACGGTTAGGGCGTGACAGTACCCTACCCCATCAACCAACTGCTAGCTGGTCACAAGGCTACGTTATCATTTAGTAATATTGTACCGTATTCTACTGCACCCCACATCAACCAACTTGCAATACTGTAACGTTACTGTAGTCTACTGTACATCACATTATTATCCACCTAACGTTAGCTAGCTAGTGATAGCTTAGCTAGCTAGCTCCAAAGAAACAATCAATGAATGACGACAGGCTTTTTAACAAAATATATCTAGCTTGTATGATTGCATGTAAAATAACTTTACAGATGATTACAAAGTTATAAAACAAAGTTGGCTAACCAGTATGGTGCTCTCTCTCGGGAACTAGAGTGAGGCATCCAGATAAGAGGTTGTTTCACTATATTGGTATCACCCCGCGGCGGAGGGATACATCCGAGTTGAGGATTTACTTCCGTGTACACATGTGTCACGGCTGGGGTCCGCTCCTATATATAGACCCCATGGCCGCAAACGTTCTCTTTCATTTTCTCGGCAGACGTCCGTATGGTTTGAGGTACAAGCTTTCTGAAGATCGCTTGATAAGTGTAATATCTTGCGTGGAAGTGTACTCTCTGGCTGTTTGCATCCTGAAACAGCTGGCCACATGGCCAGCCCCTCTTGATTGCTCCACTTGCTGTACACGGTTGATCTGTATCTTCTGCCAGTGGATTGTCGTGCTTGTGTACACTACGACTCCGTGTGCATTAATATATTGGTGGCTCCTGCCGACCAACAAACTGTAATTTACCTTACACAACTTGCCGACTGGCTTGTTCTATGTCTGTTGTGAATTGCTTAACATGCTGCTCCCCGGCTGTAGGTGCTGTTTCTTTCCCCTACAGAGTGAGTGTCGTGGAAAACTACGTTGAGACATTAACTTTGGGGTTCCTTAACGGGTGTTACTCCATATGGTGCTGTTTTTACTGCTTGATATTAACCTGGTTGGTAATATTGCAGTTGGTGTAAAACCAAAAAACAAATCCATTACTTGGTTGCTGTTTTTTTTGTCTGCCTGTTTTTCCCACAGGGGTCTTCCCCTGTGTTTGCAGAGGTACTGGGTAAATTATCCCTCACCGGGTTCCTATTCCTCCAAGGGGGTCACGACATAAGCTCTTCCAGGGTGTCGGGCCCCTGCTCTGTGGCATGGTTGGCTTGGTTTAGCTTATGGCTTCCCTTTGTGACAGGTGTGATGGTATCATCCGTCACCGCCATAGGGACATGCCTGGGAGACCCAGGTGCTCGGGGCGCCAGAGGAGAGGCGGGCCCCGGCAGGACCCCTGACACACCTCAGAGGGTGAGGGCTAGGGCCATTCCCCCCAGAAATGTCTGGGAACTTGCAAGTGCCTTGGTGGAAGAATGGGGTAACATCTCACAGCAAGAACTGGCAAATCTGGTGCAGTCCATGAGGAGATGCACTGCAGTACTTAATGCAGCTGGTGGCCACACCAGATACTGACTGTTACTTTTGATTTTGACCCCCCCACCCTTTGTTCAGGGACACATTATTCAATTTCTGTTAGTCACATGTCTGTGGAACTTTTTCAGTTTGTCTGTTGTTGAATCTTGTTATGTTCATACAAATATTTACACATGTTAAGTTTTGCTGAAAATAAATGCAGTTGATAGTGAGGATGTTTATTTTTTTTGCTGAGTTTAGCTCATAACCGTGGTTATGTTGAGCCATAATGACTTCGTAAGAAGTCAAATCGGACTGAAATAAATAAGACTGAACGTACATTTCTGTGACTAACTAGCTAACCTTAGCTCAGTGACCTGTGACGCACCGATTCCTGTTTACAGAATGTGCATCCCTCCCATGTCCTGCATGGAGAAGCGCCACTGAGTCAACGTGTGGCCAGAATTTTATATTACATCCGGGTTGGTTTACAAACCCCATTGACAATGCATGGGAAACTGTTTAGGGTCGTTTAGCTAAAGACCGCCCACTTCAGCTAGTTCCATTCTAAGGCGATTGTGTTTTTGTTTCAGTTTCACAACTTCCGGCAACACTAGCAAATTACATCAGAGCGGCGGCTAGCTAATAATAAAAAACATGCATCGTTAACACAAAAACAAAACATGGCTTACGTTTGGCAACACACACATGGATCTTCGGAGGTCGGATGGTATCACCGTATCCCATCCGTCCATGATTAATACTTACTTGACATGATAAAATGGCCTGAAGTTACGTATGGGGACATTTTTTATTACTTCGTGTTCTCCTTGGGAGTGGATGGTTCCACTATGAAAAATTACAAGAGTACAGAGGCATATCAGTAGGCTGGACACAACATTTTTAACAATGCTTTTTTTCTGATAACTAGTTCATTGCATCCACCCCGCCGTGGAGCCCAGTTTCATAATATTACCATCTGTCCCAACTGCTTGCCGTAGTTTTGAAGTAATTGTGAAAAAACAGCACTTATTAGGGCATTTTTCACCCTGCCAGCTCCTGTTAGTTCTATTGAGCACCGTGGCACCAACTCGCCTTCCGAACGTTCTATTCCCAAACTATTGTTCTACGTCACAATGCCTGCTTCGCAATTGTTGGCAATGAGACATGCCCACGTTAAACTCATACACGGAACCCAAACCGGTTGCGCGCGTGTGCCATCGTGCATAAATGTATTTTGTCCCCCCACACCAAATGCGATCACGACATGCAGGTTAAAATATCAAAACAAACTCTGAACCAATTATATTAATTTGGGGACAGGTCGAAAAGCATTAAACATTTTTTAGCTGTCTTGCACTTGCTAGCTAATTTGTCCTATTTAGCTAGCTTGCTTTTGCTAATTAATTTATCCTGGGATATAAACATTGAGTTATTTTACCTGAAATGGACAAGGTCCTCTACTCCGCCAATTAATCCACACATAAAACGGTCAACCGAATCGTTTCTAGTCATCTCTCCTCCTTACAGGCTTTTTCTTCTCTTGACTTTATATTGCAATTGGCAACTTTCATAAATTAGGTGCATTACTGCCACTGACCTCGTTCGTCTTTCAGTCACCCACATGGGTATAACCAATGAGGAGATGGCACGTGGGTACCTGCTTCTATAAACCAATGAGGAGATGGGAGAGGCAGGACTTGCAGCACGATCTGGGTCAGAAATAGAACTGACTTCTATTTTAGCCCATGGCAACGCAGACGCTCGTTGGCGCACACGAGCAGTGTGGGTGCAATAATTGAATAACATGTATGTCTAAATTTATTTTGCAACGCTCGCGAGCGGTGTAGTCAGCCTGTTAGGCTTATCTCAAGTAATTAACTAGGTTCCAGCTATTTGGTGAGTGCACTCACTGTTCACCTGGGTACACAATTGTGATCAACAGTGTTAACGATGCCTGGCGCATAGCCGTTAAACGTTTTCTGATCATGGTTAACATGGTTATTTTCTTTCAGAAAAAGGTGTAAACCTAAACAAAACGCATGTCCCTGTCCTCTTTGTCAAGATGTGGCCGTTTTTTGTTTTTTTTAACAGCCAGAAGACATTTTTAAATGAAGAAATAACCTATTTTTTGGACGATTCGTTGTTTCTAAATGGCTGCTGGGTAATTTGATATGCGCCAATCGGTTTGTTAGTAGGCATTGGATGGAGCGAATGCTGCGCAGGTTCACAGAGTTGCAAACCAAATGGATAGGTCTAGCTCATTGATTTGTAGATCTGACGCAGTTGTTGCCTCCGATTATGAGCCTAGCAAGTGTCACGGATGGGTTATGTAGTACCCACAGAAGGCCACAGGGAGGCGCAAGAGCTTTAAACCCATACTGTTTTTTTGCCTTAAACCCTAACCCTAGGAATAACCTATTTTAGCCTTAACCCTAACCCTAGGTATAACCTATTTTAGCCTTAACCCTAACCCTAGTTATAACCTATTTTAGCCTTAACCATAATTCTTGGGTAGGGTAGCCTAGAACACTTTAAACTATTTTTGTAATAATATTATGTTAGTAAATACCATTATAGTACTAAATAGCGTTTTGCTTTTTAAAAATCAAACCCTATGCAAGCATTTAGCAATTTAAAAAAGTTATTTTATAATATATATTATTGCAAGGCAGAACACTTGATAAACAAGCCACATTTTATTTTTCAAATGTGGTTTGAACTGGATGTGACCTAGTAACCTATATGTGAAAGTCCAGCAATTGGCTGGGATAGGTGGGGCAGGTTTGAGACTGATCTCAGGAATTAATAAGAAAAATACACTTTCTCAGCTGCTTCACCAATGTCTATGTGAATTAATAACTTAAATGCTAAATATTTCCAATAGATGGCAGCATAAGACCACGAAGCATCAGTTATAGGCTATAGCAGCAATATGATTGACGTAAAATAGCATGCAACCAAAGACTGTCCCATGATTTTCTAAAATGGTCACTCATTACTTTACAGGTAGCTATTTGTCTCGTATTAGGCCTGTGTTGCTTTTGGGAGAGCAAAACAATAGTTACTATAGCAGGTATTGAAACCCGGCCAAATAATCACTAGACAGGTGTGCTAACCTCAACCCTACTAGACATACATATAATTTAAAAAACGTCCTCGAATAGAAAAGAGTGCTCCTCCGTGTGGCCGCCTCTCTGAATACAATGTGTGACCAGAAGGAAATTGGCAGACCTGCAACCCTTGGACTGTGTGTAGGTTTTGTCATCTGGAGCTGAAAAATGGAGAGCTGGGGAGGGAGGGGCGGAAGAGTGCAGTTTAAAGGTTTATCATTAATAACTGACACAATTCTGTAATGAATACTTATTAGAATAATAATACATAAGAGTGACCAATAGTTACTGTATTGTTTAGTGTTTTATTTACTCAAGTAGTGCCCCATGGAGGGATCGAACCATGTCTCAAAAGCAGCAGAAAAGGTCAAATAAGGTCACCAAAATGTCCGTTACGGCTTTACACGACTGGCCGTACACAGTAGGCAGGGGATTGTTTGCGGACCTCCAAAATACCATAGAAGAAGAAGAAACGGATGTAAGCTAAGCGGTTTGAGCTTCCTTGGCAACGTGAGGCTTTTTATAGCTACATTTTGTTAGCATGTCTTCAATAGTGTTGGATTTTCGTGCATAGATAAATTCACATGAGTAATTCGTCTCGTTTCCTAGTTTATGTTAGCTATTGTTTTGCGGTGCTAGCAAACGTGATGCAGAAGTAGCTTTGCAACCTATTCAAGCCAAATCAGTTTGCTAGCTAACGTTAGCTATGTTTTTATCTAGCTAACGTTAGCCGGTAGAGTTCGCACCTGTTAGACAAAAATGTCCACATACCATTTGTATCGCGCAGTGCAGCTAGTTATTGTACTTTCTGTACGTGTGACCCATGCGGCCACAGATGGAGGAGTCAACACAGAGTCTTCAATAACAACGAACAGTCCAAAAACCTATGAGCCTTTCAGTACCACTGACCCGATGTATACCGTTTCAACTGTTGCATTGGATACTTTTGCAACTGCTTCTGCTGAAACTGTCACTCAAGATGGTGTTTCCACGGTAACCACGGACCAGGCTCCATCATCTGAAGCCACCACCGAGCCAGTCATTGAAACAGTCCCACCTCCTGTTGAAACTACTGCCAAAACAAGTCTAACTCCAAAAGGTAGGTTGGTAGCTACACGTCACAAGGAACTTATGTCTATTGTCATTGACAAAATACATTAGTGCACTGCCATAGTTTTGAGATTAACCTTTGCTGTCTTGTAGTGTGTTTATGTGATTTGACCCCAGACTTCTGTGATATTGGCTGCTGCTGTGACATTGTGGACTGTGACATCCCTGACTTGAGCTCTGTCTTCAATGGATGTTTAGATGAAGTCATGTAAGTTTATACGCCTGTGCATTTGCCTTGGGGTCATGGCTGTCCAGGTTCGATCCTCGCAAGGGATGCTGCGTTCACCGCCACTGTTTGCTACATTGGTGTCAAGGTGGGATGTACAGTGCATTTGGAAAGTATTCAGACCCCTTCACCTTTTCCACTTTTTGTTACGTTACAGCCTTATTCTAAAATTGATTAAATCGTTTTTCCCCCCTAACCAATCTACACACAATACCCATAATGACAAAGAAAAAACAGGTTTTTAGAAATGTTAATAAAAAAATTAAAAAAATGTAAATATCTAATTTCCATAACTATTCTGACCCTTTACTCAGTACTTTGTTGAAGCACCTTTGGCAGCGATTACAGCCTTGACTCTTCTTGGATATGATTACAAGCTTGACACACCTGTATTTGGGGAGTTTCTCCCATTCTTCTCTGCAGATCCTCTCAAGCTCAGTTAGGTTGGATGTGGAGCGTCGCTGCACAACTATTTTCAGGCCTCTCCAGAGATGTTAGATCAGGTTCAAGTCCGGGCTCTGGCTGGGCCACTCAAGGACATCCAGAGACTTGTTCCAAAGCCACTCCTGCGTTGTCTTGGCTGTGCTCTTAGGGTTGATGTACTGTTGGAAGGTGAACCTTTGCCCATTCTGAGGTCCTGAGTGCTCTGGAGCAGGTTTTCATCAAGGATCTCTCTACTTTGCTCCGTTCATCTTTGCTTCGATCCTGACTAGTCTCCCAGTCCCTGCCGCTGAAAAACATCCCCACAGCATTGGTCAGACCCTAAAGGAAAACATGAATGGCTCTCCGTCCATCAGCCACATCTTTGCTCTTCACCACCCACAGCTCTATAAACCTTTTCTTCAAGTACACCATGTTCACGGTTGTTCAAAACAAAGGCTAACAACTGTAACCCATCATAAGGATGTAGATTGTGGAGTTCCTTATATCACTTTAAATGGTCCCACGTCTTGTGGATGCTTCAAAGGCTTTGACCATTCATCCAACTGTTTTGGAGATGCTGATTTGTGTGATTTCTGTCACTGGAGGTTTGTCTTTACTCCTTAAGACCTCGTTCGTCACCGCTGTCAGAATCTGTTGACTCAAAGCCAGGAAGTGCTGACCAGATGCTTAACCTGATCTGCCCTGCGCAACTCAGAATGAGGGTAGATTGAGGGAATAGAGAATCCACAGGTAGGGGCCAAGTCTGCCTTTTCCACTCTTGCCTCCTGTAATTGTTGAATTTCGGCTTTTAATGTCTGTGTTTACCAAGAGCCCTCAAATTCTCTCTCTCTGCAAAGTCCTATCCTGAGTATCACAAAGGAATTTATCATGTTTTCTTACTTTGGCTAATACAGTTAAAGACCATTGTGTCTTTGTCAATAAGTTAGACATTCTATTTCTCCCCAAGCTTTTTGTATATCAGACAGATTCCATCTTTGTCAACTATGACATATTTATTTGATCTCTTGCCAACACTCTAATTTGAAAATGTTCTTCATATCACTAGCCAGTGAATTTGATACTTTCCATGTTCACATCCAGAACAGCTGTCCTGCCCTTTTCCAGAGTGGATCTCTCATTTTTTTAAATGGCATTACATTAACTTCAAAAGTATTTATAGTTTTACAACCCCTTGAGGACTCTAACCTCCTATCTTATAGAACACATTGTTTCTACAGGGCCTGGTTACCCCTAAAATGTGTGTTCACTTCAAAAGCTTGTATAAGGCTTACATTACCCTAAATTGCTACTCAACTAGAAACTCACTTCTATGGAACAAGGTTTCACACCCTTAATCAATTGTGGCTTATTTTAACTGATAGGGCTTTAACAGAGGATTCGAACCCCTATACATCACATATATGTATCACTCAATGCATGCACTTATTTTAACCTGATCTGGTTCTTTTAGATATAGGTCTAGACTCACCCAGCAATATGTTAGCAGTCAGGAGATTAAGAGCTGACTCCCCCGAAGTGGGTTGCGCGCAGCCCTCTTATCTTTCCCCTGGATCAACGCACAGTTGATTTGTTTTTTTTCTTGTTGGTCAAGACCAATTCATCCGGGTCACGGCACCATGTGTTAGCTGTTGATGTTATTCTTCAATAACACATAGCCCAAAGGAAATCAGGGGTAGCAAAATATATTTATTCAAAGAGAACAAATCAGTTATGCTGGGAAGTAGATGTTTATTCTTCCCTGTCCTCAATGGTTTCTCCATTGAAAAAAGAGACAGGATGTAGTTATACCCAAGCCTAGCCTGTGGTTGACCAATTAGAATTCATTGCAGTAAAATTGGGCCAAATACCAATTCTGTTTCAGGCTCAATGTATAGACAATTCGAACTGAAATTCCTCCCGTGTCCCTGACCCATTAATCTTCAGTTCCAATTACAAAGAAACAACTATTTCCATTGATGGTTAATTCCCTCTTGACCTTTAGTCCTCTGTGCTGTGTATTTATCTTAAATATTCTTACAATAGCTAAGGGTCTGAATACTTAAATAAAACAGAAATACCTTTTAATACATTTACAAAAAAATCTAAACCTGTTTTCACTTTGTCATTATGGGGTATTGTGTGTAGAGAAATGTTTTAATTTAATCAATTTTAGAATAAGACTAACGTAACAAAATGTTGAAAAAGTAAAAGAGTCCGAGTACTTTCCGAATGCACTGTAAAGTGATTTATTTAGTTATGTATTGCTAAAGCACATCAAGGAACATTGATTTGACCAATTGAATTGTTTGTTTTACAGATATGGTGAATGCATTGAGAGCTGGTTGATATTCAGAGTCAATGTGGATCCTTCATGCGTCACTGTCACAAACAAATTTGTCTGCATTCGACCAAAAGAGGGTACACACACACACACACACACACACACACACACACACACACACACACACACACACACACACACACACACACACACACACATTTTCCTGATGGTGATCCATCCATTCCTTCTCTACAGATAATACTACAGTTTCACAGATCCTACCAGCTCTTGCTAATACACCATTGGACTCCTCCTACCACTTCTCTTGGAAGGGATCTGCAACTTATAGTACCCACACCAAAGATTTCTACAGGGTATGTTGAGATGTGGTGTCTGTATAATAATCTTAACCAGCGATTTAATCATTCAGACGGGCCTAGTAATTTTTCTCTCTGATCGGTCTTGTTACTTTGTCGCAGGTTGATGACACAATCATGTCCCATTTCAACAGCTCCTCCATTCGTGGGGTCCTTCGACAGCCTTCACCAGGGGCCGCCACGTCTTCCTGTGTCGAGCGTAACCCTGCCAGTAAGATGGCACCTGTTCAGTAGCCAAATGTTGTTGAACCTTGCAGATAGACATGACATGAATAGAGTTGACATGATTCCTTCAACAGTCAGATAGACATTTTTGTTCTAAATAGCATATTTCTATCTGACTGTTGGCCAACGTTGTGTTCTTCTGAACCGAGTCCCTATACTCTGAATAAAGTAGAAATCTTACGCACTGCTGAACTGCTGGGTGGTGCTAATAGTCTTGGGAGACCGGGGTCATGTTCATTTGGCACCAAATGGAAGAAAACTGACTGAAACAGGGATGGTCTACCAGGACTTGTCCAATAAGAGTTGCTCATGTTTGTTTTGACCAGTACTCAAGTAATACTTTTTGTATTACAACGTTTTTGGTTTGTTCTATATTTTTATTTCTGGTCTCCCCTTGTAGGGTTCCTGCGATCTATTTCTCTCTCTTGCACCCGCACACTGACCCCCCTATCCTGTGCCACAGACCCCAGTCTCAATGCACAGTCCTACTTCCATGACATCAGCCTGCTCAAGGTTAGTGTGTGTGTTCAAGTTTTGGATGCATGCGTACAGTATCTCTATAATATAAATATCTTGGGCCTATTGCAACCACTGTTGGCTTCCGTATTAACACAAGATAATCTCTCGTTAAATGATCAATACACAATACAATCACCCACAGAACTGATTTCAATTGCAACCGTTATTGGCCACTTGATTACCACTCCCTAAAGCTGATGTCAGTGTTAAACTTTTAGTTCAAAATCTTTTGAGACATTTTCACCCTCTGGTGGGTATTATTGAACCTGCTTATTGAGCAGACCAAGGGTAGATGTACGGAATGATTGACAAATAGTTCCAAGGGTCGTTCCACCTCGAAGCACAAGAAAGACTATTTCGACACCAATCATCTGATTGTTCTGAAATAGTTTCTGTGGTTAGTAACAGATACGATTAGCATTCCTGAAACATTATTTTGTTACAATATAATTTGATCCTTAAGAAACAAAGCTAATTAATTCCGTGGTAAATAATGCAAGCGACTTCAATTACACATTTCTTTGAAAGGGGGGATTCACGGGGAATAAATGACATAATATGGAGAAGCAATACTCCAAGATGCAGCTTCATACTACAGTGGTTCCTCCTTTAAAAGTTGTGAGCTTATGGGGTGAGACTTAGAGGTCATTTCTGGTTCAGTATGGTACACTGCGTCACCACTTCATTGCTCCAGACCAGCGCAAGGAGGAGATAGAGCACTGATTATGCTTTTGGGTCCTACTGTGTCTCTGACAATGAATGGGCGACATAAACCTAAATAGAAACTGATAATTGTGCACGACTTCAATATTACTTACTAAAACTGAGGTTTTTATTCTTGTTAGGATTATTTTGCTCTTACTGCAGTACCGTAGGCCACTCCCAACCGGTCACATTGTACAGCGCCTAAGTGGCGCAACGGTCTAAGACACCGCATAGCGCAAGCTGTGTTGCTACAGATGCTAGTTCAGTACCCGTGCCGGCCTCGACTGGGAGACCCATGAGATAACTGTAGGTATTTCTCCCTCTAAAAAGAAATAATTCTAAATAACAAACTGGCTTTATTTACAAATTAGTAACGATGACTCACCCCATGTTCAAGAATGGCCTTTTTCTCGCTCATTTTACGTTATTTGAAAACAAAAATCATCTCCAATATAATTATTTTAAACAAAGCGATTTATTATTCATTTAGAATTATATAAAAGCCTGTTGGATATTCTCATATGTTATTAGCAGGACAATATATATTGGTCATGGCTCCGGAGTGGTGCACAATGCAGTTCTCCAGCTGTATCCACTGAAAGCGAGCAAGGTTCAAGGCACAAGCGAGCAAGGTTCAAGGCGCATGGGATGAGCCGCAGAACCGTGCACAGAAGACCGACCTAGCCCACGGAGGAGGTGGACTTTTGTGTGGCTTTTGAACATTTTTATGTCTTAAATCATTAGTAGGAAGAAGTTTGGCCCAAATCTGGATTTTGGATACTACATTTCTTTGGTAACACTTGACACCCAGCGTCATGACACGATCATAACCATGTCATAACATGGTCATGACCCATATATTTACACCTGTTGTGACCATATACATGCTGTGGCGTACTGCATTCGCATCGAATAGCCCCCACGATATGCAACTTTTCAGGAAAGTTAGGAACCAACATACACAAGCAGTTTGAAAAAGCTAGCCTTTGCTTTCCTAACAGAAATTTTCATCCTGTAGCACAAACTCCAAAAAGTTCTGGGACACTGTAAAGTCCATGGAGAATAAGAGCACCTCCTGTCAGCTGCCCACTGCACTGAGGCTAGGAAACACTGTCACCACCGATAAATCCACGATAATTGAGAATTTCAATAAGCATTTTTCTACGGCTAGCCATGCTTTCCACCTGGCTACCCCTACCCCGATCAACAGCCCTGCACCCCCCACAGCAACTTGCCCAAGCCTCCCCCTTTTCTCCTTCACCCAAATCCAGATAGCTGATGTTCTGAAAGAGTTGCAAAATCTGGACCCCTACAAATCAGCTGGGCTAGACAATCTGGACCCTCTCTTTCTAAAATTATCCACCGCAATTGTTGCAACTTCTATTACTAGCTTGTTCAACCTCTTTCGTATCGCCTGAGATCCCCAAAGATTGGAAAGCTGCCGCGGTCATCCCCCTCTTCAAAGGGGGAGACACGCTAGACCCAAACTGTGACAGACCTATATCTATCTTACCCTGCCTTTTCTAAGGTCTTCGAAAGCCAAGTTGAACAGATCACCGACCATTTCGAATCCCACCGTACCTTCTCCGCTATGCAATCTGGTTTCCGAGCTGGTCATGGATGCACCTCAGCCACGCTCAAGGTCCTAAACGATATCATAACCGCCATTGATAAAAGACAATACTGTGCAGCCGTATTCATTGACCTGGCCAAGGCTTTCGACTCTGTCAATCACCACATTTTTATCAGCAGAATCAACAGCCTTGCTTTGTCAAATGACTGCCTCGCCTGGTTCACCAACTACTTCTCAGACAGAGTTCAGTGTGTCAAATCGGAGGGCCTGTTTTCCGGACATCTGGCAGTCTCTATGGGGGTGCCACAGGGTTCAATTCTCGGGCTGACTCTTTTCTCTGTATACATCAATGATGTCGCTCTTGCTGCTGGTGATTCTCTGATCCACCTCTACGCAGACGACACCATTCTGTATACTTCTGGCCCTTCTTTGGACACTGTGTTAACTAACCTCCAGACGAGCTTCAATGCCATACAACTCTCCTTCCGTGGCATCCAACTGCTCTTAAATGCAAGTAAAACTAAATGCATGCTCTTCAACCGATCACTGCCCGTCCAGCATCACTACTCTGGACGGTTCTGACTTAGAATATGTGGACAAATACCTAGGTTTCTGGCTAGACTGTAAACTCTCCTTCCAGACTCACATTAAGCATCTCCAATCCAAAATTAAATCTAGGATCGGCTTCCGATTTCGCAAACAAAGCATCCTTCACTCATGCTGCCAAACATACCCTCGTAAAACTGACCATCCTACCGATCCTTGACTTCGGTGATGTCATTTACAAAATAGCCTCAACACTCTACTCAGCAAATTGGATGCAGTCTATCACAGTGCCATCCGTTTTGTCACCAAAGCCCCATATACTACCCACCACTGCGACCTGTATGCTCTCGTTGGCTGGCCCTCGCTTCATATATTCGTCGCCAAACCCACTGGCTCCAGGTCATCTATAAGTCTTTGCTAGGTAAAGCCCCGCCTTATCTCAGCTCACTGCTCACCATAGCAGCACCCACCTGTAGCACGCGCTACAGTAGGTATATTTCACTGGTCACCCCCAAAGCCAATTCCTCCTTTGGCCGCCTTTCCTTCCAGTTCTCTGCTGCCAATGACTGGAACGAATTGCAAAAAATCACTGAGGCTGGAGGCTCATATCTCCCTCACTAACTTTAAGCATCAGCTGTCAGAGCAGCCCACAGATCATTGCACCTGTACATAGCCCATCCAACTACCTCATCCCCATATTGTTTATTTATTTATTTTTTCTCCTTTGCACCCCAGTATCTCTACTTGCACATTCATCTTCTGCACATCTATCACTCCAGTGTTTAATTGCTAAATTGTAATTACTTCGCCACTATGGCCTATTTATTGCCTTAGCTCCCTAATCTTACCTCATTTGCACACACTGTATCTAGATTTTTTTCTATTGTGTTATTGACTGTACGTTTGTTTATTCCATGTGTAACTCTGTTGTTTGTGTCGCTTTGCTTTATCTTGGCCGGGTCGCAGTTATAAATGAGAACTTGTTCTCAACTGGCCTACCTGGTTAAATAAAGGTGAAATAAAAAATTAAATAGTGTAATTTTATGGCTGGTTATGATGCCTACATAGGTGTTCAAACCCACATTTATTCATTGTTTTTTTTCCTGCCAAGAAGTTGCCTTTCGTTTGAAAGTTTGTTAAGTCCTTCCTTTAGTCATGTTTTTTCATCATTTTAAATAACTTGTAGAAAATACACTTTGACACTGTCAAGAAGCATTATCACCATAGTAATCATATAAGCCAGATAAGCCTGTCACATACATGCCCTTATGTCAGTCATCAGTCAGAGGGTGTTTTGTCCTGCTCCTAAAATCTGCTCCTGCATTCATCCCAGTCATCAGAAATAGCATTGGGGTAGGTTCATGTCTGACATTACAATGACAATGTAATACGGTCAATTTCAGAAAATGTGTAAATAACAAAGATACTGTTGACAAGTAGGCTATGGTGTAATGGAGTGTTTTGCCTTGTGCTAAATTCTGTGGGTTTTGACACTCTTATGTAGGAGGTGTTATAACCAGTTGTGGAAAAAGTGCTCAATTGTCATACTTGAGTTAAAGTAAAGATAACTTAAAAGAAAATGACTCAAGTAAAAGTCACCCAGTAAAATATTACTTGAGTAAAAGTCTAAAAGTATTTGGTTTTAAATGTACTTAAGTATCAAAAGTTAATGTAATTGCTCAAATATACTTAAGTATCAAAGTACAAGTATAAACCATTTCAAATTCCTTATTAAGCAAACCAGACGGCACTTACATTTTTAAAATATTTATTTTTACAGATAGCCAGGGGCACACTCCAACACCATTTACAAACGATGCATTAGTCCGACAGATCAGAGGCAGTAGGGATGACCAGGGATGTTCTCTTGATAAGTGTGTGAATTGGACCATTTTCCTGTCAAACTGTAACGAGTACTTTTGGGTGTCAGAGAAAATGTATGGAGTAAAAAGTACATTTTCTTTAGGAATATAGTGAACTAAATGTTGGCAAAAATAGAAATCGTAAAGTAGACAGACCACAAAAAGACTTAAGTATTTTTACGTAAGTACTTTACCACTGGTCATAACCAGCCATGATATAACTACCATGGTAGGTTTTGGGGGTTTTGACACTCATGTCGTTATGACTGTGTCATAATGTGTTATGGCGCTGGGTGTCAAGTAAAGTGTTACCATTTATTTAATATCTGAATCCTATAAATTAAAATGACCAATTTGTGTGCAATCAATTAGCTTAAGTTCTCAGACAAAATGTAAAAATGGGGGGATATCCCTGCACTGTCCATATTTTAAAATGTGTAACTAAATCAAGCCAATCATAATTGAGTCATCTTTATCAAATGAAAATGTAGTCTAACTAAGTTATTTCAAATGGCACATTAGGCTATAATAATTTTCTATTTTACGATTAAATGTTTGAGTGAAATATAGGCCTACTACTTTTTTAGAATCTTGTACTTAAGTATTTTACATTCATCAGCCTTTCGGTTTCCGATGCTCCTGATATGTCGTTATTTCATTGGGGGCGGGAATAAAGAACCTAGACACCAAAAGTTACAGCTGTCTGGTATCAACGTGAGATCAGCTAAATCACTGGTTTATTCTTGTGGGTTTTGCATTGCAATCAATCTTATTTTAGTACGCAGGTGCATGTAATCTCCCGTTAATATAATTTTAAGAAAGCCAGCAATAACACAGTACTATGTAAGAAGTTCAGCTTCTTTGTTGCAATTGGCCACATTGATATTGCCTTATCTTCCACTGTAAATATTCCAGTAATGTTAACACATTCTGCCACAACTAATTATTGTCATTACAGATTCCAGTCCGTGAGAGTATTCAGATATTACCAGATAATCTGGTAAGATTGACCACACATTGGAGGGCAAAAACATGCGACTTGTCTCAGATTGGATGGCACTCACTTTCCGAAGTGCACTAATTCACTTCCCCTCATAGATTTCAAAGCATTGGATTGGTGTGAGAGCAGCTCCACCTTTTCTTCTTACACAAATCCCATGCTTTCAATATATGCAGTGAACGAGTACATCCTTCGGGGAGAAAGGTGAATGAGTACACAGTTGCTAGTGAAAATCTACACACACCTTGCAGTCTTCACATTTTGCTGCCCTAAAATTGAAATCTAAAAAGTGATTAAATTGGATTTTATTCCTACCGATCTACAACCTACTCCACATTTTCAAAGTGAATGAAAAATTATAGAAAATGCTTTTAATTAATGTCTTGATTTCATGTGTTTTCACACCCGAGTTAATTATTGGTGGAAGCACCTTTGGCAGCCATTGCAGCTGTGAATCATTTTTAATAAGACTCTACCAACTTTGCACAACTCTTAAGGCAACATACAATATATCCATTGTTTTGGTCAAAATTGCTCTAGCTCAGTAAAATTGTTTGGGAATCATTGATGGACCGCAATATTCAAACCATGTCTCTGTTTTTCAATCAGATTTTAGTCAAGACGAATACTGGACCATTCAGGAACACTCAACACCGGTCAGAAAGCCATTCGGGTGTGTCTTTGGCATTACAATTTGTGTAATTGTCCCACTGAAAAATAACCTAACCCTAGGATAAAGTTTTCAGAAGACTATGGCGGGTTTTCCTCTTAACCTTATATTCCTTTTGATCCTGACAAACTGCCCAGTCCCTGCCAGTGACAAGCATACCCATAACATGATGCTGCCACCACCGTACTTGAAATTAGAGGACCAACAACATTGCAGTAAATCCAAATTACTGCCCTGTATGAAAAAGTTAAAATAAGGAAGCCTGTGTTAAAAGAAAATCTGTTCCATGGGCCTCCTGAGTGCTTCAGGCGTCACTACAGATCTGGGTTTGATCCCGGGCTGTGTCGCACCCGGCCGCGACTGGGAGACCCATGAAGCGACGCACAATTGTCCCAGCGTCCGGGCTAGGGAAGGGTTTGGCCGGTCGCAAGTTGTACGGTGTGTCCTCCGACACATTGGTGCGGCTGGCTTCCGGGTTAAGCAAACAGTGTGTCAAGAAGCAGTGCGGCTTGGGCAGGGTCGTGTCTCGGAGGAAGCATGGCTCTCGACCTTCGCGTCTCCCGAGTCTGTACGGGAGTTGCAGCGATGGGATAAGACTAACTACCAATTGGATATCACAAAATTGGGAAAAAAAAAAAAATAACAATCCACTCCAAATCATGCATTGGGTTTGCTATAAGGCTGTTAAGTAATACAACACAGCAAAGAAATTACAATTAAAAACCACAGGTTTGGGTCAAATTCAATACAACACACCACAGAGTGAACCACTCTCTATTTTTAAGTATTGTGGCAGCAGCATCATGTTATGGTTATACTTTTCACCAGGATGGACTGGAAAGCCAAGGTAAAGGATTAGAGAAACACGTCTCGATCTTCTGAAAACTTAACCCTGGGATAGTTTATTTTTAAATTACACACATTTTAAAGCCAAAGACACACCAGAATAGCTCTAAGAGGTGTTGAGTGGTCCAGGCTCAGTCCTGACTTAAATTTGCTTGAAAATCTGATTAGGTTTGAATATTGCTGTCCATCAAAGATTTCCAACAAAATGTATTGAGCTTGAGAAATGTTGACAAAACAGCTTTAATGGCTGCCAAAGGTGCTTCCACCAAGTATATGCAATCAAGACATCTTTTGTTTTGAATTTTCTGTTCATTTGGAATGTGGAGTAGGTTGTGAGATCAGTAGGAAAAAAATGTAATCCAGTTTTGAATTTAAAGCAGCAACATTTGAAGACTGCAAGGGGTGTAGACTTTCACTAGGCATTGTACTTTGGGGAAGGGAGTGAAGTGCATTCTTTGAGGCTAAGGGGAAAGATTTGGACTGCACACACTGACCTCTCATTCTCTTCCTGTGTTAGATCCCAGTCACTCCAGTAGTTGGCCATGGTTGGCCTAAACCGAGAGAACAAAATGGTTCCTGTCTCAATGTGGTGTCAAAGGTTAGAGATTAAACAATCAGGTTAAATAATTTTGACAAAATGACTGAATATCCATTTAATCTTCCTAGCTCACATCTTCTCATTCTTTTCCACATGCAGGTGGACTATCTTATATGGTACACAATTATAGGGGAGATCGCTATGGCAACGGTAAACATGGTCTTGGTAGACACTGACTCCAATACGAATCTGTTGCAGAAGCACACTGTCCGTTTCCAGGTAGGCTTTCAATCGATGGTGTATAGAGCAATTTTTGGTTTACAAACATGTTCCAGCGATGTGCATGCATTCTCGTGTCAAATAGCCCTTTTGCAGAGTAGCTATACGCTGATGTTGGGACTTTGACAAACTTAAAGGGGTACTTTGCGATTTTGGCAATGAGGCCCTTTATCTACTTCCCCAGAGGCAGATGCACTTGTGGATACCATTTTTTGTCTCTGCATGCAGTTTGAAGGAAGTTGCTAACTAGCTGGTGCAAGGACGGGAAGTCTATGGGTATCTGCTAGCTTCTAGTTATTGCGCTAACCGATACCCATAGACTTCTAGTCATGCGCTAATGCTAGTTAAAATCATTGCCAAAGTATCCCTTTAACAGTGAATGTGGGTGATGACCATGAAAACACATGACTGATGGTTATAGTTATGCATCCGGGAAATATCTGTCTCAGTTGGGGTCAATTCCATTTCAATTCAATCTTGGAATTTCTGTTTACTTCCTGCATTGACTAAACTGAAATGGAATTGACACCTACCCTGGTACAGTGCATTTGGAAAGTATTCAGACCCCTTGACCTTTTCCACATTTTGTTACGTTACAGCCTTATTCTAAAGTTTGATTAAATTGTTTTCTCCCCTCAGTCTACACACAACCCCATAATGACAAAGCAAAAACAGGTTTTTAAAAATTAAAACTGAAATATTACATTTACATACAGTACCAGTCAAAAGGGTTTTTCTTTATTTTGACTATTTTCTACATTGTAGAATAATAGTGAGGACATCAAAACTATGAAATAAGTCATATGGAATCATGTGTTAAACAAATAAAAATATATTTGAGATTCTTCAAAGTAGCTACCCTTTGCCTTTGACAGCTTTCCACACTTGGCATTCTCTCAACCAGCTTCACCTGGAATACTTTTCCAACAGTCTTTAAGGAGTTCCCACACATGCTGAGCACTTGTTTGCTGCTTTTCCTTCACTCTGCGGTCCAACTCATCCCAAACCATCTCAATTAGGTTGAGGTTGGGTGATTGTGGAGGCCAGGTCATCTGATGCAGCACTCCATCACTCTCCTTGGTCAAATAGCCCTCACACAACCTGGAGGTGTGTTTTGGATCATTGTCTTGTTGAAAAACAAATTTTAGTCCCACTAAGCGTGAACCAGATGGGATGGCGTATTGCTGCAGAATGCTGTGGTAGCCATGCTGGTTCAGTGTGCCTTGAATTCTAAATAAATCACCATCACGGTGGTTGGAACCAAAAATCTCAAATTTGGCCTCATCAGACCAAAGGACAGATTTCCACCGGCCTAATGTACATTGCTTGTGTTTGTTGGCCCAAGCAAGTATTTTCTTTGTATTGGTGTTCTTTAGTAGTGGTTTCTTTGCAGCAATTCGACCATGAAGGCCTGATTCACTCAGTCTCCTCTGAACAGTTGATGTTGAGATGTCTGTTACTTGAACTCTGAAGTATTTATTTGGGTTGCAATCTGAGGTGCAGTTAACTAATGAACTTGTACTCTGCAGCAAAAGTAACTCTGGATCTTACTTTCCTGTGGCGGAAATGAGAGCCAGTTTCATCGTAGCGCTTAATGGTTTTTGAGATTGCACTTGAAGAAACTTTCAAAGTTTGACATTTTCCAGATCGACTGACCTTCATGTCTTAAAGTAATGGACTGTCGTTTCTCTTTGCTGTTATTGCCGTAATATGGACTTGGTCTTTTACCAAATAGCTAACTTCTATATACCACCCCTACCATGTCACAACACAACTGATTGGCTCAAACGCATTGGAAAGAATTCCACAAATTCACTTTCAATATGGCACACCTGTTAATGAAATTAATTCCAAAAGGTGACTACCTCATGAAGCATGTTGAGAGAATGCCAAGAGTGTGCAAAGCTGTTATCAAGGCAAAGGGTGTCTACTTTGAAGAATCTCAAATATAAAATATTTTGATTTGTTTATCACTTTTTTTGGTTAATACATGATTCCATATGTTATTTCACAAAGAAAAACCCTGGAATGAGTAGGTGTCAACTTTTGAATGGTGCTGTAAGTATTCAGACCCTTTACTCAGTACTTTGTTGAAGCACCTGAGACAGTGATTACAGCCTCAAGTCTTCTTGGGTATGACGCTACAAGCTTGGCACACCTGTATTTGGGGAGTTTCTCACATTCTTCTCTGCAGATCCTTTAATCTCTGTCAGGTTGGATGGGGAGCGTCGCTGCACAGCTAATTTCTGGTCTCTCCAGAGATGTTTGATCGGGTTCAAGTCTGGGCTCTGGTTGGGCCACTCAAGGACATTCAGAGACTTGTCACTCCTGTGTTGTCTTTGCTGTGTGCTTAGGGTCGTTGTCCTGTTGGAAGGTGAACCTTCGCCCAGTCTGAGTTCCTGAGCACTCTGGAGCAGATTTTCATCAAGGATCTCTCTCTACTGTGCTCCGTTCATCTTTCACTTGATGCTGACTAGTCTCCCAGTCCCTGCCATTGAAAAACATCCCGCCTGCATGATACTGCCACCACCGTGCTTCACCGTAGGGACGGTGCCAGATTTCCTCCAGATGTGACGCTTGGCATTCACGCCAAAGAGTTCAAGCTTGGTTTCAACAGACCAGAGAATCTTGTTTTGCATGGTCCGAGTCCTTTAGGTGCCTTTTTTAATGACGAGTGGCTTCCATCTGGCCACTCGACCATGAAGGCCTAATTTGGTGGAGTGCTGCAGAGATGGTTGTCCTTGTGGGAGGTTCTCCCATCTCCATAGTTCCATTGGGTTCTTGGTCACTTCCCTGACCAAGGCCCTTCTCCCCCGATGACTCAGTTTGGCCGGGCGGCCAGCTCTAGGAAGAGTCTTGGTGGTTCCAAACTAATTCCATTTAAGAATGATGGAGGCCACTGTGTTCTTGTGGACCTTCAATGCTGCAGAAAAGTTTTGGTACCCTTCCCCAGATCTGTGCCTCGACACAATCGTGTCTTGGAGCTCTATGGACAATTGCTTCGACCTCTGCTTGGTTTTTCTTCGACCTCTGCTTGGTCTCTGACATGCACTGTCAACTGTGGGACCTTTTTGTATAGGCAGGTGTGTGCTTTTCCAAATCATGTCCAATCAATTGAATTTACCACAGGTGGACTCCAAGTTGTAGAAACATCTCAAGGATGATCAATGGAAACAGGATGCACCGGAGCTCAATTTCAAGTCTCATAGCAAAGGGTCTGAATACTTAAATAAGGTATTTGTTTTTTATTTTTAATACATTTGCAAACATTTCTAGAAACCTGTTTTCACTTTGTCATTATGGGCTATTGTGTGTAAATTGTTTTCCTCAATGTGGGGAAGGGGTCTGAATACTTTCCAAATGCACTGTATGTCTATTGTATCAATGCTATGGTTCAATATTCAAATTTAATTGAAAGTCATCTATTTCACAGTTATCCACGCCCCCTCCTACTCCTGAACCAACCCCTGTGGTGGGACTAACAATGGGGACTCCTGTGATTGGTCAGTTTGGCGAAGCAGTCCAACCTGTATCCTTTGGGAATAGCACACGTCATGACATGCAGAACCAATGTTATTCATTTTTTGGCATACTACTTGTTGATATACAGAGACATGTATGCGACTTTGTTTTAATTGAAAAACTATTCAGAGAAGACAAAAGATCAGTGAAATCAATGGGCCTACACTACAGTTGCTTTAAAGAATCACAACCTTGACACTATGTACTGAATGTTCTTATCAGGGGTGCTGGCAGCAAAGCTGCAAGAAAACATTTTGTTTTGATGGATTTTTTTTTCTTCTAATTTATTCTTTCACACTTGTTCAATATCGCAATGCACGATTGGTAAAAACATATATACTTTGGCAATATGGCCTATAGGTGGTGCTGTAATAAGCATTCAAAGTCTAAGGCTCAGCCCCAGTTCCCTGTTTGACGTATAAACACGAAGCTTGGTATATCAGTGTTTCTCATCATAAGGAACAAATTTGACTCATGAGGTCCGCCATATTGGATTTTAAATAAAATCTTAATCTTCTCATGAGCTGTAAATCTGATTGACTCAGAACTCCAAATATACAGTATTTTCACCATGTCAGTCGCTACTATGTTTGAAAAAATCTAAATGATAAACGTCAAATGGACAAAATTGAACCTTTCTAAAAAATATTGTGTTCTGAATTAAACCCCAATAACTAAACTTGAAACTGATTTGAGGGTTTTGTGGTCAGTAGTAGGAACCACAACACTCAGTAAGAGTTTCTCTCAATTTAAGGAACAAACATCTTCGAAAATCATCATGAACCGTACATCCGATTGACAACTCAATGTATGTTAAGAGTTAAAGGACAATTCCACACACTCTTTTGTTATTCGTTTCAATAGTCCATTGTTGATTGGCAGCACTCAAGTTTCCAAGATATTTAACTATCAAAATACAGAAATCATCCCCGTATGATGCATTTTGGAATATAACTTTCTATTTTCCCAAAATATTTGTCTCAATAGGCTAGAATCCTAATTTGACCTAAACTAACATAGAACTTGTTTTGAATTTTTACAAGGGAGGATGTATAATGCTTCCATGCAACTCTCTTTAAGCCTGCTCATAGCCAGCACCACGTTTCATTGCTGCTTGCAGCTATATTTACTTTTCCATTCTTATACTACACTGCATTGGTTTAAATGGGGTGAGGCGTAGTGCCAATATACTGAGACTTCCTGTTCTTTGACTCAGGGTCAGCTAACTCTTCTGGGTGTGTCACTGGGGGGAGAGTGCTCTATTAACCCCAGCAGCCGCATGCCCATCCTTTTCACTCACAACACCATCACAGGCTGTACCTTCAGGTGAGACTACACTACCCATCCATCATGCTCATCCCTTAGTGACAGTGCCCTGTCCACCTGGCTTTTCCATTTGTAGTTTTATATGCAGTCCAGTCCAAAATTATTGGTGTTTTTTTTCTTCTTTTCTTCATTATCAAGGGTGCCAATCATTTTGGACCTGACTGTACATCCGTTACAATCGCATCTGTTGTTGTGGCAACTTGAAACACACGTATTTGTTAATCGTCTTGCTTTTCGAAAGAAGCTCATAGTTGCATAGTCACAGTACTCAAGTATGAGCTTCTTTCAAGGTACAGAAAGTTCATAATTTTTCAGCGAAATATCCCTTTAAAGAAAGTTCCTGAACCTCTTTGCAGGATTTAGTTCATTATTTTCTGTGTCTCTCTCATTCTTTGTCAATTCTTAGTTCTCCCTCGAGTAACTGCTCTAAGCTGCGCTCCCAGCTCTATAGGGTCCTCCGGGGGGTTGCCACACCCAACCTGGTTGCCATGACTGTGGGGTCACAACCAGACTGGGCAAGAGTCATCACACAGGCATGCTCTGTGACGCCACAGGTGAGTCTGTTAAAAGGATAGTAAACTATCCCTTTAATGCTTTACCTCAGGCAGACTCTTAATTTACTCATTTAAATATTACATTTGGCACATGCCAACGGCACAGCGTGAGTTGAGTAGGCAATGATGCTCGTCTTTAAAGGCACAGTTACTTCCAAAATCAACAGTGTTTTGTCGGTGTGTTGATATTCCTCAATGTCAGTGTTAGAAAAATTTACTTCATGTAATTGAGTTTAATATTTTGTGGAATACTAGATGTATGACTACAGATACAGTGCATTCGGAAAGTATTCAGACCCCTTCACTTATTCCACATTATTACGTTACGGCCTTATTCTAAAATGTATTATATATATTTTTTCATCAATCTACACACAATACTCCATAATGACAAGGCAAAAACAGGTTTAGACATTTTTGCAAAAAAATGCCTTTATTTACATAAGTATTCAGAACCTTTTGCTATGAGACTTGAAATTGAGATCAGGTGCAACCTGTTTCAATTGATCATCCTTGATGTTTGTACAACTTGATTGGCGTCCACCTGTGGTTAATTCAATTGATTGGACACCTGTCTATATAAGGTCCCACAGTTGACAGTGCATGTCAGAGCAAAAATCAAGCCATGAGGTCAAAGGACTTTGTTGAGGTACAGATTTAGGGAAGGGTACCAAAACATTTCTGCAGCATTGGAAGTCCCCAATAACACAGTTGCCTCCATAATTCTTAAATGGAAGAAGTTTGGAACCACCAAGACTTCCTAGAAGAGCTGGCCACCCAGCCAAACTGAGCAATCGGGTGAGAAGGGCCTTGGTCAGGGAGGTGACCAAGAAACCGATGGTCACTCTGACCAGGTACTCTGTGGAGATGGGAGAACATTCCAGAAGGACAACCATCTCTACAGCACTCCACCAATCAGGCCTTTATGGTAGAGTGGCCAGATGGAAGCTACTCCTCAATAAAAGGCACATGCCTTTACCAAAAGGCACCTAAAGACTCTCCAACCATGAGAAACAAGATTCTCTGTTCTGATGAAACCAACATTGAATTCTTTGGCCTGAATGCCAAGCGTCACATCTGGAGGAAAATTTCTACGGTGGTGGCAGTATCATGCTGTGAGGATGTTTTTCAGCGGCAGGGACTGGGAGACTAGCTAGAATCAAAGCAAAGATGAACGTAGCAAAGGACAGAGATCCTTGATGAAAACCTGCTCCAGAGCGCTCAGGACCTCAGAATGGGGCAAAGATTCACCTTCCAACAGGACAATGACCCTAAGCACACTGCCAAGACAACGCAGGAGTGGTCTCTGAATGTCCTTCAGTGGTCTAGCCAGAGCCCGGACTTGAACCCGGTCGAACATCTCTGGAGAGACCTGAAAATAGCTGTGCAGCAACGCTCCCCATCCAACCTGACAGAGCTTGAGGATCTGCAGAGAATGGGAGAAACTCCCCAAATACAGGTGTGCCAAGCTTGTAGTGTCATACCCAAGAAGACTTGATGCTGTAATCACTGCCAAAGGTACTTCAGCAAAGTACTGAGTAAAGTGTCTGAATACTTACGTGTTTTTGCTTTGTCTTTTGGGGGTAGATTTAGGGGGGGGAAATAAAATAAACAATTTTAGAATAAGGTTGTAACCTAACAAAATGTGGAAGTCAAGGGGTCTGAATACTTGACGAAGGCCCTGTATATGGGGGATACAACCATCCCAGCTCTGCAGATTGTGCTGCGAAGAGACAATCATTAGATCGTTGTTTTTGGTCACAGGTTCAGGAATGGTTGAAGAATTGCAACATTTACCTGGAGTTAACTCTGCAAATAGCACTGCTGAGTGATCTGAAAAGTCATTGTCAGTTGATCAATAATAAAATACTCTTAGCAGATTTTATTTTCAATCTGTAGAAACTATGAAAATAAAAAGATTCATAACTTTTGTGAAACATCACGCCAGAGTTGATAATATGCAAATAGAAATCAAAACTGGATAGTGTTCAGAGATAGGGGAGCTGAAATGTGGAACAAAAAAAGAACAAAAAGAACATGTAAAATATACTGTGTCCATAAAATGCACACTACTGTTCAAAAGTTTGGGGTCACTTAAATGTCCTTGTTTTTTCCCATTTAAAATGACATCAAAATGATCCGAAATACAGTGTAGACATTAATGTTGTAAATGACTATTGTAGCTGGAAACGACTTAATTATTTTTATGGAATATCTACATAGGCGTACAGAGGCCCATTATCAGCAACCATCACTCCTGTGTTCCAATTGCACGTTGTTAGCTAATCCAAGCACAGCTGAAAACTGTTGTTCTGATTTAAAGAAGCCATAAAACTGGCCTTCTTTAGACTAGTTGAGTATCTGGAGCATCAGAATAGAAGGAGTGGGAGGCCCCGGTGCACAACTGAGCAAGTGGACAAGTACATTAGTGTCTAGTTTGAGAAACAGACGCCTCAAGTCCTCAGCTGGCAGCTTCATTAAATAGTACCCGCAAAACACCAGTCTCAACGTCAACAGTGAAGAGGTGACTCCGGGACCCTGGACTTCTCGGCAGACTTGCAAAGAAAAATCCATATCTCAGACTGGCCAATAGAGATAAAGATGGGCAAAATAACACAGACACTGGACAGAGGAACTCTGCCTAGAAGCCAGCATCCCGGAGTCGCCTCTTCACTGTTGTTTTGCAGGTACTATTTAATAAAGCTGCCAGTTGAGGCCTTGTTTCGTCTGTTTCTCAAACTAGACACTCTCTAATGTACTTGTCCTCTTGCCCAGTTGTGCACCGGGGCCTCCCACTCTTTCTTTTCTGGTTAGAGCCAGTTTGCGCTGTTCTGTGACGAGAGTAGTACACAGCGTTGTACGAGATCTTCAGTTTCTTGGCAATTTCTGTCATGGAATAGCTTTCATTTCTCAGAACAAGAATAGACTGACGAGTTTCAGAAGAAAGGTCTTTGTTTCTGGCCATTTTCAGCCTCTAATCAAACCCACAATTGCTGATTCTCCGGATACTCAAGTCTAAATGGAGTGTAACTTTGCTGTGCTGTGCTTCTCTGAGCATGTCCTATGGATCATTTTGATTGAGACCACACTAAATAGCCTATAGGCGCACATTATAACACCCAGCAGAAAATCAGAGATGAGGGGCGACATTGAGCACACATCGATATATAGCCTAATAAACAACTTATTTTGAAATTTAAATTACAAAATTAAATGACCCTCCCCTGGACTAGATTTTTATTTTTTTTTTACAAAAAACTAAACCCTCCCCCTGACTTCTCTCTTCCCTCTGTCTCTGAAGGAGTCGTGTGAGTCCGGGTGTCTCCTCCCCCACTCCCTGTCAGTCCAGGTGCTGTGGGCTCAGACAGGTCTCCTGGCCTTTCCCCAGAACTACATCCTAGGGGCCAAATACCTCTTCCATTGTCAGAAGGTCAAGGTAAGGGTCAAGCATGTCTCCTCTTGCAGTGGGTGAACAGTTTAAGCTCTCTCCATATCTTCTAATCCCCTCAAATTCAAATCTGGACCTCGAATCCAGTTCCACTGCTTTTTTCCCTCCCCATAAGTCCCCAGGGACTTATTTTGACCTGGGGACACCAGGTGGGTGCAATTAATTATCCGGTAGAAACAGAAAACCAGCAGTAGTCTGGTCCTCGTAGGGTAAGACTTGAATACCCCTCTAGTCTCTGTTCATTTAAACTGGTGGGTGTCCTCTGACCTCCTTTGCCATTTTAAAGGGATAGTTCACCAATGAAACGTGTGTAATTTCGGTAAACTATCCCTAAAACGTGTGCATAAACCTCAAGGGCTTATTATGTATGATCTTTTCTGTAGTTGTGCTGAGCAGATTTCACAGCCAGAAGTGTTGAACTTCTCTGGAACCACATTAATATGATATAGCTGCAGTCTGAGACATGTCACTGTAAAAGAAATGACCTGGAATGCCATTGTTTCCCTCTCAACCACCTTCTTCCCCCTGCACACTACACTGTCTTTCTCCTCTTCAGTGTCCCCTCGTCTCGCCTTTTGTTGTGACCATGGAAGTGATGTTTGTTGACACTACAGTCTACCCAGAACCCCCCAGGGGAACGCCACAGCCCAAGTGGAAATTTCCGTTTGACTTCTTCTCCAGAGGGACAGGCGAGCTGGATGGACAGACAGTCACCACCAACAGTAGTGACCTCAAAAAGGTCACATGGGATATAATGTTGGTTGCACTACTACTGTTGTGCTGGTTTCACTAAAATGTTTGTTACAGAACTAGAAATGTTCACTCGATAATCAATTTAGCTTGTATGTTGTATTTTTGTTACTGTTTGTGAGGCTGAATAGATGAAATTAGTGAAATTGGGCACAATTGTTTGGTTTGAAATCTCAGGTCATTTTAAATTAAACAGTGATGATTTCCTAAACTACCATAGTTCATTTTTGTAAAAAAAATAATCTTAGACATTATTTCACTGAGATATCGGTATGTTGCTTGCACACAGCTGTCCCTTTCCCCCCTCTTTTTGGCTCGATCGGTTTCTGTGCTCTGTGTGTCTGTTCCTCTGCCCGGCCCTGAGGACATAGTTGAGAAGGTGGATGATCCCAGCAGGCGTCATGCCTGGTAGACGGGTAGCAGCGCCCAGCTAATTTACAAAGACAAGACAAGTGTCAAACTCAAAAACATCAATCTGCTCAACATTAATAATTTTACAAATAATGTATTATCATGACTATTTAAGCACAGGGCAGCTCAACGTTTGGTAGATAGCAGTGTTCCTTGATGAAAGCTATAAGCCCACATACAGTACCAGTCAAAAGTTTGGACACACCTACTCATTCCAGGGTTTTTCTTTATTACTATTTTCTACATTGTAGAATAATAGTGAAGACAAACTATGAAATCATGTAGTAACCAAAAAAGTGTTAAATATATTTAGATTTGTTTGAGATTCTTCAAAGTAGCCACCCTTTGCTAGGATGACAGCTTTGCACACGCTTGGCATTCTTTCAACAAGCTTCATGAGGTAGTCACCTGGTATGCCTTCTTAAAATGATAATTTCATTCGAGTACACTGCGCCTCAGACTGCAGCCCAAATAAATGCTTTGGAGTTGGCGCCGGAGGGTAGGGCTGCCGTTTTATCGGCTCTTAACCAACCATGCTATTTTGTTTGTCTTTAAGCGTTGTTTGTAACTTGTTTTGTACATACTGTTGCTGCTTCTGGACATCAGAACTGGAATTACTCACCTCAAGTTGGACGAGGAGTTCTGCAATTAGTCGGATATACTACGGATGCCCGACCTGGCCCAGATCCCCATGATTCGCTGGAAAAGGAAACGTAGGTTTCACGGAAAGAGATCGGGATGCCTTGTGAGGATCAGGCGACGAGTGGCTAATCTGCCCTTGCCTACCGTTCTGCTAGCTAACGTTCATTTGCTGGAAAATAAATGGGACAAACTGAAAGCACGTATATCCTACCAACGGGACATTAAAAACATATCTTATGTTTCGCTGAACGACGACATTAAGAACATACAGCTGGCGGGTTATACACTATCAGCAGGACAGAACAGCAGCCTCTGGTGGGGCAGGGGCCTATGCATTTATGTAAACAGCTGGTGCATGATATCTAAGGAAGTCTCAAGGTTTTACTCGCCTGAGGCAGAGTATCTCATGATAAGCTGTAGACCACACTATCTACCTAGAGTTTTATTCTGTATTTTCGTAGCTGTCTACATATCACCACAGACCGAGGCTGGCACTAAAACCACACTTGAGCAGTATTCCGCCATAAGCAAACCGGAAAACGCTCATCCAGAGGCGGCGCTCGTAGTGGCCGGGGACTTTAATGCAGGGAAACTTAAATCAGTTTTACCTCATTTCTATCAGCCTGTTAACTGTGCAACCAGAGGGAAAAACATTCTAGACCACCTTTACTCCACACACAGACGTGTACAAATCTCTCCCTCGCCCTCCATTTGGCAAATCTGACCATAATTCTATCCTCCTGATTCCGGCTTACAAGCAAAAATTAAAGCAGGAAGCACCAGTGATTAGTCTATAAAAAAAGTAGTTAGATGAAGCAGATGCTAAACTACAGGACTGTATTGCTAGCACAGACTGGAATATGTATCGTCTTTCTTCCGATGGCATTGGAGTACACCACATCAGTCACTGGCTTTATCAATAAGTGCATAGAAGACGTCATCCCCACAGTGACCGTACGTACATACCCCAACCAGAAGCCATGGATTACAGCTAAAGGGTAGCGCTGCCACTTTCAAGGAGCGTGACTAACCTGGAAGCTTATAAGAAATCCTGCTATGCCCTCTGACAAATGATCAAATAGGTAAAGCGTCAATACAGGAATAAGATTAAATCGTGCTCCGACACTCGTTGGATGTAGCAGGTCTTGCAAACTATTACGACTACAAAGTGAAGCACAGCCGAGAGCTGCCCAGTGACACGAGCCTACCAGACAAGCTAAATAACTTCTATGCTCGCTTCGAGTAAAGTAACACTGAAACTTACATGAGAGCATCAGCTGTTCCGGACGACTTTGTGATCGCGCTCTCCTCAGCCGATGTGAGTAAGACCTTTAAACAGGTCAACATTCACAAGGCCGCAGGGCCAGACGGATTACCAGGACATTACTCCGAGCATGCGCTGACCAACTGGGAAGTGTCTTCACTGACATTTTCAACCTCTCCCTGTGAGTCTAATCACAACATGTTTCAAGCAGACCACCATAGTGTTCTTGGGCACAGGGACTAAGGTAACCTGCCTAGATGACTACCGACCCGTAGCACTCACGTCTGTAGCCATGAAATGCTTTGAAAGGCTGGTCATGGCACACAACATCATTATCCCAGAAACCCTAGACCTGCTCCAATTTGCATACCGCACCAACAGATCCACAGATGATGCAATCTCTATTGCACTCCACACTGCCCTTTCCCACCTGGACAAAAGGAACACCTATGTGAGAATGCTATTCATTGACTACAGCTCAGCGTTCAACACCATAGTGCCCTCAAAGCTCATCACTAAGCTAAGTACCCTGGGACTAAACACCTCCCTCCAACTGGATCCTGGACTTCCTGACGGGCCGCCCCCCAGGTGGTAAGGGTAGGTAACAACACATCCGCCACGTTGATCCTCAACCCGGGGGCCCCTCAGGGCTGCGTTCTCAGTCCCCTCCTGTACTCCCTGTTCACTCATGACTGCACGGCCAGGCACAACTCCAACACCATCATTAAGTTTGCTGATGACACAACGGTGGTAGGCCTGATCACTGACAACGATGAGGTCAGAGACCTGACCGTGTGGTGCCAGAATAACAACCTATCCCTCAACGTGATCAAGACAAATGAGATGATTGTGGACTACAGGAAAAGGAGGACCGAGCACGCCCCCATTCTCATCGATGGGGCTATAGTGGAGCAGGTTGAGATCCTTGGCGTCCACATCACCAACAAACTAACATGGTCCAAGCACACCAAGACAGTCGTGAATAGGGCACGGCAAAACCTATTCCTCCTCAGGAGACTGAAAAGATTTGTCATGGTTCCTCAGATCCTCAAAAGATTTTACAGCTGCACCATCGAGAGCATCCTGACATTGACTCTGTGCCGGTACCTCCTGTATATATATCCCCGCTATTGTTATTTACTGTTGCTCTTTAATTATTTGTTATTCTTATTACAATTCTTTTGGGGGGGGGGGGGGATTTTCTTAAAACCGCATTGTTGGTTAAGGGCTTGTAAGTAAGCATTTCACTAAGGTCTGCACCTGTTGTATTCGGCGCATGTGACAAATAAAATTTGTAGTAACAGACATCTCAACATCAACTGTTCAGAGGAGACTTTGTGAATCAGGCCTTCATGGTCGAATTGCTGCAAAGAAACCACTACACCAAGAAGAAGAGACTTGCTTGGGCCAAGAAACATAAGCAATGGACATTAGACCGGTGGAAATGTGTCCTTTGGTCTGATGAATCCAAATTGGAGATTTTGGGTTCCAACTGCCGTGTTGTAAGACACAGAGTAGGAGAACGGATGATCTCTGCATGTGTGGTTCCCACTGTAAAGCACGGAGGAGGTGGTAGGATGGTGTGGGGGTGCTTTGCTGGTGACACTGTCTGTGATTAATTTAGAATTTAAGGCACACTTAACTACCATGACTACCACAGCATTCTGCAGCGATACACCATCCAATCTGGTTTGCACTTTAGTGGGAGTATCATTTGTTTTTCAACAGGACAATGACCCAACACACCTCCAGGCTATGTAAGGGCTATTTGAACAGGTGAAGGAGTGCCGCATCAGATGACCTGGCCTCCACAATCACCTGACCTCCACCCAATTGAGGTAGTTTGGGATTAGTTAGACCGCAGAGTGAAGGAAAAGCAGCCAGCAAGTGCTCAGCATATGTGGGAACTATTTCAAGACTGTTAGGAAAAGCATTCCAGGTGAAGCTGTTTGAGAGAATGCCAAGTGTGTGCAAAGCTGTAATCAAAGCAAACGGTGGCTACTTTGAAGAATCTAAAATATATTTTGATTTGTTTAACACTGTTTTTGATTACTACATGAGCCCATATGTGTTATTTCATAGTTTCGATGTCTTCACTATTATTCTACAATGTAGAAAATTGTAAAAAATAAAGAAACCCTTGAATGAGTAGGTGTGTCCAAACTTGACTGGCACTGTAGTCTTAAGAGTTTGGACACCTCATTTAGCAGGTGAAGATTTGGATAACCACTGGGATTCTTATGAAGGGTGTTAGATCTATTTACTATATTGTGGTAGTGTAACATGTCATTATATAAGGCCTATCTCACAACACCTAGGCTGTGTCTGGAATCGGTCTTGCTTACCACTTACCACTAAAACTACATACTGTATACTACATACTATTTAGAATGCATTGTTTAGATAAAATGTATGCAGTAAGCAACAAGTAACAACATACTAGGCTCACCCACACTGAGAATGTCTCATCGAATGCGCAATTGTCATTTGTTCATTTTGGTACAGCCCATCACCTTATCTGATTATCAGCTGTTGTCAAACACATGGGTCACACTTTTTTTTATTTTCGCATACCCAAACAACCTATTTAGGACGCAAGTATGAGTGTCCGGACATGGGCGCACGTCACACTCGGTCAGTTATATATTTTTTTGTCATAAAAAAATTACTAGCTGTAGCTAAGTTTCCATCCAATTGGCGACAGATTTATGAAAATATTCTAAAATCCCCATAAAGAAAATATGCCAATTTTCCCCACCAAACGGACTTATTGCGGATAGAAATCTGTGCAATGACGTAGTGCACATAAAATTTCATTTTTCACTTAAGTTTTCATGTACCGAATTTGTTTCCATCCCATTTTCAACTGCTGATAGTTTTGTCACAAACTGTTGTGTTAAATAGCAAACGTAACAAGACCAGAGGAGGTACGTGTGCTCCAGCCAACAGCTCGCAGATACAGTGCAGTCTAGTCTACATGATGAGATTATTATGGATAAGAATGAGAATATTTATTTGTCAAACAGCAGTCAAGCATTGATCAGGTCATCAGAATAAGACCCTCGATATTTATTGGAAATGAGCATCAAGCTCATCACAGTGCACTTTCAACACCCTACTCTGTCTTATCTATGCATAGTCACTTTACCCCTACCTACGTATACACATTACCTCAACTAACCCGTACCCCTGCACATTGACTCGGTACTGATTGTATATAGCCTTATTATTTTTTGTTACTATTTTTCCTTTAGTTTATTTCACACTTTATTTATTTTTAACTCTTTGTTGGTTAAGCGCTCGTAAATATGCATTTCACGGTAAGGTCAACACCTGTTGTATTCAGCGCATGTAACAAATACAATTTTATATGTTTCCACCACCATTTCTAGCATAATTCATTTTACTGACAAAGAAAATAGCCCAGTTTGTCGATCAAACACATTATCTGTCGGTATTTATAACATTTTACCGAAACTTCCTGTTTCCATCAGTTGTCCTAATTATATATTTTTTCAATATGACTTTACTCGCATAAACTGTGGATGGGAATGTGGTTTATGTTGTAGTTTTACTGAGACTCACAGTGTTGGGCCTGACTCGGTCCAGTATCTCTCTGACCTCCTGAGAGAGGGACACTGGTAAGGAGAGGTAGTCCATGTCAGAGGGGAGAGACAGACTTTCCTCCCTCCGTATTCTCTCCATCTCTCGACTCTGCTTCTCGCAGTGGGGTCTGTACACAGCTGAAAGCCACAAAGCTGTCTGTTAAACTTTACTTTAAAACGTGCCGAGTGCGTGTCTGAAATGACAGTCTATTCCCTATATTGTGCACTACCTTTGACCAGAGCCACAAAAGTAGTGCACTATGTAGGAAATAGACTGCCCTTTCAGACGCAGACTGATTGAGACTTAAAAAGAGCCGTTACCTTCAATCTTGAGTCGTTGTGAGTACTCAAAATATTGTGAAAGGCACTCTGGGAAGACGGAGGCCAACATTTCAAAGGACACATCTTTGTATTGCAACAGATCCAAACCACTGAGAGAGAAAGATAAATGGTATAGTAAAGGTTAATGAACAGACTATATACACCTCTGCTTGAGAAAATAGAAAGGTATTTTGAAAATGTAGTAAGACGTGACGCATAGGTTGCAGTGTTGTTAGTCTGTTTCAGAATGTTAGTCTGTTTCAGAATGAGGAGTCACTATCTTCTTGACAACCTGTGTGTGTACACAAATACCAGATACGGATGTTTTAAGGATACTGTTCCCATACATAGAACAATAGAAAGTCAGGGCTATATAGGCAAACCTTGTTGAATGTTCCAGAGACATTTCCTAAAAAAATGTATTCTACATGTCATACAGTGCATTTGGAAAGTATTCAGACACCTTGATTTGTTACGTTACAATCTTATTCTAAAATGGACTAAATAAAAAATCCTAAATCTACAAACAATAGCCCATATAGACATTTTTGCAGATTGTGTCGTGGCACAGATCTGAGGAAGGGTACCAAAAAATGTCTGCAGCATTGAAGGTCCCCAAGAACACAGTGGCCTCCAGCATTTCCCGAAATGGAAGAAGTGTGGAACCACCAAAACTCTTCCTAGAGCTGGCCGCCCAGCCAAACTGAGCAATCAGGGAAGAAGAGCATTGGTCAGGGAGGTGACCAAGAACCCAATGGTCACTCTGACAGAGCTCCAGAGTTACTCTGAGGAGATGGGAGAACCTTCCAGAAGGACAACCATCTCTGCAGCACTCCACCAATCAGGGCTTTATGGCAGAGCGGCTAGACGGAAGCCACTCCTCAGTAAAAGGCACATGACAGCCCACTTGGATTTTGCCAAAAGGCACCTAAAGGACTCTCAGACAATGAGAAACAAGATTCTCTAGTCTGATGAAACGAACATTGAACTCTTTGGCCTGAATGCCAAGTGTCACATCTGGAGGAAACCTGGCACCTACGGTGAAGCATGGTGGTGGCAGCATCATGCTGTGGGGATATTTTTCAGTGGCAGGGACTGGGAGACTAGTAAGGATTGAGGAAAAGATGAACGGAGAAAAGTAGAGATCCTTGATGAAAAACTGCTCCATGGCGCTCAGGACTTTGGAAAGTGAACCTTTGCCCCAGTCTAACAGGACAACGACCCTAAGCACACAGCCAAGACAATGCAGGTGGCTTCGGGACAAGTCTTTGAATTTCCTCGAGTGGCCCAGCCAGAGCCTGAAAATATCTGTGCAGCGACGTTTCTGACCGTTTGAGCAGACACATGCACATTTGTGGCCTGCTTGAGGTCATTTTGCAGGGCTCTGGCAGTGCTCCTCCTTGCACAAAGGCGGAGGTAGCGGTCCTGCTGCTGGGTTGTTGCCCTCCTACGGCCTCCTCCACATCTCCTGATGTACTGGCCTGTCTCCTGGTAGCGCCTCCATGCTTTGGACACTACGCTGACAGACACAGCAAACCTTCTTGCCACAGCTCGCATTGATGTGCCATCCTGGATGACCTGCACTACCTGAGCCACTTGTGTTGGTTGTAGACTCCGTCTCATGCTACCACTAGAGTGAAAGCACCGCCAGCATTCAAAAGTGACCAAAACATCAGCCAGGAAGCATAGGAACTGAGAAGTGGTCTGTGGTCACCACCTGCAGAACCACTCCTTTATTGGGGGTGTCTTGCTAATTGCCTATAATTTCCACCTTTTGTCTATTCCATTTGCACAACAGCATGTGAAATGTATTGTCAATCAGTGTTGCTTCCTAAGTGGACAGTTTGATTTCACAGAAGTGTGATTGACTTGGAGTTACATTGTGTTGTTTAAGTGTTCCCTTTATTTTTTGGAGCAGTGTATATATTTAATCCATTTTAGAATAAGGCTGTGATGTAACAAAATGTGGAAAAAGTCAAGGGGTCTGAATACACTGTATATTTCTATCTAAACGTCCCACATTGTTTTCTGCTGAGTGCATCCCAGTAAATGCATGCTGAACCACTTCCTACTCACTTTAAGGTGGTGCTCTTGTTCTCACTCAGGCTGATGTTGCCCAGCTTCTCTCTCCAGCGGGTGGAGGATAGAGCCACGGACTGCAGGGCCATCAGAGCTTCCTGGAGGCCGTCCCTCACACTTACTGCTTTCTTGTATCGCTGCAAAGTCACGCAGCCCACCTCCTCAAACCCTTGCAGACCGGGTCAAAGGTCAAATATTATTAATCCACAAAGTCTGACATGGAATTTTGAGATTGACTACATTGCAGTTGGTGACTGCAGACTGACCATTATTTGTATCAGTAAGATTGCTCAGTCTGTGATCAGTCGATCATGGCCAGAGATGCAATATGTCTTAAAATTCCTCCAGTTGGCTAATGACAGTAATCATTTTCTTATCTTATAAACCTATGCAGCCAATGACAGTGTGCACTTTGTTAACAATATTAAGCTCCAAGCTGCTGGATTTCCTGTCAGTGACTCATGCTTGACCTCAACTGAACACAGACAATAATACACTCTGTTCATGTATCACTACATTACTGGAGTGTGTTTGTTTTAGCTTGCCCTGTGACCCGGGTGGGTGGAGATTTCCTTTTGGGGCCAATGGAATGGTCTAAAATATGCAAACTCCACCTACCCGGGGCCCTATGTAAGCCAAAACAAGTGCACCCAGTAGTTGGGTACTGTCAGAAACACACATTATGATACCTCTGGGGGTGAGACGGAGGTCTGCATTGTCGGGCCTGAGGTAGGTTCTGAACTCGGCGCGGCTAGTGAACATGCGGTAAGGTTCTGTCACCCCTCGGCCCACCAAGTCATCGATCAGCACCCCGATGTAGCTCTGGGTACGAGACAGTGCCATGGGGGGCAGGGAGAGGGCCGTCCGACCTGCATTCACCCCCGCCCACAAGCCCTGGAGAGAAATGGGTTTGTTGTAGCATATATTGTAGGGTCCTGTGGTGGGTCAGTTGGTAAAGTGTGGCAAACGGCTGGTAGCATTGCCAAGGTTGAGAGTGTAAGTCCCACAGTGATCATACAAAATATTTATGCACACGCTGTACTGTTAGTCGCTTTGGATAAGCACGTCTGCTAAATGACCAAAATGGTAAACATGTAAAATGGCTATTCTGCTAACAGCCTTCAGTCCAAGAGTGCTGCTGGTTTTCTTTTCTGATAGTAAAGTGAACAATTAATGTCACCGTTTCTTGGCCAGAGAGTCTAGGCACCAAATGGCAGAAAACAGACTAAAACAGGGAGGGAATACCTGTACTTGCCCAATAAGAATCTGGAACACCTGGGACCCAGGTGTCCCAGATTAGAACAGATTTAACCCCTACTTGTGCGGCTGCTTCCTCGTAGCCCGTGGTGCCGTTGATTTGACCCGCGAGGAAGAGCCCCTGAGTGCTCTTCACCTGCAGAGACGGAGTCAGCTGGGTGGGGCACACAAAGTCATACTGCACCCCGTAACCTGGAATCCAGAGAGATAAGGAGGTTATAATCGGCGTGTTTGAGGAAATCAGTTTGAGCAAGGTGAGACGCAGAATCGCTAAACTTCATAACTTTAGTTATTTCACATAATAATGAGTAGTTATTTGGGATGGAAGGTGATTTGTAGATCAGTGGTTAAGCGCAGTCCAACTATAGTGTAGTCTCTCCAAAACAACCGCAATGACACACCTCGGAGAGTGCTAATGTAGTTGTAGGCAGCGAACTAAAACATGTTTAGGTCAATCAAGCTTGATGATAACTGTGTCTAACAGGTGCACTTAAATCTGATCGAAAGTTCAGCAGTTAGAGTTAACTTCTGGATTCCTCCTCAGACTTGAAAGAACTGGATGGGTGTAAGTAAAATGGCAAAAATCCTACTTAGCATACAAGAAGGCTAGCAAGGTGGAGCTATTACTATATTGTTAACGCCCATCCAATTCTTTCAGATCTAGGAAGGTGCATAAACAGTCAAGGGGTACGGGATAGGTTGACCTGAGATTCTGCATACCATTTGTCTGCCTGCACTCTTCCCACTCACTCATTGGATTGGAAGTGAACAAGTGCACACTTCAGGAGAAAGGACAGATTATTGGGACACAGAGTGGGTGTCTGTATTTAGGGCTGCATACCAGGAGTGCGGATCTCGGCTCGGTGCAAGGCGGGGATCTCCCTAAGGAGGCGGAGCTGCACGTCAGGGGGCATGGTCATGGACAGGCCCTGGGGGTACAACAGGTCAGAGGTCAAACCTTCCGGCTCCAGCCACACCTGGTGCCGTCGCCCCGGAAACCGCAGCACTCGCGACTCGATGGAGGGACAGTATCTAAGAGGAGGAAAGACAGAATTCAGTGTGTAAAGTAATGTGTACACAGTTTACACACAGTTTACTGTGTGTGTGGGTGAGTGTGTCTCTGTCTGCATGTACCTGGGACCTTTGGCGTCCTGCTGTATGTGACAGTTGAGGTGGACACTCTCCCTGACCACTCTCTCCACTCCAGGTGTGGTGTGGATCAGGTAGCAGGGGAGCTGCTCTTCTGGCTACAGGGCATAGCATGTTAGCATCACAGCCAGCTTCTAGAGAATTTAAGGTGTATTACGCAACATTTTGTTTATAATTTTGTCTGGTTCTTAAAGAATAACATTTAGAAATACCTGAAATCCAATTAAGTGCAAAGAGTCAAATTCAATATTGCAAATGTGCAGCAGTACATCTTTACCTTCGAATTAACCCAAAAACAATATTTGCCGGGTGTAATGTTTTATGTTGGCATATTGGCAGTTGTAGTCTTTCTTTGTAGTTTTTACCTTGCAGTGGGTGTGCGTGTTGAGAAAACTGAAGGGAGTGGGCTGTTTGTCCGGGGCTTGGAGCTGAGCCAAGGACAGATCTACGGACTCCTTCACTATCCGAGGGGGTGTGCCAGTCCTCAGCCGACCCACCCTCAACCCCAATGTCTCTTTCAGTGTGTATGAAAGTCCGGCACATGATTGGGCGTCCCCCATCCTCCCCCCGGGAGAGGTGGTTTGGCCCATGAAGAGGGAGCCGGACAGGAAAGTGCCAGTGGTAAGTACCACTGAGCTGGACAAGATGGGGTGGCTTCCATCCACTAAGAGGAGAGAATAGAGAGAATATGTCCTAAAGGAACATTTGAAACATAGCATCCTTAAGTATAAGCTGCTATAATATTCAGGGTTTGTGCTTCAACATTTGGTGTGAAAATCCCAGACCTAGACTTTATAAATACTGTATGTAGACATTATGAGACGGGGAGTCGAATAGATTTACAAACATCCTCTCCAAAAAATTACAGGGAGTTTACTGTATCTTCAGTGAAACATCCACATGTAAATTGTGGCTGAGACTCAGGAGGGATTATAAGATGGTTTAAATAAGATCTTTCAAATTATATCACAGCAGGGAGAAAATAAATACATAAAGAAAAAAAAAAAGAAAGTTAACTCAGATTGAGACATTGACGTGTGCAATGTACACTGAGTATATAAAACATTAGGAACTTTCCATGACATAGACTGACCAGGTAAATCCAGGTGAAAGCTGTGATCCCTTATTGAGGTCACCTGTAAAATCCACTTTAAGTGTAGATGAAGGGGAGGAGACAGGTTAAAGAAGGATTTTTAAGTCAGTCGCACCGGCGTGAGTGTGTCAAGAACTGCAATGCTGCTAGGTTTCAGGTTAAACAGTTTCCCGTGTGCATCAAGAATGGTCCACCACCCAAAGGACATCCAGCCAACTTGGTCAACTGTGGGAAGCATTGGAGTCAACATGGGCCAGCATCCCTGTGGAACGCTTTCGACATCTTGTAGAGTCCATGGCCCAACGAATTATGGCTGTTCTGAGGGCAAAAGGGTGTGCAACTCAATATTAGGAAGGTGTTCCTAATGTTTTGTACACTCAGTGTATATGGCCCCATCTGACTCTCCATATTTTTTATTTATTTAAAAAAAATATATAGATTTATAGATTTTCAGATATAACAACAAAAGCAGTACAACCCCAACCCCTCATTCTCCCATCCATACCCTCCCTCCCTCCACACCACCCACCACCCACCAAGGCATCTATAAAAGTAAGTTAAATAGGAAAGAAACAAACAGTAATAGAAACAAAAACTATGGGAAAAAAAGTTGTATAAAAATTATTATCAGCACAAATGGCCACTAGAACAGACATCACTGCTTACCAAACTACGCAAATTACACTGAGTAAAAGGCAGGCTCTCCACGTATTGTATTAATGGGGACCAGGTTAAGTCTAACTTTTGTCGGGAGCCATGCACAGTGTACCTAACCAAGCCTTATATGGACTTCCTGCCCCTGGAGAACAGAACGGGCAATGAGAACGGATTGTGGACTGGTTGCTGAATTCCCCCCTTTCCCACACTGTGCCAATCTCCCTAATAAATTGCCCATTTGTATTCTAGTTGTGCTCGTGTGCGTGTTTTGTTATTGAACTTGGTGACGTGGAAACCACACCTCATTGAGCCTGCTACACTAGGTAGTACAGTCATCTTACCAGAATTAATGCGACCTGTTAATGAAATGGGAAGAGACGACCACCTTATGAAATCCTGCTTAGTGCGCTCCAGGAGTGTTTTGAAGTTATATTTAAACAGAGCCTTAAATGAGTGTGTGACCTTTATCACCAAATAAGTAGAGACCTGATGCTCCACCTTAAATGGGAAGTTGGCATTCCCAATACCTTCTGCTAACTGATTAATGGGGAGGAGCACACTTTTGTTAGGTTTAACTTATAACCAGAGAATGTGCCAAAACCTTGTAGCATGTCCAAGAGTATAAAAGAAGATCGTCTGCATATAAGGACAACTTGTGAGTTATGTTATAGCAAGATGCTCAATAGTCATATCAAATAGGAAAGGGGATAAACAGCAACCCTGCCTGCCCCCCCTGTGGAGAGGGAAGTAGCTGGAGGTAACATTGTTGGTGCGAACAGAAGCCACTGGGGACGAGTACAAAATCTTAATCCAGGAAAGGAATGACGGGCCAAATCCAAATCTCTCCAGTACTGTAAATAGATATTCCCACTCAGAATAAAGAACATTAAATATAATTATAGAAGGATTGCCTAACTGAGATAAATCTGGTTTGGTCAGTTAATTATTAGGCATCACTGTCTCTAAACGGCACGAGAGGACCTAAGTGAGAATTTTATAATTGCAGCACAAAATAATTATAGGGCGGTATGAGCCACAGTCTAGGGGATTCGTCTTTTTTAAGCAAAACCAAAATAGTCGCCTGGGTAAGTGTCTGTGGCAGTTTCTGACTAGGAAGGATTTCATTGTACACGTATGTCACAACAAACATTGGGACTGCGGGTACTATTTAATGAAGCTGCCAGTTGAGAACTTGTGTGGTGTCTGTTTCTGTTCTGTGAAGGGAGTAGTACACAGAGTTGTATGAGATCTTCAGTTTCTTGGCAATTTCTCGCATGGAAAAGCCTTCATTTCTCAGAAAAAGAATAGACTGACGCGTTTCAGAAGAAAGTTCTTTGTTTCTGGCCATTTTGAGCCTGTAATCGAACCCACAAATGCTGATGCTCCAACTAGTCTAAAGAAGGACACTTTTATTGCTTCTTTAAAATCAGCACAATTCCAAAAGGGTTTTCTAATGATACATTTGGATTAGCTAACATGCCCATGTAGAATATTCCATAACAATAAAAAAAAAAGCTGTTTCCAACTACAATAGTCATTTACAACATTAAATGTCTACACTGTATTTCTGATCAATTTGATGTTATTGTAATGGACAAAAGAAATGTGCTTTTCTTTCAAAAACAAGGACATTTCTAAGTGACCCCAAACTTTTGAACGGTAGTGTGTACCCTGCGTGGATGAATAATTGTCATTTTTTGGGCAGCAGGGTGGAGGCACGTTTCTAATCAAGATATGAATTCACTAGTTGGTCCTTGGTCGCGTTAGCACGACTAGTGCAGGGTTACAGTATGAGCCCACAATAGCTAGTTAGTATTATGTTGCCTGTCCTCCTGTGGATGTACAGTGGTTCCTCCTTTAAATGTTGCGTCATACTGCGGCACACCCTGCGTGCTGCTGCAGCATTCTGTGGTACGTCATTTAATTATCAGCCATTTCTTCTGTTACTGCTAGTTTGACCACCAGAGAGCATCTTTGAGATGCGTTTGATAGTATTCCATATTGGCATTACCAGATAATTTAAAACCTTTTTGTCGGAATAAATATTTGCGCCGCCTTCCAGGCTATTCAGACGGGTGTCATGTCTCGCCAAGTCTTCTTTAACGGAGTCGATCTTTATGTTGACCTCGGTTGTGAGGATAGCTATTTGTGCGGATAGATCAGTGGATAATGACTCCACCTTAGCCAGCGCAGTCTGTTCAGATTGAATGATAGCCGCCATTACCATGGCTAGGTCGGGGGGGATCAGAGTCCGTGTCAGGCGAGCCCGAGGCTTCAGCAGAGGCCTGCTCCTTTGTGGCCTGCGGCCCTTGTTGTCTCGACATTTTACAATTAAAGGGGGGGGGGAAACTGAAAAAAATGCCAGATTAGTAAATTGGGTTCGATTCCAAATTAAATATTACAAAATTAACACGGTGGGGGAGGTGTTGGTCAAGTATTAATAGTAAATTGTTCGCCCTGGATCGAAGCACCGAGAAAACATCTCTTCACGTGTTGCTGTTTACCAGCACCCGGACTCTCCATATTTTAACAATGATTGTTTTCAGACTCTCTATTCTGATATAATTCATTATTAGTCAGTTGGCAAAGTTATGTTAAGGGACATTTTACTGCTGCTCTTTCACTGTATATGTCCATTAATATGTTATTGACATACAGTGGGGAGAACAAGTATTTGATACACTGCCGATTTTGCAGGTTTTCCTACTTACAAAGCATGTAGAGGTCTGTAATTTTTATCATAGGTACACTTCAACTGTGAGAGACGGAATCTAAAACAAAAATCAACATTGTATGATTTTTAAGTAATTAATTTGCATTTTATTGCAAGACATAAGTATTTGATCACCTTCCAACCAGTAAGAATTCCGTCTCTCACAGACCTGTTAGTTTTTCTTTAAGAAGCCCTCCTGTTCTCCACTCATTACCTGTATTAACTGCACCTGTCCACACACTCAATCAAACAGACTCCAACCTCTCCACAATGGCCAAGACCAGAGAGCTGTGTAAGGACATCAGGGATAAAATTGTAGACCTGCACAAGGCTGGGATGGGCTACAGGACAATAGGCAAGCAGCTTGGTGAGAAGGCAACAACTGTTGGCGCAATTATTAGAAAATGGAAGAAGTTCAAGATGACGGTCAATCATCCTCGGTCTGGGGCTCCATGCAAGATCTCACCTCGTGGGGCATCAATGATCATGAGGAAGGTGAGGGATCAGCCCAGAACTACACGGCAGGACCTGGTCAATGACCTGAAGAGAGCTGGGACCACAGTCTCAAAGAAAACCATTAGTAACACACTATGCCGTCATGGATTAAAATACTGCAGCGCACGCAAGGTCCCCCTGCTCAAGCCAGGGCATGTCCAGGCCCGTCTGAAGTTTGCCAATGACCATCTGGATGATCCAGAGGAAGAATGGGAGAAGGTCATGTGGTCTGATGAGACAAAAATTGAGCTTTTTGGTCTAAACTCCACTCGACGTGTTTGGAGGAAGAAGAAGGATGAGTACAACCCCAAGAACACCATCCCAACCGTGAAGCGTGGAGGTGGAAACATAATTCTTTGGGGATGATTTTCTGCAAAGGGGACAAGACGACTGCACCGTATTGAGGGGAGGATGGATGGGGCCATGTATCGCGAGATCTTGGCCAACGACCTCCTTCCCTCAGTAAGAGCATTGAAGATGGGTCGTGGCTGGGTCTTCCAGCATGACAACGACCCGAAACACACAGCCAGGGCAACTAAGGAGTGGCTCCGTAAGAAGCATCTCAAGGTCCTGGAGTGGCCTAGCCAGTCTCCAGACCTGAACCCAATAGAAAATCTTTGGAGGGAGCTGAAAGTCCGTATTGCCCAGCGACAGCCCCGAAACCTGAAGGATCTGGAGAAGGTCTGTATGGAGGAGTGGGACAAAATCCCTGCTGCAGTGTGTGCAAACCTGGTCAAGAACTCCAGGAAACGTATGATCTCTGTAATTGCAAACAAAGGTTTCTGTACCAAATATTAAGTTCTGCTTTTCTGATGTATCAAATACTTATGTCATGCAATAAAATGCAAATTAATTACTTAAAAATCATACAATGTGATTTTCTGGATTTTTGTTTTAGATTCCGTGTCTCACAGTTGAAGTGTACCTATGATAAATATTACAGACCTCTACATGCTTTGTAAGTAGGAAAACCTGCAAAATCGGCAGTGTATCAAATACTTGTTCTCCCCACTGTATGTGTCATAAAAATCAAGAATTTCCTCACTACACGCAAATACGAGCGTTTCTGCATCTCACTGGTAGAAAAAGGCCATCTATATCTCCTGGTTGTAACTAAACCACAATATCAAGAATTCATTGCGATTTCAGGATGTAGTACGTCCCTGTCGAGGTGCATCCAGTTGAGAATGGGTGTCAGAGAGCTAACGTTACTCACTGTACCAGACACTCGTTCATAGAACATCAGCTTGCGAATAAATATTACATTTGTGTCGACAACATCTGTAAAGTTTAGTCATGCTGTGGTGCTCAGTACCTGGATGTACAAACTACAAGAATTCACAAGCTGCTGGGATGCCTGGAAACCAGTCGTTGAATGGCATTGAATTCTACGTCGGGCAGAAATGTTTGAATCAGGAAAGTTTCCTATCATGACCTTTACAAGCCAGAATTATGAATAAAATTATATTTTAATGCACTTTCCTGGTTGTCCTTCCAGTTGGTCCTTTTGGGCGGTAGGAATGTGAGACAATATAGCCACAGGAAAGAGTAGAGATCTCAGAAGACCTAAGATTAAGAATTGTTGACTTCCAGCATAAAGCTGGAAAGGGTTCCAAAAGTATCCTTAAAAGCATTGATGTTCATCAGTCCACGGTAAGACAAATTGTCTATAAATGGAGAAAGTTCAGCACTGTTGCTACTCTCCCGAGGAGTGGCCGTCCTGCAAAGATGACTGCAAGAGCACAGCGCAAAATGCTCAATGAGGTTAAGAAGAATCCCAGTGTCAGCTAAAGACTTACAGAAATCTCTGGAACATGCTAACATCTCTGTTGACGAGTTTACATAAAACACTAAACAAAAATGGTGTTCACGGAAGAAGCTACTGCTGTCCAAAAAAAACATTGCTGCACGTCTGAAGTTTGCAAAAGTGCACACCTGGATATTCTGTGGACAGATGAAACTACAGTTGAGTTGTTTGGAAGGAACACACAACACTATGTGTGGAGAAAAAAAGTGGCACAGCACACCAACATCAAAACCTCATCCCAACTGTAAAGTATGGTGGAGGGAGATTCATGGTTTGTGGCTGCTTTGCTGCCTCAGGGCCTGCACAGCTTGCTATCAGACTGAAAGATGAATTACCAAGTTAATCAAGACATTTTGAAGGAGAATGTAAGGCTATCTGTCCTCCAATTGAAGCTCAACAGAAGTTGGGTGAAGCAACAGAACAACGACCCAAAACACTGAAGTAAATCAACAACAGAATGGCTTCAACAGAAGAAAATACGCCTTCTGAAGTGGCCCAGTCAGAGTCCTGACCTCAACCCGATTGAGATGCTGTGGCATGACCTCAAGAGAGCAGTTCACAACAGACATCAAGAATATTGCTAAACTGAAACAGTTTTGTAAAGAGGAATGGTCCAGAATTCCTCCTGACCGTTGCAGGTCTGATCCGCAACTACAGAAAACGTTTGGTTGAGGTTATTGCTGCCAAAGGAGGGTCAACCAGTTATTAAATCCAAGGGTTCACATACTTTTTCCACCCTGCACTGTGAATGTTTACACGGTGTGTTCAATAAAAGACATGAAAACATATTGTTTGTGTTATTAGTTTAAGCAGACTGTGTTTGTCTATTGTGACCTAGATGAAGTTCAGATCAAATTTTATGACAATTTAATGCAGAAGTCCAGGTATTTCCTGAGGGTTAACATACTTTTTATTGCCACTGTATAAGTGCTAGATGGAAATATGAAACTCTGAAATGTCTGACTTGCTAACTGGTTTTAGTTATACACGTGCCACGTTCAATGAATCAGCAAGTCGCACATTTGAGTTTCCGAGTACCAACTAGTATGTGAACACTGCATTATCTGCTTAGCAATTTCGACGCATGCCTCGGAGCTCCAGTATCAAACGTAGCATCACTACTGTTTAGGCCTACTTTGCAAGCTCACCAGCAATGGGGCATCAAGTAACAATTACTCACATGGTCTTTTGTCAAAATTGCTTGATTTATAATTTACTTATGAAGCTTGCATTTGGAATTTGTTAAAATTATTACTGTGGCGAAGACGCACTTGCGCTCCCCAAACTACTGCCAGTGGCCAGTTGGGAGGGCTTGTTCTGTTGTTGAAATGTTTGCTGTTGCTTTCACATGTTTAAATACATATGTGGTAAATCTATATTCCAACTAATCCTACAATAATTGCTAATGTTAGCGTTTCAACATTCCATCCCCATACCATTTATTGATACACTTCGACATTTCTGTTTCATGTTAGTTACATTTTTATTTAGCCCATGTCTTACCCTCTGAGTGGGCACAATCTTTATTGTGCACATGAATGTTTGCAAGTCTCATGAGGTAGAATTTCTGTTTATTTAATTGAATGTATGGTTTCCTTTGTTCATATTCCAGGGGTTATGCTGGAGTTCCTTGTGTCTGTGTCCTATGTCTCTGTCATTCTAGTTGTGCATAATAGGAGCGTGCACAGCCTCCCTGTGCAGTTGGTTGTGTTTATTGTGGGTGGTGGCTGGATTCTAGTCTGTGGTTGGGTTCTGGCTTGTTGCCTATGACTGTGGTGATCCCACCAACTGTGTGATTCAATCTGACAAATCACACTGTGTGGATTGATTGACTTTTAGCTGATTCCTCGACAACCTATTTTATTTGCAAGGATTTGAACAGAGTTGTTTCAAAATGGCGTCTACCACTTTCTGCCATACGGGGAAACAGACTTTTCCCAGATTGGCAGCAACCACCTTCAGAGACTACGGTGAACATTTCATCCCATGTAGGAGCTGCACCTACTTGTCACAGTTCCGGGATAATATTGTCAGGCCAAATTTCCAATGTGGAAATTGTCAGCTTACTGAGGAATATACAGTACCAGTCACACCTACTCATTCATTCAAGGGTTTTTCTTAATTTTTACTATTTTCCACATTGTAGAATAATAGTGAAGACATCAAAACTATGAAATAACACATATTGAATAATGTAGTAACCAAAAGTGTTAAACAAATCAAAATATATTTGATATCTGAGATTCTTCAAAGTAGCCACTCTTGACAGAATGCCAACAGTGTGCAAGCTGTCATCAAGGCAAAGGGTGGCTACTTTGAAGAATCTCAAATATAACATACATTTAGATTTGTTTAAAACTTTTAGTTACTACATTATTCAATATGTGTTATTTCATAGTTTGTCTTCACTATTATTCTACAATGTACAAAATAGTCAAAATAAAGAAAAACCCTTGAATGAGTAGGTGTGTCCAAACTCTTGACTGGTACTGTATGTCTGAGCTGGACGTCCAGAGTAAGCAAATTGAGACACTGCAGCGTATCCTGGATAGTTCCCACTCGAAGACCTTTTCCTTTTCTACTCCTCAGCTGGTCGTTGCCACTCTCTGACTGACTGGTGGATGCCACTGTTATCGATCCTGCATCCCATGTGAGGCACGTCACACACCGTAAGCCTAGCGCAAGGCTGCGGTCTTTGGTGAATGGGGCTGAAATGGCTTTTGGGGGATCCCATCCTGCTGACCAACAGTTTTGCCCACCTGCTTCCAGAGATTCCTTCATCCTCTACACTATCTCCAGCCCAGGGGGGTCTCTACCACATATACTACAACCGGCTCTGGTCCATCGGGCCCCACCGCCCTTCAGTCCTCAAGGGGTCTTGTAAACCACTCGAGGAGAAAGAACGGCCGGACCTCCCCGGCTGTTTCACTACTTGTCATCATCGGCAGCCCTATGGTGAGAAACATCTCGGTTTAAGTGCAAAACCCCTGTGCTACCCAGGAGCACGAGTACAGGACATTACAAGGCTGCTTCTGACCATTCTACGACAGATGCCGGGAGCTGACGCTGTCGTAGTCCACGTGGGGTCAAACGACATCGGGAGGGCTAGCTCGCAACTTCTGAAAATGTATTTTAAAGAACTGATTCTAGCATTGAAAGATTCCAAAAAGCGGTCAATCATTTCAGGTCCGGTACCATCGTTGGGCCACAGGTGTGAAAGATTCAACAGACAACTGGCATTACACATCTGGCTAAAAGAGTACTGTAGCGTTGTTGGAATCACTTTTATAGATAACTATGACTCCTTCTGGAAACAGAAGATACTCTACAGGAATAACATCCATCCAAATCATCTTGGCTCCTGGATGCATTTCAAGGCTGCGTTAAGACTTCTCAATGACCCAAGACCAGCTCAGTTTATCCCTACCATTGTGACAATAAGTTGTCATAATACTGCATCAAATGTACATTATCCCAGGGACGTTGGAAGGCACATTGTAAGTAACTTAATTTGTCCCCCTAACTGCCCTGAATACCTCTGTTGATTCTACAGCTATTGTATGCAGTAATCATGTGCCTATGAACCAGAGTTACACTGTTAACACTGAGGCGGTGTGCCCTAGTAGGAAGTCCACTGTGTGCAGCTCACCGTGCACCATCAGCTCCAATATAAATAACATAAGCAAGTCTACTTCTGATAAGCTTCCCAGTAAAGCATTCAAAACAATAAAGCAACCCAGAAAAGTGCTAAAAAATAGCCCATATTAACATATGAAACAAGGTTCATAAAGTCAATAACTTTCTTGAAACAGATTACATTCATATACGGACTGTCTCTGAAACGCACTTAGATAATACCTTTGATGATACAGTGTTAGCAATACATGGCTATTACATCTACCGAAAATACAGAAATGCCAACTGGGGTGGTGTTGCGGTCTATATTCAGAACCACATTCCTGTAAAGCTTAGAGAGGATCTCATGTTAAATACTGTTTGGCTACAGGTTCATCTGCCTCACCTAAAGCCCAGTCTTGTGGAAAGCTGCTATAGACCACCAAGACAGTATCTGGATGATATGTGTGAAATGCTTGATAATGTATGTCATATCAACAAAGAAGTATATTTTCTGGGTGATTTAAATATTGACTGGCTTTCACCAAGCTGCCCAATCAAGAAAAAACATCAAACTTATACCAGTGCCTGCAACCTGAGTCAGGTTGTCAGTCAACCAACCATGGTAGTTACAAATAGCACAGGAATTAAATCAATATGTATTGATCACTTATTTAATAACGCTGCAGAAATTTGCTTTAAAGCAGTATCCAAATCCATAGGATGTAGTGATCACAATATAGTAGCCACATCTAGGAAAACCAAAGTTCCAAAGCCTGGGCCTAATATAGTGTATAAGAGGTCATACAATAAGTTTTGTAGTGATTATTATGTTGATGATATAAATAATATTTGCTGGTGTGTAATGAGGAACAAGCAAACGCTGCACTTGACACATTTATGAAATTGCTTATTCCAGTTACTAATTCTAAGCCCGGCGGAGATACAATCGTCGGCAAAATCATTCTCAAAGAGATTCCTGCAAAAATATTATTTGAAGTGAGAAAATGACTGTAAAAACTGTTTAATAAAAAGATTGTGGGAGCTGTTTTGTTAGACTTCTGTGTGGCTTTTGACATTATCGATCATAATCTGCAGCTGGAAAAACGTATGTGGAATATGTCACCTGTTGCCACAAGAAAAGGGCAATCAGTGAAGACTATATATTGAAATATTGAGTGCCATAGTCTGGTATCTACACTCGAAGTAAATGGTTCTGTAGAAGGAATGCATATGATGAAGGCAATTAAGCTTGGAATGTACTGAGTAAAGAAAAGGCAATCACATGTTGGCAGGCACTAATGGAGAGATGTGGTTTAGTGAGGAATGGGGGGCAAAGGTCAGGTCTGGTCACATTAAAGGAGAAGGAACAGTTTGTTGCCCGCATCACTTAACTTCCTGCCTAATAATAAAGATGTAATGTTTAGAGAGGAGGGAACGTCACCCAAATTGGGGTATACAGTTGAAGTCGGAAGTTTACATACTTAGGTTGGAGTCATTAAAACTTGTTTTTCAACCACTCCACACATTTCTTGTTAACAAACTATAGTTTTGGCAAGTCGGTTAGGACATCTACTTTGTGCATGACACAAGTAATTTTTCCAACAATTGTTTACAGACAGATTATTTCACTTTATAATTCACTGTATAACAATTCCAGTGGGTCAGAAGTTTACATACACTAAGTTGACTGTGCCTTTAAACAGCTTGTAAAATTACAGAAAATGATGTCATGGCTTTAGAAGCTTCTGATAGGCTAATTGACATCATTTGAGTCAATTGGAGGTGTACCTGTGGATGTATTTCAAGGCCTACCTTCAAACTCAGTGCCTCTTTGCTTGACATCATGGGAAAATCAAAAGAAATCAGCCAAGACCTCAGAAAACAAATTGTAGACCTCCACAAGTCTGGTTCATCCTTGGGAGCAATTTCCAAACGCCTGAAGGTACCACGTTCATCTGTACAAACAATAGTACACAAGTATAAACACCATAGGACCACGCAGCTGCGATACCGCTCAAGAAGAAGACGCTTCTCCTAGAGATGAACGTACTTTGGTGCGAAAAGTGCAAATCAATCCCAGAACAGCAGCAAAGGACCTTGTGAAGATGCTGGAGGAAACCGGTACAAAAGTATCTATATCCACAGTAAAACATCGACATAACCTGAAAGGCCACTCAGCAAGGAAAAAGCCACTGCTCCAAAACTGCCAGAAAAAAGCCAGACTACGTTTTGCAACTGCACATGGGGACAAAGATCGTACTTTTGGAGAAATGTTCTCTGGTCTGATCAAACAAAAATATAACTGTTTGGCCATAATGACCATTGTTATGTTTGGAGGAAAAAGGGGGAGTCTTGCAAGCTGAAGAACACCATCCCAACCGTGAAGCACGGGGGTGGCAGCATCATGTTGTGGGGGTGCTTTGCTGCAGGAGGGACTGGTGCAATTCACAAAATAGATGGCATCATGAGGATGTAAAATGATGTGGATATATTGAAGCAACATCTCAAGACATCAGTCAGGAAGTTAAAGCTTGGTCGCAAATGGGTCTTCCAAATGGACAATGGCCCCAAGCACACTTCCAAGGCTGTGGCAAAATGGCTTAAGTACAACAAAGTCGAGGTATTGGAGTGGCCATCACAAAGCCCTGACCTCAATCCTATAGCAAATTTGTGGGCAGATCTGAAAAAGTGTGTGCGAGCAAGGAGGCCTACAAATCTGACTCAGTTACACCAGCTCTGTCAGGAGGAATGGGCCAAAATTCACCCAACTTATTGTGGGAAGCTTGTGGAAGGCTACCTGAAACGTTTGATCCAAGTTAAACAATTTTAAAAAGGCAATGCTACCAAATACTAATTGAGTGTATGTAAACTTCTGACCCACTGGGAATGTGATGAAAGAAATAAAAGCTGAAATAAATCACTCTACTATTATTCTGACATTTCACATTCTTAAAATAAAGAGGTGATCCTAACTGACCTAAGACAGGGATTTTTTACTAGGATTAAATGTCAGGAATTGTGAAAAACTGAGTTTAAATGTATTTGGCTAAGGTGTATGTAAACTTCCGACTTCAACTGTATATACACACTACCACTGTTGGAACCATGTCTGTGTCTTATGCAGCTGTATAACCCAATGGGTGAATAAACTTGGTTTGAGCTTTACTAATTGTCAGTGAGTTTTAATAGGTTCATTAGAATCTAACAGTAAATACAAACTATGTTTATCTATTTATTTTCCCATTTGTACTTGCACACTATTTGCACATTGTTACAACACTATACATAGCCAGTAATATAACATTTGAAATATCACTATTCTTTTGAAACTTTTGTGACTGTAATCTTCTCATGATCATTTCAGATTGTTTATTTCACTTTTGTTTATTATCTATTCCACTTGCTTCCCATGCCAATAAAGCCCTTTGAATTTAATTAAAATTGACAGAGAGCGAGAGAGGTGTAGAGCGAGGAGTGTTTGAGAGAGAGGAGTGTGTGTTTAAGAGCGAGAGAAAGAGAGGACATAAACAGATGACAGCATGACGCTTTAGGGGAATGGTCAAAGATTCAACAGGAAAACACTAGTACCAGATACTAAGAGAGACACTGTGTAGAGTGTAGTGTTTGAATGTGTAGTGTGTTTGTGTGAGAGAGTCAGTCTATCAGTCTGTCAGTCTTTCCTACCCAGTCTTATCCCAGTGACTCTGTGGTGTCCAGGCTCCTCTGGGTTGGGTTGTGACACCAGCAACTCCTCCACTGAGCCCTCCAACACTGTCAGCCTGGGAGTGGACAGCAATTCTGACTGCAGAGGAGTCAGGAGAGGATTAAAGCATTAATCATTTTCTAGATAGACAGATTTTCTTGAGATAGATGGTCAATTAAAAAGAGTATCACTGCCAAATGGATTTGGAGCCAATATGTGCTCTTTTATCTGCCACATGGTAGACGATTTTATCTAAAGGGACTTACAGTACAGTGAGTGCATACATTTATTTTTAAGTGATACATGCAGGAATTAAACCCACAAACTTGGCATTGCTAGCGCCACACTCTTATCAACTAAGCCGACACAGGACTTTATGTAAACAACTTGTCTGATTCCTGTTTAAACAATTCAATTAAATGAATTTGAACAGATCCTGGCTGTGCCGAGTGGTAGGTACCTGGATGAATTGGCGGTAGCGTTCCCGGTCCAGCTGTGCCCGGGGGCCCCACACAGCGGGCCCTTTGCTGCGGTTTAGGATGGAGAAGTGGACCCCGGCCCAGTCGCCTGCTCGCCCACACAGACCGTCCAGAGCATCCACCTCCCTCACCAGCTGGCCCTTCCCCACGCCCCCCAGAGAGGGGTTACAGGAGAGGGCCCCTGAGGTACAACGAGAGGAGAAGGGTGCGAGAGAGGGAGGGAGTGTGAGTGGGTGGGTGGTTCAGAGAAACATTTACATTTTTACATTTAAGTCATTTAGCAGACGCTCTTATCCAGAGCGACTTACAAATTGGTGCATTCACCTTATGATATCCAGTGGAACAACCACTTTACAATAGTGCATCTAACTCTTTTAAGGGGGGGGGGGGGGTTAGAAGGATTACTTTCTCCTATCCTAGGTCTTCCTTAAAGAGGTGGGGTTTCAGGTGTCTCCGGAAGGTGGTGATTGACTCCGCTGACCTGGCGTCGTGAGGGAGTTTGTTCCACCATTGGGGTGCCAGAGCAGCGAACAGTTTTGACTGGGCTGAGCGGGAACTGTACTTCCTCAGAGGTAAGGAGGCGAGCAGGCCAGAGGTGGATGAACGCAGTGCCCTTGTTTGGGTGTAGGGCCTGATCAGAGCCTGAAGGTACGGAGGTGCCGTTCCCCTCACAGCTCCGTAGGCAAGCACCATGGTCTTGTAGCGGATGCGAGCTTCAACTGGAAGCCAGTGGAGAGAGCGGAGGAGCGGGGTGACGTGAGAGAACTTGGGAAAGTTGAACACCAGACGGGCTGCGGCGTTCTGGATGAGTTGTAGGGGTTTAATGGCACAGGCAGGGAGCCCAGCCAACAGCGAGTTGCAGTAATCCAGACGGGAGATGACAAGTGCCTGGATTAGGACCTGCGCCGCTTCCTGCGTGCGAAACACTGCTCTATTCCTACTGATCCCACAAGTAAATAACAGGAGGCTCTTCCTCTCTCTCACCGATAGTCATGATCTTCTGGGTAATGAGGAGGGTCTCTGCTCCCAATCTGGCTGCTGCGGCCGCCGCCTCAGTCCCAGCATGTCCTCCCCCCACCACGATGACATCATACTGGCGCCTGGTGAGGTCACTGCCAGTCCGAGAGGATACAAATGACAGGACGTTGTGTCGGAGCAGGTGCAGTTTCTGTGCCAACATGTCAAAGTTTCATGGCAACTATCAAAGTAAGAGAAGGAGAGTTAGGTTGTGCAGATAATCAACATTTGACATTATTTTACTTGTTGAAAATAGATCAGTAAATATGATCAAATGAAACATGTTAGAATGACAATGTGGCACTACCTCCAAGACTATCCTAACTAAATCTACCTCATACCCCTGCACATCGACTTGGTACTGGTACCCCGTGTATATAGCCAAGTTCTTTACTCGTGTAATTATTTCTAAACAAAAAATCCTTTCTACATTGTTGGGAAGGTTCCCGGCCCGCAAGTAAGCGTTTCACTGTTAGTCTAAGCCTGTTGTTTACTAAGCATGTGACAAATAAAATGTGATCTTGATTTGACAAAAAACTCAGATGCCTGCATTTTCGAAAAAGCAAGAGCATTTGAATAAGATGTATTGATTCAACGTAGACTTGCTCTATCTCATCCGACCTCAACTAACGTTACAAAACTCAATTCTGGTTCTGAATAGCTAACGTTAGCCATGTCCACTTACCAACTGCCCTCATATCAGAATTAACAATGTGATCCGTTTTACTGGTCACGAAACAGTTTTCAATATTGCAGAAGTATCAGAACAATAGGTAAATTGCTGTGAAAATAGGTATTACAAAACATTTATCTAATCGTTCCCACCGGGGGCCGCCATTGTTTGCCGTCAGTGCCCGTAACCGTAATATAGTGTGTATATGCGCACTAAATATGTGACACAGTTATGTTTGATGATGACGATGTCGGTACTGTAGGCCTAGTTTAGCTCTCGAACTCTTCAGCGATTAACCACAACTAGCCATGTGAACTACAATTCTGGTGCTGGTTTTAACGTTTGGAAACGTCAATAAGCATCACTTGCCAAATGGTTTTCAGAACATATGGCCCTTATCTTTCATATTGTAATGAAACAGCAGGGAGCAGGTCTCGAACCCTCGACCTTATAAATGTAGAAATCTATGTTGTTCCATTATTGCACCCACACTGCTCCGCGCGCCAACGAGCGTCTGCGTTGCCCAGGGCTACTGCGGAACCCAAACCGGCTGCACACGTGCGCCATCGTGGCTATTGGGCATAAATATATTTTAAATAAATAAATGTATTTTGTCCCCCCTCTAGAAACGATTCGGTTGACCGTTTTATGTGTGAATTAACTGGTGGAGTAGAGGACCTTGTGCATTTCAGGTAAAACAACAACTCAATGTTTATATCCCAGGACAAATTAGCTAGCAACAGCAAGCTAGCTAAATAGAACAAATTAGCTAGCAATTGCAAGCTAACTGTCACGTTCTGACCATGGTTCTTGTGTGTTTTACTTGTTTTAGTGTTGGTCAGGACGTGAGCTGGGTAGGCATTCTATGTTGTGTGTCTAGTTTGTCTGTTTCTATGTTTGGCCTAATATGGTTCTCAATCAGAGGCAGGTGTTGTGTTGTCTCTGATTGGGAATCATATTTAGGTGGCTTGTTTTGTGTTGGGGTTTGTGGGTGGTTGTCTGTCTTTGTGTTCTGCACCAGATAGGACTGTCTCGGTTTTCACGTTTGTTATTTTGTATAGTGTTCACGTTATCGTCTCTTTGTTTATTAAACATGTTGAACACTAGCCGCGCTGCATTTTGGTCCTCTCCTTCACCAACGGAAGAAAACCGTTACAAACTAGCTAAATTGCCATAAATGTTGAATGCTTTTCGACCTGTCCCCAAATTAATATAATTGGTTCAGAGTTTATTTTGATATTTTAACCTTTATGTTGTGATCGTGTTTGGTGTGGGGGGACAAAATCAATTTATGCACGATGGCGCACGCGCGCAGCCGGTTCGGGTTCTGTGTAAGTATTTGCTGGCTGTGACCCAATGACACCGCCCAGATTAGAGGGGAGTAAGGCAATCCAAGAGTTAACACACACAGGGAACTTTATTCACACACACTGACAAAGATGAACATGGGGATGGAAAGTGAGAAAAGTAGTGGTTCTGTAATGGACAACAGAGGTGTACACACATACTGAATGAATACCAGGGCGCAAATGCAGAGATACAGAATCTTACAGAATAAATGGCAAAGGACTGTATAGATTGCTTATGAAACCTGCAGACTGAGGTGGGACCAAGTCACTATTATTCAACTCAAGTCTCAAGTCACAAGTTCCGAGTCTCAAGTCGAGTCCCAAGTAGAACGGGTCGAATGTTGAGTCAAGTCCAAGTCGTGCATTATAAGAACAAGTCAAGTCCAGTCACAAGTCAAGTAAAAAAAATCTTTACATGCAATGACTTGATCAACTACAAATCTTACAACCAGACAGCATTTTCATTATTTTGTCTACAACACATTTTGATTATGTAATTGTAGAATAGGGATCTTGTAGCAGTCTTACGGGCATAAAATCAGCAGAAGGCAAGGCAGGTTGACGTGCTCAGAGTGCAGATTTATTTTGCAGGTTTTGGTGATCAAATGGTGAAAGCACAATATCATATAAGGCTTAAAGACATGCTCCGGTACATTGGCGACTAGTAAGTATTTTTTTAAACCTGCTTTGGGCTGGATGTGTCAATGTGTAATTCATACATGTAAAATATATGGGCAGAATTACTGTCTCACCTCAATTAGCCACGAAATCCCTAGTTTGAAAGTATCTGTTTTCTGGAAGCTGTGAATCACCATTTTCCCTATTTGGCCGGCCCCCTAGTAATTTCGAGTTCTAGCCAATGTACTTCAGCACCTTACCATTTGAGTAACAGTTAGCAAGATGCACACACAGTAGAGCGAGAGAGCAATGACGTGGTGCACATATCTGCACATACGATATGTGATGTAGTACACAATTTGAAGGGACCACTTTTGGTTAGTGGGCGCTAATTTCAGAACTACTGGCTAAATAGTAGGGTATACAAAAGTACTGGATAATCCCTTGAGCCTGTCCTATCTGAAAGGACACAGGTAGAGCGCAAGACTGCACAGCCTCCCCTTGAGAAACCAAATCGAATCTGTCTAACAGGAAGTCAAGCAACCCCCCCAGTGCCATGCAATTACCCAATTGGCAATTACAGCCAATAAACTGGTTCTACAATGTAAAAGTCAATTTCCACAACCATTGTTACATTGGTACATCTGTGTAAATTAGAATTCATTATATTTCCTCACCATTCATAAATGGATCAAACAAACATTTTCTCTCATTGAATTGACTCCAAAGCATGGTGCGCAGAAACAGAAATTTCTAAGTGTTGCAATAAATGATACAGGGATGGAATGATGAAACGCTAATGTTAGCAATTATTGTAGGATTAGATGGAATATAGATTTACCACATGCATTGAAACGTGTGAAAGCAACAGCAAACATTTCAACAACAGAACAAGCACTCTCCACTGGCGGGAGTTTGGAGAGTCTGTCACATCTACTCCCGCTCGATGTTGCCGGTTTACTAACCACTTGTCCTAGCAATCATCATTACGCACACCTAGTACCATCGTTATGCGTACCTGCGCCTCATTATGAGGCACACCTGGACTCCATCACTACACTGATTACCTCCCCGAGATCTGTCACTCCCTTAGTTCCATTCCCCAGGCAGTATTGGTTATGTGTTTCATGTCCAGATGGTACTTCTGTTTTGTATAGGTCTATGTTTCTTGTATTATTAAACTCACCACCTGCTTTTCGACTCGCAGCGTCTCCATACAGAATACTGCCTCGACAAATGGAAGTAGCAGGGAATCAGGGCATCTCCCAGACGGTCGACGAACAGGGATACCTACTTTGTCAACACCACGACCAGCTGGCACAACTGGGGACGGCGATGGATGAGGTCCTTCGCGTTATTCAACATCTCGAAAATACTCGAGCGGCATTGCCTTCAACTAGCGGAGGATACTCTACTGCCAGTCGACCCAGTGAGCCAGCACACCAGTCCATTCAGCAGTCCGCCCAGGTCAGCGATGCCCGTTTGTCCCTCCCGGATAAATATGACGGAACCTCATCTAAATGCTGTGGCTTCCTACTCCAGTGCTCCCTTTATTTTGTGCACCAGCCCATCTGGTGCACAAAATAGCCCCTACCACCGAGAGGTCAAAGGTTGCCACGGTTATTTCTCTGCTGACTGGGTGGGAGTTGGAGTGGGCTACGGCCGTCTGGGAGAGAGGGGAGGAGCTGGCTTCGTATGAGAGGTTCATGGCTCTGTTCAGAGGTATCTTTGACCATCCACCGGAGGGCAGAGTGGGGGGTGAGTGCCTACTCCCACTACGGCAGGATGACCAGACCGCTGCAGAGTACGCGCTCACCTTCCGGACAGTAGCAGCATCCAGCGGATGGAATGAGCCGGCACGCCATTCAGAAGAGGACTGCGTGAGGAGGTCCAGACGGAACTGGCATGTAGAAACGACAACCTCTCCTTGGACGCACTCATCGCGATGGCCATCCATCTGGATAACCTACTTCGGGAGCATCGGTACCCTCATCGCTTCTCTCCCTCCGTGACCATTCTGTATCAGAGCCTGAACTCATGGAGGTAGGGGTCACGCGCCTCTCCGCAGCTAAGCGACGCAGATGGAAACAGCTGGGGCTCTGTCCCTATTGTGGTCAAGGGGGGAACCAGCTTCAGCAGTGTCCGGTACTCAGGATCACGTGATCTTCCACCTCCTGGGGTAGGTGAGAATATCACTTTCCACCAAACCCTTTTTAGTGTCACTCTCACTAGCTGGCTGTCCCTCATGTACTGTTTCTACAGTGCTAGTAATTTCCGGTGCCGCGGGGTACTTTATTGACCTGGCCTCCTCTCTGGACATCACCTCATACCCACTCTCCTCTCCCAGTTCAAGCCCTTGATAATCGGCCACTAGGATCCGGAACCATCACACACATCACCATACCACTCACCCTCACAGTGGAGTCCAGCCATCAGGAAAACATTACCTTCATCATTAGTGCACCAGCTCACAAGATCATCATCGGCCTCCCATGGCTCCAATGCCATAACCCCACCATCTCATGGTCGAGGATGAGAGTCACGAACTGGGCTACCGAATGCCGGAGCACCTGATTTCCCATTCCCTGTGGTTCCACGTCGGTTGAGAGTCCTGTGGTTGCCCTTCAGCCCAACATCCCGGAGGTATACCAGGACCTGCGGGAGTTTTTTTCCCAAAACCCTCGCCACTTGTCTCCCTCCTCATCGCCCCTGTGACTGTGCCATCGACCTGCTTGCAGGCTCTGCGCCACCGCGCAGGCGCATCTACCGTCTGTTGGTGGCAGAAACCAAGGCCATGGAGGAGCACAGTACATCCATGAGGCGCTCCAACAAGGTTTCATCCGCACGTCCACTTCTCCTGCGTCTGCAAGCTTCTTCTTCGTGGCGAAAAAGGATAGAGGATTACGTCCATGTATTGATTACAGAGGACTAAATGATATCACCACCAAATACCGTTACCCTCTCCCATTGGTGCCCGCAGCTATCGAACATCTCCGCGGGGCCCGGTTCTTTACCAAATTGGACCTGCGGAGTGCATACAATCTCACCCTTATCCGGGAGGGGGGTGAATGGAAGATTGTCTGGTCACTACGAGTACTTGGTGATGCCTTTTGGCTTAGCCAATGCTCCGTCAGTGTTCCAGGCATTTGTCAACGAGGTGTTCCCAGACATGCTTGGACGGCAAGTGGTCATCTACAGTGGGGCAAAAAAGTATTTAGTCAGCCACCAATTGTGCAAGTTCTCCCACTTAAAAAGATGTGAGAGGCCTGTAATTTTCATCATAGGTACACTTCAACTATGACAGACAAAATTAGAAAAAAAATCCAGAAAATCACATTGTAGGATTTTTTTATGAATTTATTTGCAAATTATGGTGGAAAATAAGTATTTGGTCAATAACAAAAGTTTCTCAATACTTTGTTATATACCCTTTGTTGGGAATGACAGAGGTCAAACGTTTTCTGTAAGTCTTCACAAGGTTTCCACACACTGTTGCTGGTATTTTGGCCCATTCCTCCATGCAGATCTCCTCTAGAGCAGTGATGTTTTGGGGCTGTTGCTGGGCAACACGGACTTTCAACTCCCTCCAAAGATTCCAAATCACCCCCCTTTATTAGAGACAACTTGTATAGTTACAACAGTACAGTAACAAATAGCTGTATAGTGCTGTAAAAGAGGTCTGTATTGAAAATGGCGATTTTAATGACGCAAACCTTAGATACATGATCTATATAATGAACAGTACAGTAGAAAATAGCTGTATAGCGCTACAATGAAAAAACGGTTTTGGTAACAGTCGACAATATGTTTTCCTCCAAAAAACGATTGAATGTGTCACGGCTGTTGAAGGATGAGGACCAAGGTGCAGCATGGTGAGCGTACATTTTACTTTATTTAAGAATGACGCCGACAAAAAACAATAAACCATACAAAACAAACCGTGAAGCTAAAGGCAATAGTGCCAACAAGCAAAGGCACCTTCCCACAAAGAACGGTGGGGAGAAAAGCTACCTAAGTATGGTTCCCAATCAGAGACAACGATAGACAGCTGTCCCTGATTGAGAACCATACCCGGCCAAAACATAGAAATAGAAAATCATAGAAACACAAAACATAGAATGCCCACCCCAACTCACGCCCTGACCAAACCAAAATAGAGACATAAAAAGGATCTAAGGTCAGGGGGTGACAGAATGACAAGTCTTCATGATATCACACCAGGTCTTATTAGCAGAGTGTCTGAGGATTCCAAATCATCCCCCTTTATTGGAGACAACTTCTATAGAATTAACAGTACAGTAACAAATAGGTGTATAGCACTGCCACAGATCTTCATTGAAAGTCACAATTCTCCTTCAGCGGTGGCCATGGTTTTCTACCGAAACAAAAGATCATAATGACGCAAACCATGATCTTATAACACTGGATCCTATTAGTACAGTCTTTTAGGATTCCAAATCACCACCTTGATTGTAGAAAACATCTATAGAAGTAACAGCACAGTAGAAAATAGTTGTATAGTACTGTAAAACAGGTCTGTATTGAAAATGACGATTTTCGGCAGTGGTGGCTGTAGGAAAAATACCCTAATGATGCAAATCTGAATTGTATAACACTGGATCCTATTAGCAGAGTGTCTGAGGATTCCAAATCACCCCCTTTATTAGAGACAACTTCTAAAGAATTAACAATACAGTAGCAAATAGCTCTATAGTGCTATAATGAAAAATGGTATTGATAACAGTTGACTTGATTTTCATCCAAAAAACTATTGAATGATGCAATCTTCATCGTATGACACCAGATCCTATTAGTACAGTCTCTGAGGATTACAAATCACCCTCTTATATTAGAGACAACTTCTATAGAATTAACAATACAGTAACAAATAGCTGTAAAGTGTCCAACAAAGATTCGCTCTCCAGGGAAGAGGTAAGGAAGAACAATGGCGGACTGAAGACAGCAGAGCAGAATGCCTCAAGATAAAAACGTAATTTTCAGTATCTGTAAATCTGACAAAATATCAGCACTTCACTCCACATACTTGTATACTCATGGGCAATAACCTTCAATCTGGATAACAACACAAAACAAATGATAAGGCTTGAGAAATGTATCGACCAACATTACCAACACAGTCAATACCAAAACATGTCGGAGAGTAAGCGTGGAGAACCAAATCCCAAAAGAAAACGAAACTCCTCAACTGACAGACAATTTATGCTTTTCACCACCTAGAATGGTAAGTGTAGAAACCGACTTGCTAAAGTCGATAAATTATAAATTGGGCATACTTGAACTATCAGTAAAGATATGAAGGAGTTGTAGGTGAGTCTCGAGATGAGTTACAATGGAAAAAAGAAACAAACAAGCTAAAAGGCAGTCAATACTATTGAAATGTACGTTAAAGTACTTAAAAAAGAGAACATGTTTGAGACAAAGCCTTATTTGAAAGACAGACTAGATCTATGCAAGATATGATGGTACTTACCGGTATTAAAGAGAATGAGGATGAAGATCCAGAGAGTGTGATGAAAGATTTCCTGGTTAAAGCCATAGAGATCCCAGGCGATACTGTCGACAAAATCAATCTCGAACATGTACAGTACATCGTTTCAGACAGAGAGGACAGCGATACAAGCGGCCAACTGTTGCCAAATTTGCATTCTTTAAGGATAAAATAATGGTTAAACACCTGGGAAAAAGACTCGCTGTCACGAAAATAGGCATGAATGATCCGTTCACGAAGGAAATTGCAGAACGGCCAAAGTTGTACCCACTCTTCAAAGTGAATAGAGTAAAAGGGAAACGTAAAGCTCTCGTAGTTGATAAACTGTACATTGATAACCAACTGTTCCGAGACACCAGAATACCCTGGCTATTGTAACGGCTGTCGTCGGTGGAAGGAGAGGCCCAAAGCGCAGCGTGGTTAGTGTTCATCTTAATTGAATCATAAACCAAAAACTGAACACTTCAAATACAAAACAACAAACGTGAAAACCGAAACAGTTCTATCTGGTGCAGACACACAAAGACTGAAAACAACCACCCCCAAAACACAATAGAACACAGGCTACCTAAATATGGTTCCCAATCAGAGACAATGACTAACACCTGCCTCTGATTGAGAACCATATCAGGCCAAACGAGAAACCCCACATAGAAACCGAAAACATAGATAATACCCACCCAACTCACGCCCTGACCACACTAAAACAAAGAAAATACAAAAGAACTATGGTCAGAACGTGACAGCTATTCTAAATAATACAAAGTCCCCATAGAGGAGTCGAATAATGGAACACCCAACAACCATGGTAGGGATTGTAATAAAAAACATGAAAACAATCAAATACAACAATTGATAAATAAATAAACTACAAATACACTACACCATTCAAAATAGGGAATGTTGTAAAATAATTAGTATTTGACTTTCTATTTATAGTATTTATAAATAGACAACAGACAGCATTAGAAGAAAGGACAATGATTGAAATAATACATCTTCAAACATAAGGAACTGGAACACAAGTACTCAAAAGCCCGAAATAAGGTAGGAATCAACATGGTAGAGATAAAAACAGAGGACATAGAAGGCACAGTATGTCGGGGGAGTGTGGTTGTAATGGAAGATGGGGTGTGTGCCAGACCCCATGTGTGTTTGCGAGCAGGATTTGTGACAGAGAGCGGTTAAGATTTTATGCAGATATGGGATATACTTTTAAAAATCAATTACAAATATAGTCTATTTATTTATTGTCCTATCATGATGGAACGGTCCCCAACCCTATACCCTAGACACCCACCTGAGCGATCCACACAGTCAGGATAAGTCCTTATCTGTTTTATAGGCCTAAGGCAAGTAACCTAAACGCAGCAAAGACAGAACGAAAAACACGGTCAGAGACCCACTAAGCAGCATCGCCCCCTCAAGAGTCTGAGCCTGCCTGGCAGAGTTGGTCCAACAAAGCCAAAGCCCCCGGATGGGTGAGTATTATATACAAGGAATTTCTCAAAGCTGCTAATGAGAACCTTGACGACCTAGTACCTAGTCGGTGGGAATTCCGGTGGAGACCCCCACCCAGGTAGTGGCAGTGCTGGTAACACTAGCTGCAGTTACCCATGGGGATGGGGCAAATCAGAGAGGGGGCAAATGATTGTGGCCCTGGCGGCACAAAATGATCAAAACATCTGACTGCTCAGAGATGATTGGGAAAAATGGTCACAACGGGGGACCAGCGTGTGTGTGTTTCAGGGTGAAAGGGGTATATATACAGTGGGGAGAACAAGTATTTGATACACTGCCGATTTTGCAGGTTTTCCTACTTACAAAGCATGTAGAGGTCTGTAATTTTTATCATAGGTACACTTCAACTATGAGAGACGGAATCTAAAACAAAAATCCAGAAAATCACATTGTATGATTTTTAAGTAATTAATTTGCATTTTATTGCATGACATAAGTATTTGATCACCTACCAACCAGTAAGAATTCCGGCTCTCACAGACCTGTTAGTTTTTCTTTAAGAAGCCCTCCTGTTCTCCACTCATTACCTGTATTAACTGCACCTGTTTGAACTCGTTACCTGTATAAAAGACACCTGTCCACACACTCAATCAAACAGATTCCAACCTCTCCACAATGGCCAAGACCAGAGAGCTGTGTAAGGACATCAGGGATAAAATTGTAGACCTGCACAAGGCTGGGATGGGCTACAGGACAATAGGCAAGCAGCTTGGTGAGAAGGAAACAACTGTTGGCGCAATTATTAGAAAATGGAAGAAGTTCAAGATGACGGTCAATCACCCTCGGTCTGGGGCTCCATGCAAGATTTCACCTCGTGGGGCATCAATGATCATGAGGAAGGTGAGGGATCAGCCCAGAACTACACGGCAGGACCTGGTCAATGACCTGAAGAGAGCTGGGACCACAGTCTCAAAGAAAACCATTAGTAACACACTACGCCGTCATGGATTAAAATCCTGCAGCGCACGCAAGGTCCCCCTGCTTAAGCCAGTGCATGTCCAGGACCTGTCTGAAGTTTGCCAATGACCATCTGGATGATCCAGAGGAGGAATGGGAGAAGGTCATGTGGTCTGATGAGACAAAAATAGAGCTTTTTGGTCTAAACTCCACTCGCCGTGTTTGGAGGAAGAAGAAGTATGAGTACAACCCCAAGAACACCATCCCAACCGTGAAGCATGGAGGTGGAAACATCATTCTTTGGGGATGCTTTTCTGCAAAGGGGACAGGACGACTGCACCGTATTGAGGGGAGGATGGATGGGGCCATGTATCGCGAGATCTTGGCCAACAACCTCCTTCCCTCAGTAAGAGCATTGAAGATGGGTCGTGGCTTGGTCTTCCAGCATGACAACGACACGAAGCACACAGCCATGGCAACTAAGGAGTGGCTCCGTAAGAAGCATCTCAAGGTCCTGGAGTGGCCTAGCCAGTCTCCAGACCTGAACCCAATAGAAAATCTTTGGAGGGAGCTGAAAGTCCGTATTGCCCAGCGACAGCCCCGAAACCTGAAGGATCTGGAGAAGATCTGTATGGAGGAGGAGTGGGCCAAAATCCCTGCTGCAGTGTGTACAAACCTGGTCAAGAACTACAGGAAACGTATGATCTCTGTAATTGCAAACAAAGGTTTCTGTACCAAATATTAAGTTCTGCTTTTCTGATGTATCAAATACTTATGTCATGCAATAAAATGCTAATTAATTACTTAAAAATCATACAATGTGATTTTCTGGATTTTTGTTTTAGATTCCGTCTCTCACAGTTGAAGTGTACCTATGATAAAAATTACAGACCTCTATATGCTTTGTAAGTAGGAAAACCTGCAAAATCGGCAGTGTATCAAATACTTGTTCTCCCCACTGTATATATATATATATATATGTATATGTGTGTGTGTGTGTATGTATGTGTTTTATAAATAACAGTATACAATACAGTTGAGGTGAGGGCGTTGCAAATGCTTTTGGCTGTTAATCTGCTTCTGTTTTGTAGATGGCACTGTGTGTTCTTTTTAAAGGATGGATCCTATTCTCTCAAAGGCCCTAGGAGCCAGGTGGACAGAGGTGGTCTGCCAGTCACTGGGACAACAACACAATTTGGGATGGGGGGAGGTTTTAGCAGGTGGAAACTGTAGAGAAAAATTGGAGGTTTACTCAGTAGCAATGCAAACATCATGGTACAGCAATATGGACACTATCATCATGGTACTTTTTAATGGTAAGTTTACAAACATGTATAATGGTAAATAGAATTGACACTCATTATGGTAAATGGTGAAATAAGTATAGCTAGTTATAATTGTAATAGCTTAGCAGATAATAAGAAAAAACGATCAGTATGTACCTGGCTAAAAGTGAAGGAATATAATATCTATCATTTACAACTCATTCAACAATTTTAGATGAAGATGTGTGGGAAAAGGACTATACAGTGCATTCAGAAAGTACTCAGAATCCTAAACCTCTTCCACATTTTGTTAAGTTAAAGCCTTATTCTAAAATTGATACATTTTTAAATGTTCCTCATCAATACCCCATAATGACAAAGCGAAAACAGATGTTACATTTTTTTTGCAAATGAATTAGAAATAAAAAAACAGAAACCTTATTTACATACAGTACCAATCAAAAGTTTGGACACACCTACTCATTCAAGAGTTTATTTATTTGTACTATTTTCTACATTGTAGAATAATAGTGAAGACATCAAAACTATGAAAGAACACATGGAATCATGTAGTAACCAAACTTTTGACTGGTACTGTAAGTATTCAGACCCTTGGCTATGAGACTCGAAATTGAGCATCCTGTTCCCATTGATCATCCTTGAGATGTTTCTACAACTTGATTAGAGTACACCTGTGGTAAATTCAATTGATTAGACATGATTTGGAAAAGGCACACCTGTCTATATAAAGTCCCACAGTTGACAGTGCATGTCAGAGCAAAAACCAAGCCATGAGGTCGAAGGAATTGTCCGTAGAGCTCCGAGGCAGGATTGTGTCGGAGCACAAATCTGGGGAAGGGTACCAAAAAATGTCTGCATCGTTGAAGGTCCCCAAGAACACAGTGGCCTCCATCATTCTTCAATGGAATAAGTTTGGAACCACCAAGACTCTTCCTAGAGTTGGCCGCCCAGCCAAACTGAGCAATCAGGGGAGAAGGGCCTTGATCTTGGAGGTGACCAAGAACCTGATGGTCACTCTGACAGAGCTCCAGAGTTCCACTGTGGAGATGGGAGAACATTCCAGAAGGACAACCATATCTGCAGCACTCCACCAATCAGGCCTTTATGGTAGAGTGGCCAGACAGAAACCACTCATCAGTATAAGGCCCGCTTGGAGTTTGCCAAAAGGCATCTAAAGGACTCTCAGACCATGAGAAACAAGATTCTCTGGTCTGATGAAACCAAGGTTGAACTCTTTGGCCTGAATGCCAATCATCACATCTGGAGGAAACCTGGAACCATCCCTACGGTGAAGCATGGTGGTGGCAGCATCATGCTGTGGGCATGTTTTTCAGCGGTAAGGACTGGGAGAATAGTCAGGATCGAGGAAAAGATAAATGGAGCAAAGTAAAGAGAGATCCTTGATGGGGTATTGTGTGTAGACTCATAAGGGGGAAAAAACGATTTAATACATTTTAGAAATTATTGCTATTCAATGAAGATCCCTCCTTCATTTCGCTCTCATCAACCTTTTTTGCCTCGATGTGTGAATCTGGGCCAGCAATAGGATACTTTGTTTTCATAGAGGTGCTGGAACACAATTCCCCAAGTGCCTGTATGGCGTCCCAGACAGCCCAGGCCTAAATCAGCACGGATTTTGACCTGCAGTCACCCAATCACCGCTCTTATGCTGTTGACTAAATACGTGGACTATGTAGGCTGGAATACGCCCCTAGCTGAAAAGTGGGGTGGTTTTGGTTAACCCTACTTTGGGGGGAAAAAGACACCCTAGCAACAATAAGTCCGTGACCTCGGCGATTTCCCTTCAAAGTAAGAGTCCCGCAATGAAGATGGTAAAAAAATAATTAAATGGTCGAAATTCGTCATATTTTATGAGGAAATATGAGCAGACTTTTTATTATTATTTTATTTTTTTACAGTATGAAGAAATAAACAAAAGTTAATCACCGTTTTAGCAAAAATTATATTATAGCATTGACATTATTGTTACCAGCATTAAAAGTAATTAGATAGTTACTTATTATGGAAGTTAAATAGTTATTATGGTAACAACAGTAATACAAATAACAATATTAATATTATTATATTAATAATATTGTTATTATAATTATAACAATCAACTTATTCATATTGCACAACGTTTAGTGCGTTTTTCCTATTGAACATACTCAGCGGTGACCCGTCATTCAGGGCAGGTTTGGAGCCCCACCTGTTCAGCTAAAATAAAAATAATAATAATAAATACATATATATTGTTGCCTGTTTTGCATGTTATTTTGGCATTCATTTGTGTCATATCAGTTTGCAAACAATGTAAAAACACATTTATTGAGCAAATAAAGCCAAATTAAGCAACACATGATCTCTTTTTTGCTTACTTGAGTAAGGCAGCTCCAAAATACAGGTGTTTCAGCCTAGCTCAGTGCTTTCTGTGGTTGAGGGGCAGCCAGCGGAAAATACAGAGCATAGGCATTGGTAATCCTCTCTAGTTGCGCCGTGATTGGCTCAGTGTTCTGTCACTCATAGGGACACTACGTCACCGCATAATGTACAGGGAGAGCTAGGCAATTCAAGCCCCCTTTGGTGCTGCCATAGATTTACATTAGAAGTGCCCATCCCTCATTGGCCATAAATAAAATGACTTAAAATCACATTATATCTACCATAGCTTTGATTGGACTGATCATGTCAATATTATACTTTCAAAATCTTACCTAGCAAGCAGTCATCATGATGAATCACGTCGACAATCTACTGGCAAATCCTTTTCAATCCTTGTTATATGAAGAGAAATTATAGATAAAACGTATCGGTGCTCATCGGACATTGGACATAAACATTACACAACAAGTTGGAAAAAGCAAATTCTACAATGAGTGGTTTGGAAGGAATCAATGGCTAACTGCAAGAGTTGCAAAGCAATCACTATTTTACTTCCCTTGCCTGCTATTCGGTGGAGAGGGTGTGAGGTCCAAGTCTGGGTTTAAGGATTTAAAATATCTGTCTGAAAGAGTCTCTTTTCCAAGCTAAATAGTATCAACATTAACACGCAACCACATGGGCTAGAAAATGTTGAATACATTGGTCATGCTGTCTATCCAGAATGACTTCTGCCGCATTCAAAACAACTGGAAAATCGGAACTGGGAAATCTCAGACTTCATTGAGTTCAAGACAACTGGGAACATATGTTTTTTGAACCGTCATCCAACTTGGAATTCCAAGTTGGGAACTCAGGCCTCTTTCTAGAGCTCCGACCTGAAGATCACTGACGTCATGATTCAAACTTTTTTCCCAGAGTATGCTGCATGCTGCTGCATAAATTATGTAATATGCCAGGAACATATGTATTTATTTTATTTTTTATTTATTTATCCGTTATTTTACCAGGTAAGTTGACTGAGAACACGTTCTCATTTGCAGCAACGACCTGGGGAATAGTTACAGGGGAGAGGAGGGGGATGAATGAGCCAATTGTAAACTGGGGATTATTAGGTGACCGTGATGGTTGAGGGCCAGATTGGGAATTTAGCCAGGACACCGGGGTTAACACCCCTACTCTTACGACAAGTGCCATGGGATCTTTAATGACCTCAGAGAGTCAGGACACCCGTTTAACGTCCCATCCGAAAGACGGCACCCTACTGTATACTGTAGCTAAGAAAGTAATACTAAGTGTATGTTGTGTAGTAAGCTATTAGTAGCCCATGTGCCTTACCCTAATAATTTGGTCCCTTTCCCCCTCAGAACTTAGCCTACTGTTCTGACTTGGTAGTGCACATGTAGCCTATAGCCTGTTTTAGAGAAATGCCATCATTGAATATTGTAAGAGCTCTCTTTGTCTGCTTATATGCCTCCTTTATTTATTCTATGGTTCTGACTTGGTGTACAGGGATAATACAGTAAGAATGGCCCATGTTCTGAATTATGCCGCTGTACGTTTAAAAAGTATTGAACAAATAGCTATATTGACTAAGTCCATCTTAGCTCGCTCATGAATGTCTTTATCGAAATTACAGATTGCCTCTTATTTACTCATTCTTCCCTTATGGCATAGTTTGTACATCTCAATTGTTATAGGCCCATTTCTTATATAGGTCTATCTCATTAGTATCTTATTCATAATTTTAGGCAATGTTGGAATGATTTCATTGTTTTGTGTCACGCCCTGACCTTAGTTATCTATGTTTTCTGTATTATTTTGGTCAGGTCAGGGTGTGACGAGGGTGGGTATGCGTGTTTTTGTATTGTCTAGGGTTTTTGTATGTCTAGGGGTGTTTGTTAGTGTAGGCATATTGTAGGTCTATGGTGGCCTGAATTGGTTCCCAATCAGAGGCAGCTGTTTATCGTTGTCTCTGATTGGGGATCCTATTTAGGTTGCCATTTTCCCTTTTGGTTTCGTGGGTTCTTGTCTATGTGTAGTTGCCTGTCAGCACTCATTTGTATAGCCGTTTGTTCAGTGGTCATTCGTTTAAATAAATAGAATGTACGCATACCACGCTGCGCCTTGGTCTCCTCAATACGACGAACGTGACAGTTTTGCTTACTTTGTGCATTATAATTAGCTCATGTACTTTTCTTGACGAGGAGATACTAAATAATGTTGTTGGGTCTGTAACCATGTTTGCCAGTTACAGTCTCTTCCCATTCAAATGTTTCTATTTTAACTAAAAGTTCAGTAATAGACCCATGTAATTCCAGTTGATATTGCGAGGGTTGTTTTGTTATGGTTTTTAAAACGGCAGTAAATGAGGCTGAATGAACTGTTTTGCTGCCAGACAAAGCTCTGCTGATAGCCAGGTGTGGCATTGGTAAGGATTCACTTCATGGTGCTGAAAGGAAAGCTCTGCTGTTGGGACAGCTTTATGTAGGCTCTAACAGTTTTTGGGCACCATTTGTCACCGTTATAGTGCAATTAATGTATTGTTCAGTATTTTGTAGTGGCTTTGCTGGCATGCAACCCCCTGAAAATGTTGAGTTTGCCCCACGAAGATTTACATGTTAAAATTGCCACTGGACATACTACAGTGTCTTCAGAAAGTATTCACACCCCTTGACTTTTTGCACATATTGTTGTGTTACAGCCTGAATTGAAAATTGATTAAATTGAGATTTTGTGTCACTGGCGTACAAACAATACCCCATAATGTCAAAGTGGAATTATGGTTTTAGACATTTTTTTAAATGAATTATAAATGAAAAGCTGAAATATCTTGAGTCAATAAGTATTCAACCCATTTGTTATGGCAAGTCTAAATAAGTTGTATGGACTGTTTAACATGATTTTTTTTATGATTACCTCATCTCTGTACCCCCGACACACACATCTGTAAGGTCTCTCAGTCGAACAGTGAATTTCAAACACAGATTCAACCACAAAGACCACATTTTTGGTACTTTGTGTCTCAGTAAAAGCGGAGTCCATTCTACTCAGGAGCACTTCTAGTTTCCATGTCCACAGTTTACACCCAGAGGAATATCGCTGCTCATTTTGCAGCTCCTCTTGATGTAAACTCTGGATTTGGATACTAGAGGCCCTCCTGAGTAGAATGGACCAAACTTTTACTGCGACACGAGATACAGAAAATTGTGTAAGGTGCAATATACACTGCTCAAAAAAATAAAGGGAACACTTAAACAACACAATGTAACTCCAAGTCAATCACACTTCTGTGAAATCAAACTGTCCACTTAGGAAGCAACACTGATTGACAGTAAATTTCACATGCTGTTGTGCAAATGGAATAGACAAAAGGTGGAAATTATAGGCAATTAGCAAGACACCCCCAATAAAGGAGTGGTTCTGCAGGTGGTGACCACAGACCACTTCTCAGTTCCTATGCTTCCTGGCTGATGTTTTGGTCACTTTTGAATGCTGGCGGTGCTTTCACTCTAGTGGTAGCATGAGACGGAGTCTACAACCCACACAAGTGGCTCAGGTAGTGCAGCTCATCCAGGATGGCACATCAATGCGAGCTGTGGCAAGAAGGTTTGCTGTGTCTGTCAGCGTAGTGTCCAGAGCAGGGAGGCGCTACCAGGAGACAGGCCAGTACATCAGGAGACATGGAGGAGGCCGTAGGAGGGCAACAACCCAGCAGCAGGACCGCTACCTCTGCCTTTGTGCAAGGAGGAGCAGGTGGAGCACTGCCAGAGCCCTGCAAAATGACCTCCAGCAGGCCACAAATGTGCATGTGTCTGCTCAAACGGTCAGAAACAGACTCCATGAGGGTGGTATGAGGGCCCGACGTCCACAGGTGGGGGTTGTGCTTACAGCCCAACACCGTGCAGGACGTTTGGCATTTGCCAGAGATAACAAAGATTGGCAAATTCGCCACTGGCGCCCTGTGCTCTTCACAGATGAAAGCAGGTTCACACTGAGCACATGAGCACATGTGACAGACGTGACAGAGTCTGGAGACGCCGTGGAGAACGTTCTGCTGCCTGCAACATCCTCCAGCATGACCGGTTTGGCGGTGGGTCAGTCATGGTGTGGGGTGGCATTTCTTTGGGGGGCCGCACAGCCCTCCATGTGCTCGCCAGAGGTAGCCTGACTGCCATTAGGTACCGAGATGAGATCCTCAGACCCCTTGTGAGACCATATGCTGGTGCGGTTGGCCCTGGGTTCCTCCTAATGCAAGACAATGCTAGACATCATGTGGCTGGAGTGTGTCAGCAGTTCCTGCAAGAGGAAGGCATTGATGCTATGGACTGGCCCGCCCATTCCCCAGACCTGAATCCAATTGAGCACATCATGTCTCGCTCCATCCACCAACGCCACGTTGCACCACAGACTGTACAGGAGTTGGCGGATGCTTTAGTCCAGGTCTGGGAGGAGATCCCTCAGGAGACCATCCGCCACCTCATCAGGAGCATGCCCAGGCGTTGTAGGGAGGTCATACAGGCATGTGGAGGCCACACACACTACTGAGCCTCATTTTGACTTGTTTTAAGGACAATACATCAAAGTTGGATCAGCCTGTAGTGTGGTTTTCCACTTTAATTTTGAGTGTGACTCCAAATCCAGACCTCCATGGGTTGATACATTTGATTTCCATTGATCATTTTTGTGTGATTTTTTTGTCAGCACATTCAACTATGTAAAGAAAAAAGTATTTAATAAGAATATTTCATTCATTCAGATCTAGGATGTGTTATTTTAGTGTTCCCTTTATTTTTTTGAGCAGTGTATATGCCCAATATGAGAAAACGATTGGATTTAGGCTGATAGGTATAAATGAAAAGCTGAGGGCCTTAAAATGAGTAGTTACGCTCCTCTGTATATTAACTCTGGATTTAGAAGCTAGAAGTGTTCCTGAGTATAATGGACACCCCTTTCACTGCAACACAGAAACGTGTGTAAGTGCAATAAATGATAGGAGTACACACACAAAACAGATTGTTGACCGTTTTGGCTTGAACAAAAAAAACGTATCTTATAGAAATACTTTTACTCGATAACTAGTAGAAAATACATCGATAATTGTGCGTCATTTTCAACCCAATTATTACACACGATGGGACTCTTATTCTGAAGGATTCCAAAAATCCCTGACCCGGAACAATTGATTTATTATTGGTTTGTGACGACCACTCAACAGCGCTCTGATCGAGTGAAGCTTACATCGAGAGGTGGTGAGCGACTGCGGCTTTTCATCCCGAAACCTGAAGAAAATACAATTTAAAAAGCTTATGACCAGTATACTAGCATCACAACTGAGATTCTAAGGTTTAACCTTCAAGAAGAATACGTCAAATTGACCTAAAGAAGCAAGTAATCCAGACAGGGAAGCTACCAAGCGAATGTCCAAGAGACTGCCAGCTAGCTAACGTAGCTAGCTTGGATCAGTAGAATCCTCAACCACGATCTGGTGTGAAAACATTGCTATTTTGTATCGACTTATTCTCTGTTTAGCAACAAAGTAGCCCGCCAGGGAATACAATCAGAAACCAAGGTATATTTTAATGTCGGGCCGCCTTACTGTATGTAGCTTTCCAGTTTGCGATGCCAATTACTATTAGCGTTAGTTAGCATGGTAGTTCTCAGTCATTGAGATTAATACAGGCTAAACGAATTATTTGGGACTCCCTAAAAACACTCAACTGAGATACAGCTACGACCGGAAGTGACCATAGGTAGCAGGTTAGGAGAGCATTTTCGCTAACCCTTTTTCCTAACATTAACCGATCTAGTTAAGTATACTAACATTCAACGTTAATTCTCCAAACATGCTGCTTGAGTTCTCCTAACCTGCTACGAAAAAGTAACTTCCCGTTGTAGGTGTATCAAATTGTCTCCAATTATTTGCTCGAATAATATTTAGTTTTGTAACTTGATTTTGTGAAAGCTTGCTGCTTGGCCATGTTGAAACAACAGCCCAGTTCCGGTGGGCGAAAAACCTCCAACTGGACTCCGGGCCCTGTCAGTATGTCTTCCACAGCCAGTGGGATCAACAACAGAGCACAGGTTGGGAGGTGAGTGAAATTAGGATGTCCAGATAGGAAAGGCTGGTGATTTTAATCATGGCTTCAAGGCCTACCGGTCAAAGCATGTGTAGCTTGTTGTGGTGGGAAATGGGATTTTGTTGATGGGCCTGTGAAAATATATTGTGCGTGATTGTAGTACTTATGGAAGCTATTTCACGGCACCAAGAAAATATGTCATCTATCAGTAGACAAGAGGTTACTACATGCCACGCCCACTATGCCACACCCACTGTGCTGCTAGCGCTGTCTCTGGTCCACACTCCAGCACAGTAGGTGGCGGCAATGTACCAATTACGTTGGATGTCACCCACTGAAAACCCGACCAAAGGAGGCTGCTAGCTAGCTAGGGGACACCGGTGCACTATGGGAGACTCTCAATTGCCTACTCCTCGCATCCTCTGTCCTTTATCCTTGCTTCTTTCTCAAAACCGATTGGATGAGAAAGCCAGAGGTCCCTCCTCCCTGACCACCTTCAATGAGTTTTGAGAAGGTGAGGAGAGACACAAAGAGTATGAAATTGAGATTCTCCCAGTGTCTTTTGCCCCTGCCTGCCGAACACTGCTTTCTGTTAACATTACTTAGAGGGAAGTAGCTAGCTAGCAGCCTCAATGGCAGTGGGCGCTGGATGTAGTGACAAGTAGTGGGCACGGCATGTAGTAACCGCGGTCCGCAGATGGAGTTGTGACATAGTGAGTTGTTATTGTGAGATACGTTTAGGCGATCTGTATCACCTGAATCCAATGTGTACTTTGCATCAGGCCCGCCTCAACTTCCAAGGATAACCTTATGTATAGCCTTTAGTCAATCACAGAGGGAGTTATTGTTCCAGTTTTGTTGATGTGAGTTGGTGCATGTTAATTGACTTCTGTTTGACATCAGATTTAATTCATTAATTCAATTAAATCCATTAAAGGAGCAATCTAGTGTTGGTACATCACATTTTTATACAGGATAGCTATTGTTTCTTGAAGTATGGAAGCCTGTTCCTGCCACTCCCCCCAAAAAACAAATCTGACTTACTGTGAGATGGTACTGTAAGTCACAGAATTTGGCATTTTTGAACACCTGTAACTGCCATTTCCTGCAATCTACAGCAAAAAATATATACAGTGTTAGGGTGTGGTGCTTGGCCTTAAATGGTGACAAATAAAAACAATTGTATTTATGTTTTTACATAGTGGCGCAGCTAGTCCACAAGGTGGTGCAGTGCCCCTCTTACAGTCTTTGGGGAGAACCCTGCAATAGCTGTATATTAAAGGTCCTGAACAGTGGAAATCATGTATTCTGTCAAATTGGATGATACTTGGATAAAACCAGTTGAAATAAGGGTTACCTAAGTATGAACAATGACTGTAGCTGGTACTTTGATTAAGTTTCTGGTCCCCTCCCCCATGTCAAACACTTGGAATCAGGAGGTAGGCATTACCACCATTACCATTTTAAATGTACACCAATGGTAGCGTGTTATCATCTTTACTAATGTAAGTATGTACCGCCTTGAAGGAAAATTCCACCGAAAACCACTCATTCCTATAATTTAGTTTTACGTAACTCTAATATGTAAAGAACAATATTTTTGTCAACAAATGTTTCCTGTTGTCGTTATAATAAAGTTGGAAGCGACGTGAAAATCGTTGTGGAAATCTGTTAAACCCTCTTTTAAATTTCACATTTCTCGAAAAATATGATCAATGGCTTATTCAAGAGAAGACAACCTCCTGCGTTATGACATAGGCCAGCATTGAAATCTGACATGTATGATAGATGTTTTCGCAATCTAAAAGTCGTATTCCTATTAACTTTCAGCGTAGTGAGAGCGGCTTTATCGCAATGCGACGTCATGCTGGCCAAATGTATGCCTGCTTGAACGGAAATAGCTCAAATACACATGGCAACATGAAATGACCCAGGTAATCGAAAGAACATCACTCAGAGATGCACAAAAACAATATAACATTCAAAATGGGTGAATCTTTATTTTTAAACCGTCATCACGTGTGCCTACACCTTGCTTTGGCTTTGTTTACAAAGATACTGGTAACCTTTCATCAGTGGTGTGACTGTTAGCTAGCAAGCTACTTACCAGCATGCCGGCGAAAGCACACTGTGCTGTGACTGGATGCCAGAGTGTAAATTTAACGTTACACTATTTTCTGAAGAAATCCACCAGCAGTCTGCTTTTCATTTTGGGTGGACAGGCTGCACTGAATTACAGTCGTGTGTGCAGTGTACATTTAGCGCAAAGTTGCTTCATCAATTCGGGAGAACGTTTGATGGGTCTTACCAGGAAGCTAATACGGATGCTGTTAATATGTCACTTTCCAGCTCCTCTTTCCAGCTCCATCCGCAGCAGGAAGGCTGTCATACAAAATCAGATTTCCCAAAGCAACATAGACAGGCTCCTGGATCTCCTCTTCAACGAGGCCACCCTTGATCCAGCGCCAAATGTGGGGAAGCTGTGCGAGCTGTCCATCCCAGGACCCCTGTCTGCCCAGTGTGAGGCCTGACAAGTAGGAGGCCATAGCTGGATTTGTCTCCCACTTCAATACCCACCTGCTTCAAGATGTCTACTATTATCGACTACAGCTCGGCCTTCTATACCACAGTGCCCGATAAGCTCATTAGAAAGCTCACGGCCCTGGGTCTGAATTCCTCCCTATGCAACTGGATCCTGGACTTCCCGAAGGCCCGCCCCATGGTGGTGAAGGTAGGCAACATTACCTCCTCGACACTGGTTCTCAACATGGGGGCCCAACAAGGGTGCGTCCTCAGTCCCATCCTGTATTCCCTGTATACCCACATCTGCGTAGACTCACACAGTTACAACTCCATCGTCAAGTTCGCTGATGAAACAACAGTAGTAGGCTTGGTTGCCAAAAATGACGCCTACAGGGAGGAGGTGGGCACTCTAAAGGCGTGGTGCCAGGTAAACAACCTATCCCTTAACGGTAGCAAAATAAAGGAGCTGATTGTGGACTTCAGGAGGACCCAGGCTGGTCATGCCCCCATCTTCATCAACGGGGCTGCTGTGGAGATGGTAAATAACTCTACCTCCACGGATCGCAAGGCTCTTCAGAGGGTGATACAGTTGAAGAAGGAGGTTTACATACACCTTAGCCAAATACATTAAAACTCAGTTTTTCACAATTCCTGACGTTTAATCCAAGTAAAAATTCCCTGTCTTAGGTCAGTTAGGATCACCACTTTATTTTAAGAATGTTACATTTCTGAATAATAGTAGTGATTTTATTATTATTATTATAAAAAATAAAAATAAAATTATTTTAGCTTTTATTTATTTCATCGCATTCCCAGTGGGTCAGAAGTTTACAAACTCAATTAGTATTTGGTAGCATTGCCTTTAAATTGTTTAACTTGGGTCAACTGTTTCAGGTAGCCTTCCACAAGCTTCCCACAATAAGTGGGGTGAATTTTGGCCCATTCCTCCTGACAGAGCTGGTGTAACCGAGTCAGGTTTGTAGGCCTCCTTGCTCGCACATGCTTTTTCAGTTCTGCCCAGAAATGTTCTATAGGATTGAGGTCAGGGCTTTGTGATGGTCACTCTAATACCTTGACTTTGTTGTCCTTATGCCATTTCGCCACAACTTTGGAAGTATGCTTGGGGTCATTGTCCATTTGGAAGACCCATTTGCGACCAAGCTTTAACTTCCTGACTCATGTCTTGATGTTGCTTCAATATATCCACCAAATTTTCCTGCCTCATGATGCCATCTGTTTTGTGACGTGCACCAGTCCCTCCTACATCAAAGCACCTCCACAACATGATGCTGACACCCCCGTGCTTTACGGTTGGGATGGTGTTCTTCAGCTTTCAAGCATCCCCCTTTTTCCTCCAAACATAACGATGGTCATTATGGCCAAACAGTTCCATTTTTGTTTCATCAGACCAGAGGACATTTCTCCAAAAAGTACGATCTTTGTCCCCATGTGCAGTTGCAAACCGTAGTCTGGCCTTTTATGGCAGTTTTGGAGCAGTGGCTTCTTCCTTGCTGAGCGGTCTTTCAGGTTATGTCGATATAGGACTTGTTTTACTTTGGATATAGATACTGTTGTACCTGTTTCCTCCAGCATCTTCACAAGGTCCTTTGCTGTTGTTCTGAGATTGATTTGCACGTTTCGCACCAAAGTATGAACGCGTCTCCTTCCTGAGCGGTATAACGGCTGTGTGGTCCCATGGTGTTTATACTTGTGTACTATTGTTTGTACAGATGAACGTGGTACCTTCAGGCGTTTGGAAATTGCTCCCAAGGATGAACCAGACTTGTGGAGGTCTACAATTTGTTTTCTGAGTTCTTGGCTGATTTCTTTTGATTTTCCCATGATGTCAAGCAAAGAGGCACTGAGTTTGAAGGTAGGCCTTGAAATACATCCACAGGTACACCTCCAATTGACTCAAATGATGTCAATTAGCCTATCAGAAGCTTCTAAAGCCATGACATAATTTTCTGGAATGTTCCAAGCTGTTTAAAGGCACAGTCAACTTAGTGTATGTAACCTTCTGACCCACTGGAATTGTGATACAGTGAATTATAAGTGAGATAATCTGTCTGTAAACAATTGTTGGAAAAATGACTATCCAAAACTAGAGTTGGTTAACAAGAAATATGTGGAGTAGTTGAAAAACAAGTTTTAATGACTCCAACCTAAGAGTACGTAAACTTCCAACTTCAACTGTATGTGCATCCGAACGCACCATTGCCCTACAGGACACCTACAACACCAGGTGTCGCAGGAAGGCCAAGAAGATCATCAGGAACCCCAGCCACCCAAGCCATGCCCTTGTCTCCCTGCTTCAATCACTCTGACGCGGGCAGTACAGTAGCATCATGGCAAATTAAGGCTGGCCATTCTGCAGTCTGATGGTATAAACTATTGGCCATCACTGGTCAGCTACCACTCCACCCTCCCCGCTGATACACACCCTATGGACATTCACCCTCAACGGTCACTTACTTTACCTGCTTCTCCCCTATGGACATTCTCTCTCCTGCTGCCCCCTATGGCATTTTACTCTGCACCCACCCCAATGACATTCATCACTGTTGCAGTTGTGACGATGTGTATTACTTTATTTTTGTATTTTATTTATTTCACTTGATCCCCACACCCCCTCAATGGTTATGTTGCTCCTCCTAAGATCGTTGCCCCCCACCCCCTCAAGTCTTTACTCTGCCTTCATCCCAATGGACATTTTATTTATTCAACACTGCCATAGTTTTGTATGTTGTGCTATTTCTATTGTTTTTATTACCATATTCATTTTATTCCACTTAGACTTGCATGTTGGAGCTTGAAGCCTAAGATTTTCAATGTACCCTGCAATCACACATGCAACCCTGTACATGTGTCATCCCATGTAAACCATCTCTCTCTCCCACAATGGAAATAAGTCCCAGACTTTATTGTGTGTTATCCTCTGATTTTATTCATGTGCATGTATGGCTTTTAAGTTTGATGTGTGCTTGTTTTTTTTAAATGTTCGAATTAATAAACTAAACCTAAACTCCTTGGTGAGGATCAAAAGGACCCATCAGCTAGGCCAATGGCTGACAGACAGCCAAACTCTCTCGCTCTCTCCTGGGGGAGTTGACTTAACAACCGGATCGTAAATACCTGGCAGAAACTCTCCATTTGGCTCTGCAGTATTGAGAATGGAATGTCTGAGTACAACAGAGAGACTTTGCGAAAACTTCAAACAATGAACATTGGGACAATATATTTCAATATCCAAATGTTGGGAAATATGACAGATGGAATATGGAAAATTTGTCTATTTTGTGATGTCATTAAACTTATCAGAAATAAGTTATAATGGAAACATTGTAACTAAGAGCTTTCACAATGTGTATATCAGATTTACATGTAAATGTTGTACAACTTGTATGAATAAATATAGCAATGTGATTTTATCCTTCTAAATGAGAATAGTTTTTCTTGTAAAACTTGTGCCAATCAGTAGCCACTTCCATGTGAGCTCAGAGTTCGTGTCAACATGATGGAACCGCCTTTCTGGCCAGAGTGCTTAAAAGGACTTGTAACAAAATGTACAGTAGACCAAGCAGGTGTACGGTGTAAGCCGGATGTCATGAAATGGTTAAAACTACAAGACCAGAAAATGGTAAGACCTTCAAACTCTTGACGAGTGAAGACGTTGAAGACTAGACCAAAACATTCCAAGTCTGCAGCTGGTATGTAAAGTAGTCTAGGACAGTTGACCAAGACGAGAGGGAAGGACAAATCTCTCTCACCATCATTGATACCTCGGAGGTATCTACTCTAACGGACAGGGGGAATTGCAGATCCCACTGTGCACCTTTGACTATCCATTCTAACGAACACTCCAAGACCGATGCCTACAACTAAGGACATTGACCTCTGGTGGACAACTAGAGACTTGCATCGAACTACTCGCCATAAACGGATAGTGGTTTCAACAGAGAGACTACAGAGAAAGACATCTACGTGTAAATATATGTTGCACTTCTAACCCGAATGAGTGGTTGTTAGGGTGCTAAATATTTATATTTACGGTGAGCGTAGTTTCCAAGTGTATGTACGTTAAGTCCACTCTCTTTCTCTCCCCGCTCTTTATCCCCCCCTTCCATTGTGTAACAAGCCGTCATATCGGGTTAGTTCACTTGGGACTTTTCATTTTATGTTCGTAATCGATAACCTATACCTTGTGTGTTTATGTATTTCTGTGTGATTATTTAGTTAGGCTTATTTATTTACTAACTATTTGTGAATTGCTGATTCATCACTCAGGCTAGGTTTGTTGCGGATTAAGATATTTGTGACGTTCAGAATGAGACAGGTAATAATTGACTGTATTGATGTAAGAGATCTATGTATCTTTAGAGTTTAAGTCGGGAGATGGGGCACCACGGGAAAAGTTGTTTTAAAGAGTGACTAAGTTCCTAATGAGTTAATTGTTACATGATTACAATTTAATCGAGTAATAATTAAACGGAGTAGGTAATTATTTGATAAATAGCAGTCATCACATTAATGGTAGTCACGACACGTTACTTAAACACTCGGAATCTGAATCCTGCTTGATTGAAGCAGGGTACATGGGTCCCCCTCCCCATCAATCTCTGTAGTTTGTTGAGATTCCAAAAGCCTAAGTAATTCACTTTCACTTGGTTTGATATCACATTTAGTTGCTTCATATTTTTTTAAAGCATTTGGATGGGCAATGAGTGTTATGAATCAATGGTACCGGCAAACTTTAAAGGCCGGGTCCCAATATTAGGCTTATGGCAAAAACATTTTTTTTATGTCAAATGTCTAACCATTTTTTCTCATGAGTGTTCATGTTGATCAATATTTCTGCTATTCTGACCTATTGTAAATGATCAAATAAATATCTGATCAATATATATACAATTCTGAACATATTGTCATTTATAATGCTAATGTAGAGGCACCAATAAAATGTCCAGTACACTTATTGTATGCTGTTTTCATGTACATTCCCTTATGTCTAATCCTGTAAGATGACCCAGGCTTTACTCATTCTTGTGAAGAAGCTTATCAGTGAACTGTATTCTGTAATTAGTTACAAATCAATGGAGATGCAATTGTGTATTGCTGCTGTTGGTCTGATATCCAACAGTCCATGATCAGCTCTGTTGACCATGTGAGCATTTTGCAGAGAAGATGGGTTGAGGCATACTATTTAGGCTCGTAATGACATGTGGCCAATTGTTTACCTTGTTACCTGGCAATGAACACAAGGGTGTATCAAAGAGCTGTTAGTCAAGGTGAGCTCATGAATATAAGATCCCTGCCCACTCGGCCTGTTCTTTCAGGCTTCCTGATAGTTAAAGATGACAGAGGGTACAATTTCTTAAATTCAGAGCATTTTAATAGTGTAAAAAAGAATGTCTTACCCCATCAGAACCCAAAGTAAGTTTTGTTTTACTCCATTACGTACTCCATCCATGAGAGTAAGCTATACAGTGTTTGTTTACAATTGCATGGTCTACAAACATTGTATAGCTTAACTTTTTTTTAATTATTTTGATCTCATGGATGGTCCGTCATTGCCTCCATATGTGAGAGTCCTTGCTTCTATGTATTTGAGAGTGGTTACGTTTCTTCTGCCCCATTTCTCAGCCGTTTACCAAATGAAGTGGCGAGGAGTACGCTTTATTTTTGTTTGAATCCCAGATTGACCCTTTTATAAGTGGTCGACCTGCACGACTATTCAATCAAATTTATTTATAGAGCCCTTTTTACAACAGCAGTTGTCACTAAGTGCTAATACAGAAACCTAGCCTAAAACCTCAGAGCGCAAGCGATGCAAGGGACTAGGAAAAACTCCCTAGGGAGAAACCTAGAGGGATGAACCAGGCTCTGAGGGGTGGGAAGTCCTCTTCTGACTGGGCCGGGTGGAGATTCTAAGAGTACATGGCCATTAAGGCCAGATCGTTCTTCAAGATGTTTAACCATTCATAGAAGACCAGCAGAGTCAAATAATAATCACAGTGGTTGTAAAGGGCGCAAGAGGTCAGCACCTCAAGAGTTACTGGCAGCTGGCTTTTCATAGCTGAGCATTTAGAGGTCGAGACAGCATGTCCAAGGGGGTCAAACTTCCATAGCTGCAGGTAGAACAGCAGAAACTGGATCAGCAGCACGAACAGGTGGACTAGGGACGTGGACAGCCAGGAGTCGTCAGGCAAGGTAGTCCCGAGGCATGGTCTTAGGGCTCAGGTCCTCCAGGAGGGGACAGAGAGATGGGAGATTTAGAGGGAGCATATCTAAGATCACACAGGACACCAGATAAGACAAGAGAATTACACCAGATATAAGACTGACCCTAGCCCCCCCGGCACATAGACTATTGCAGCATAGATACAGGAGACTGAGATGGGGTGGGGGTCAGGGACACTGTGGCCCCTTCCAATGTTACCCCCAGACAGGGACAACCAGGCAGGATATGACCCCACCCACTTTGGCAAAGCACAGCCCCAACACCACCAAAGGGAAATCAATGGGCCACTAACTTATTACCCAGAGACAAGGCTGAATATCGCTCACAAAGATCTCCCCACCGCACGAGTCCAAGGACAGGAAGGATGGAAGAGCGCGAGCAAGCCAGTGACTCAGCCCAGGTAATATGGTCAGAGGCAGAGAATCCCAGTGAAGACAGGAAAGCCGGCCAGGCAGAGACAACAAGGGTGGTTTGTCACTACAGTGCCTTGCCGTTCGCCTTCGCACCCCTGGGCCAGACTACACTCAGTCATAGGACCTACTGAAGAGATGAGTCTTCAGTAAAGACTTAAAGGTCGAGACCAAGTCTCCAACTCTCACATGGATCACATGGATCATGGATTCAATAAAAATGTAGCTTTATAGGAGAAAGCCCTGCCTCCAGCTGTTTGCTTAGATATTCTGCATCTTGGAATAGGATCCAGTAGACAGCTGGAAGGTTTAGAGGCAATTACTTTTTAAATATTTTTTGCGGTGCAACTGCATCTAGGGTAATACGCAAGGTTTAGGTCCTCGGTTAGGTGGTTAACTGATTTTTGTACTCCCACGTCCTTTGGTAGGTGGAGGGAGTCTGGAAGGGCATTGAGGAATCTTTGGGTTGTTTGAGAATTTATAATGCGGCTTTTGATAATCATGGGTTGGGGTCTAAGCACATTATTTGTTGTGATTGCAAACGTAATAACGTGGTCCGACGATCCAGAATTATGAGGGAAAACATTTATCTATTCCACGGGACAAAACTAGATCCATGGTATGATTGTGGCAATATCTTTTTAATTTCACCTTTATTTAACTAGGTAGGCCAGTTGAGAACAAGTTCTCATTTACAACTGCGACCTGGCCAAGATAAAGCAAAGCAGTGCGACACAATCAACACAGAGTTACACATGGAATAAACAAACCTACAGTCAATAACACAATAGAAAAAAGTCTATATACAGTGTGTGCAAATGGCGTAAGGAGGTAAGGCAATAAATAGGCCACAGTAGCAAAGTAATTACAATTTAGCAAATCAACACTGGAGTGATAGATGTGCAGATGATGATGTGCAAGTAGAAATACTGGTGTGCAAAAAAGTAAATAAAAACAATATGGGGATGAGGTAGGTAGATTGGATGGGCTATTTACAGATTGGCTGTGTACAGCTGCAGCGATCGGTAAGCTGCTCAGATAGCTGATGCTTAAAGTTAGTGAGGGAGATAAGTCTCCAACGTCAGCGATTTTTGCAATTCGTTCCAGTCATTTGGCAGCAGAGAACTGGAAGGAAAGACTGCAATGGCGGAGGTGTTGGCTTTGGGGATGACCAGTGAGATATACCTGCTGGAGCGCGTGCTACGGGTGGGTGTTGTTATGGTGACCAGTGAGCTGAGATAAGGCGGAGCTTTACCTAGCAAAGACTTATAGATGACCTGGAGCCAGTGGGTCTGGCGACTAATATGTAGCGAGGGCCAGCCGACAAGAGCATACATGTCGCAGTGGTGGGTGGTATATTGGGCTTTGGTGACAAAACGGATGGCACAGTGATAGACTGCATCCTGTTTGCTGAGTAGAGTGTTGGAGGCTATTTTGTAAATTACATCGTCGAGGATCGGTAGGATAGTCAGTTTTACGAGGGTATGTTTGGCAGCGTGAGTGAAGGATGCTTTGTTGCAAAACAGGAAGCCGATTCTATCGGAAGGAGAAGTATGGAAGGAGAGTTTACAGTCTAGCCAGACACCTAGGTGTTTGTAGTTGTCCACATATTCTAAGTCAACTGTCCAGAGTAGTGATGCTAGTCGGGCGGGCGGGTGCGGGCAGCGATCAGTTGAAAAGCATGCATTTAGTTTTACTAGCGTTTAAGAGCAGTTGGAGGCCACGGAAGGAGCGTTGAATGGCATTGAAGCTTGTTTGGAGGTTTGTTAACACAGTGTCCAAAGAAGGGCCAGATGTATATAGAATGGTGTCGTCTGCGTAGAGGTGGATCAGGGAATCACCCGCAGCAAGAGCGACATCGTTGATATATACAGAGAAAAGAGTCGGCCAGAGAATTGAACCCTCTGGTACCCCCATAGACTGCCAGAGGTCCGGACAACAGGCCCTCCGATCTGACACATTGAACTCTGAGAAGTAGTTGGTGAACCAGGCGAGGCAGTCATTTCAGAAACCAAGGCTGTTGAGTTTGCCGATAGGAATACGGTGATTGACAGAGTCGAAAGCCTTGGCCAGGACGATGAAGATGGCTGCACAGTACTGTCTTTTGTCGATGGTGGTTATGTTATCGTTTAGTACCTTGAGCATGGCTGAGGTGACCAGCTCGGAAACCGGATTGCACCGCGGAGAAGGAATGATGGGATTCAGAATGGTCAGTGATCTGTTTGTTAACTTGGCTTTCGAAGACTTGGATGGATATAGGTCTGTAACAGTTTGGGTCCAGAGTGTCTCCCCCCTTTGAAGAGGGGGATGACCGTGGCAGCTATCCAATCTTTGGGGATCTCGGGCGATTCAAAAGAGGTTGAACTGACTGGTAATAGGGGTTGCAACAATGGCGGCGGATAATTTCAGAAAGAGAGGGTCCAGATTGTCTAGCCCAGCTGATTTGTACGAGTCCAGGTTTTGCATCTCTTTCAGAACATCTGCTATCTGGATTTGGGTGAAGAAGCTGGGGAGGCTTGGGCAAGTATCTGTGGGGGATGTGGAGCTGTTGGCCGGGGTTGGGGTAGCCAGGAGGAAAGCATGGCCAGCCGTAGAGAAATGCTTATTGAAATTCTCGATTGTCGTGGATTTATTGTGGTGACAGTGTTTCCTAGCCTCAGTGCAGCTGGGAGGAGGTGCTCTTATTCTCCATGGACTTTAGTGTCCCAAAACTTTTTGGAGTTAGAGCTACAGGATGCAAACGTTTGTTTTGAAAAAGCTAGCCTTTGCTTTCCTAACTAACTGCGTGTATTGGTACCTGACTTCCCTGAAAAGTTGCATATCGCGAGGACTATTCGATGCTAGTGCAGTCCACTACAGGATGTTTTTGTGCTGGTCGAGGGCAGTCAGGTCTGGAGTGAACCAAGGGCTGTATCTGTTCTTAGTTCTACATTTTCTGAAAGTGGCATGCTTATTTAAGATGGTGAGGAAATTACTTTTAAAGAACGACCAGGCATCCTCTACTGACGGGATGAGGTCAATATCCTTCCCGGATACCCGGGCCAGGTTGATTAGAAAGGCCTGCTCGCAGAAGTGTTTTAGGGAGCGTTTGACAGTGATGACGGGTGGTCGATTGACCGCGGACCCATAGCGGATACAGGCAGTGAGGCAGTGATCGCTGAGATCCTGATTTGAAAACAGCAGAGGTATATTTGGAGGGCAAGTTGGTCAGGATAAAATCTATGAGGGTGCCCATGTTTACGGATTTAGGGTTGTACCTGGTGGGTTCCTTGAGAATTTGTGTGAGATTGAGGGCATCTAGCTTAGATTGTAGGGCTGCCGGTGTGTTAAGCATATCCCAGTTTAGGTCACCTATCAGAACGAACTCTGAAGATAGATGGGGGGCAATCAATTCACATATGGTGTCCAGGGCTCAGCTGGGAGCTGAGGGGTGTCTATAACAGGCGGCAACAGTGAGAGACTTATTTCTGGAGAGATTCATTTTTAAAATTAGAAGCTCGAACTGTTTGGGCATAGACCTGGAAAGAATGACAGAACTTTGCATGCTATCTCTGCAGTAGATTACAACTCCTCCCCCTTTGGCAGTTCTATCTTGACGGAAAATGTTGTAGTTGGGGATGGAAATGTCAGAATTTTTGGTGGCCTTCCTAAGCCAGGATTCAGACACGGCAAGGACATCAGGGTTGGCGGAGTGTGCTATAGCAGTGAGTAAAACAAACTTAGGGAGGAGGCTTCTGATGTTAACATGCATGAAACTAAGGCTTTTACGGTTACAGAAGTCAAAACATTTGAGCGCCTGGGGACAAGCAGGGCCTGGGTTAACCTCCACATCACCCGAGGAACAGAGGAGGAGTAGGATGAGGGTACGGCTAAAGGCTATCAAAACTGGTTGTTTAGTGTGAGAATAAAAGGAGCAGATTTCTGGGTGTGGTAGGATAGATTCAGGGCATAATGTACAGACGGGTATTGTAGGGTGCGGGTACAGTGGAGGTAAACCTAGGCATTGAGTGACGATAAGAGGTTGCATCTCTGGACGCACTAGTTATGCTGGGTGAGGTCACTGCATGTGTGGGAGGTGGGACAAAAGAGGTATCTGAGGCATGTTGAGTGGGACTAGGTTTCCGCAACTAAAATAATGATAACTATCCTAAACAACAACAACAAAGTCACATGTGTTGATTGGGAGAGTGGAGTCGATGATGGTTCCGAAAGCCTTTTGGAGTGGGTCTGTGGACTTCTCCCTGAATATTGAAGTCACAAAAAATTTGAATTATCTGCCATGACTACAAGATCCGATAGAATTCATTGAACTCAGTGAGGAACACTGTATATGGCCCAGGAGGCCTGTAAATAGTAGGTATAAAAAGTGATTGGGTAGGCTGCATAGATTTCATGACTAAAGACAAAATAGCAGTTTAAAAAAAATATATATATAAACATTTGCTTTCACAAATGGTAGCAACACCTCCACTTTTGAGGGATGCGCGGGGGATATGATCACAAGTGTAACCAGGTGGAGAACCGCGGACAATCTTCTGTGCGCCGTAGAATTGGAGCCTTTTCATATGTTGCTATGTGCATACTAGCAAAATTAAACAGCATATTGGGATTGAGAACAATGAGGCGGATGCAGTAGAGACGAGCAACAGCTCTTGCTTTAAACCCTATTAGGACGGGATTATTTTTATTGGGGGTGGTCGGGTAATGTAATTATGTGCTCAAGCGCAAAACGCCACGTCTGTCATTTTAATCCCGTCCGAATCTGCAATGTCAGTAATTTGTACATGGCAGGAGAGTAACAGTTCTAGGCAGAATAACCCACTTTTTTGTGGGCGAACTCCAAAGTCCTCTGATTTAATATTAGTCCCGTGTGAATCGACATCCCTGTGTTTTGAGAGTAATATCTGAGTTTGACAGGTGTTGCTCACGGTTTGAGCAAGAAAACAATAACTGATTTGATACATTGAAGTGCTGCACATAGCCTATATATGAATGGCCTAGGTATATCAACTTTCACAGTGAATGCTTTTGTTCATATGTTTTGTGCATATGAGTTGAATATTGCCAAATGCATCAGTAAAAAAATATTGCGCCTATTTAATGTAAACCTTGCTTTTAATAGATCGCAAAGCAGCATACAACTGACCTAAACGTTTAGGACGTCTTGCTAAAATATCCTAATGATTATGATCACACTTCCTCTATTCAAAGATGGTTTGCTATAGTTTAGAAACTTGGCAATCAAGCTTGAGTTATCAGTGAAGCCCAGTTATTGCCTAGACTTGTTGAAATATCTTCATGCCGAGAAAAAAACGTAACCTCTTACACTCCTTTTCTCAAAGAAAGCCTTCATGGCATACTTTAGCTTTTCTACTGTACAGTCATGGCCAAAAGTTTTGAGAATGATACAAATATACATTTTCACAAAGTCTGCTGCCTCAGTTTGTATGATGGCAATTTGCATATACTCCAGAATGTTATGAAATAGTGATCAGATGAATTGCAAAGTCCCTCTTTGCCATGCAAATGAACTGAATCCCCAAAAAACATTTCCACTGCATTTCAGCCCTGCCACAAAAGGACCAGCTGACATCATGTCAGTGATTCTCTCGTTAACACAGGTGTGAGTGTTGACGGGGACAAGGCTGGAGATCACTCTGTCATGCTGATTGAGTCTGAATTCCAGACTGGAAGCTTCAAAAGGAGGGTGGTGCTTGGAATCATTGTTCTTCCTCTGTCAACCATGGTTACCTGCAAGGAAACACATGCCGTCATCATTGCTTTGCACAAAAAGGGCTTCACAGGCAAGGATATTGCTGCCAGTAAGATTGCACCTAAATCAACCATTTATCGGATCATCAAGAACTTCAAGGAGAGTGGTTCAATTGTTGTGAAGAAGGCTTCAGGGCGCCCAAGAAAGTCCAGCAAGCGCCAGTAAGTCTCCTAAAGTTGATTCAGCTGCGGGATCGGGGCACCACCAATACAGAGCTTGCTCAGAAATGGCAGCAGGCAGGTGTGAGTGCATCTGCACGCACAGTGAGGCGAAGACTTTTGGAGGATGGCCTGGTGTCAAGAAGGGCAGCAAAGAAGCCACTTCTCTCCAGGAAAAACATCAGGGACAGACTGATATTCTGCAAAAGGTACAGGGATTGTACTGCTGAGGACTGGGGTAAAGTCATTTTCTCTGATGAATCCCCTTTCCGATTGTTTGGGGCATCCGGAAAAAAGCTTGTCCGGAGAAGACAAGGTGAGCGCTACCATCAGTCCTGTGTCATGCCAACAGTAAAGCATCCTGAGACCATTCATGTGTGGGGTTGCTTCTCAGCCAAGGGAGTGGGCTCACTCACAATTTTGCCTAAGAACACAGCCATGAATAAAGAATGGTACCAACACATCCTCCGAGAGCAACTTCTCCCAACCATCCAGGAACAGTTTGGTGACGAACAATGCCTTTTCCAGCATGATGGAGCACCTTGTCATAAGGCAAAAGTGATAAATAAGTGGCTCGGGGAACAAAATATCTATATTTTGAGTCAATGGCCATGAACCTCCACAGACCTCAATCCCATTGAGAACTTGCGCTCAATCCGCAAGAGGCGGGTGGACAAACAAAACCCCACAAATTCTGACAAACTCCAAGCATTGATTATGCAAGAATGGGCTGCCATCAGTCAGGATGTGGCCCAGAAGTTAATTGACAGCATGCCAGGGCGGATTGCAGAGGTCTTAAAAAAGAAAGGTCAACACTGCAAATATTGACTCTTTGCATCAACTTCATGTAATTGTCAATAAAAGTCTTTGACACTTATGAAATGCTTGTAATTATACTTCAGTATTCCATAGTAACATCTGACAATATCTAAAGACACTGAAGCAGCAAACTTTGTGGAAATTAATATTTGTGTCATTCTGAAAACTTTTGGCCACGACTGTAGTTTGTAGCCACTTATCTTCATTTATTTTCCCTCTCCAACACGGCCATCTCATAATTATCTCTATCTGCTGAGAATTACAGGAGGCAGTTTGGAAAAAACTAATCCCGTCCGAATCGTCCTCTGGAATAACGGATATTCTGGGGTGATAATTACATAACCAACATTTTCTAGTAATACTGGTCTCGTGGGAATAAGGTTTAGCCTGATTGTCTAAGAAAATTGAGGAGAGAGAAAATCCCAACGTAATTAGGTCTATAATCAATATTGTATCTGTTAAATGTGCCTGGCTTTATAAATCATTTGTACACAGTACCAGTCAAACGTTTGGACACACCTACTCATTCAAGGCTTTTTTCTTTATTTTTACTATTTTCTACATTGTAGAATAATAGTGAAGACATCAACACTATGAAATAACACATATGGAATCATGTAGTAAGCAAAAAAGTGTTTAAAGAAATTAAAATATATTTGAGATTCTTTAAAGTAGCCATCGTTTGCCTTGATGACAGCTTTGCACACTCTTGGCATTCTCATCCAGGTTTATGAGGAATGCTTTTCCAACAATCTTGAAGGAGTTCCCACATATGCAGAGCACTTGTTGTCTGCTTTTCCTTCACTCTGCGGTCCAACTCATCCCAAACCATCTCAATTGCCTTAAGGTTAGGTGATTGTGGAGGCCAGGTCATCTGATGCAGCACTCCATCACTCTCCTTAGTCAAATAACCCTTACACAGCCTGGAGGTGTGTTTTGGGTCATTGTCCTGTTCAAAAACAAATGATAGTCCCACTAAGCGCAAACCAGATGGGATGGCGGATCGCTGCAGAATGCTGTGGCAGCCATGCTGGTTAAGTATGCCTTGAATTCTAAATAAATCACTGACAGTCTCACCAGGAAAGCACCATCACACCTCTTCCTCCATGCTTCATGGTGGGAACCACACATGCAGAAATCATCCGTTCACCTACTCTGCATCTCACAAAGACACGGCGGTTGGAATCAAATATCTCAAATTTGGACTCATCAGACCAAAGGACAGATTTCCACCGGTCTAATGTCCATTGCTCGTATTACTTGGCCCAAGCAAGTCTCTTCTTATTGGTGTCCTTTAGTAGTGGTTTCTTTGCAGCAATTCGACCATGAAGGCCTGACTCACGCAGTCTTCTCTGAACTTTTGATGTCTGTTACTTGAACTCTGTGAAGTATTTATTTGATTTGAGGTGCAGTTATCTGAGGTGCAGTTAAGTCTAATGAATTTATCCTCCGTAGCAGAGGTAACTCTGGGTCTTCCTTTCCTGTGGCGGTCCTCATGAGAGCCAGTTTAATCATAGCGCTTGATGGTTTTTGCGACTGCACTTGAAGAAACTTTCAAAGTACTTGACATTTTCAGGATTGACTGACCTTCTTAAAGTAATATTGGACTGTAATTTATCTTTGCTTATTTGAGCTGTTCTTGCCATAATATGGACTTGGTCTTTTACCAAGTAGGGCTATCTTCTGTATACCACCCCTATCTTGTCACAACACAACTGATTGGCTCAAACGCATTAAGACGAAAAGAAATTCCCCAAAATAACAAGGCACACCTGTTAATTGAAATGGTGACTACCTCATGAAGCTGGTTGAGAGAATGCCAATAGTGTGTAAAGCTGTCATCAAGGCAAAGGGCGGCTACTTTGAAGAATCTCAAATATAACATCTATTTTGATTTGTTAGACACTTTTTTTGGTTACTACGTGATTCCATATGTGTAATTTTATAGTTTCGATGTCTTCACTATTTTTCTACAATGTAGAAAATAGTAAAAATAAAGAAACCCTTGAATGAGTAGGTGTGTGCAAACTTTTGACTGGTACTGTATATCTACAGAAATGAGACGGATCTTGCTTCTGTTCCCTGTTTAATAGCCGACTGATTCCGTGAGCGCCAAGCCTCATGCAACGACAAAATGTTGGATAAAGCAATATCACAGATTTGGCTCTTTTTAATCTTTGCTATGCTGTAATAAAGGCTTTACAATTATTATATATATATTTTTTAGAACAGACTGGTATTATTTATTCTGTATTTAGTGTTTACACTGTTCCAAACAGGAAGAACAATTATTTTGTAATCTAACGACAGCTGTTTCTCACACTTGTGCACTCAGCTCCCGCTCCTATACCCTCCTTTTTCTTGATCTCCTTGTTGTTATTACAATTATTATTATGATCATTATAATAAGTCATGTCGTTATCATTAGTAGGCTTTGTATAGTAGCCGTGTATAACCACCATCGAGACAGCATACAGTGCGTTCAGAACGACCCCTTGACTTTTCCCACATTTTGTTACGTTACAGCCTTATTCTAAAATGGATTAAATTGTTTTTTTCCTCGTCAATCTACACACAATACCCCATAATGACAAAGTAAAAATACAAGCCGGTCCGGTGCGCGTCTGGTTTTAATTAAATAGAGTAGGCTATAGCCTATGTGTGGATGTAGAAGCACTGGGAAGATATCTTTACAATAAAATGTACAGTTGAAGTCAGAAGTTTACATACACTTAGGTTGGAGTCATTAAAACTTGTTTTTCAACCACTCCACAAATTTCTTGTTAACAAACTATAGTTTTGGCAAGTCGGTTAGGACATCTACTTTGTGCATGACACAAGTAATTTTTCCAACAATTGTTTACAGACAGATTATCTCACTTATAATTCACTCTATCACAATTCCAGTGGGTCAGAAGTTTATATACACTAAGTTGACTGTGCCTTTAAACAGCTTGGAACATTCCAGAAAATGATGTCATGGCTTTAGAAGCTTCTGATGGGCTAATTGACATCATTTGAGTCAATTGAAGGTGTAGCTGTGGATGTATTTCAAGGCCTACCTTCAAACTCAGTGCCTCTTTGCTTGACATCATGAGAAAATCAAAAGAAATCAGCCAAGACCTCAGAAAAAATTGTAGGCCTCCACAAGTCTGGTTCATCCTTGGGAGCAATTTCCAATTGCCTGAAGGTACTACGTTCATCTGTTCAAACAATAGTACGCAAGTATAAACACCATGGGACCACGCAGGTGTCATACCGCTCAGGAAGGAGACGCGTTCTGGCTCCTAGAGATGAACGTACCTTTGTGAAGAAAGTGCAAATCAATCCCAGAACAACAGCAAAGGACTTTGTGAAGATGCTGGAGGAAACAGGTACAAAAGTATCTATATCCACAGTAAAATGAGTCCTATATCGACATAACGTGAAAGGCCACTCACAAGGAAGAAGCCACTGCTCCAAAACTGCCATAAAAAAGCCAGACTACGGTTTGCAACTGCACATGGGACAAAGATCGTACTTTTTGGAGAAGTCCTCTGGTCTGATGAAACAAAAATAGAACTGTTTGGCCATAATGACCATTGTTATGTTTGGAGGAAAAGGGGGAGGCTTGCAAGCCGAAGAACACCATCCCAACCGTGAAGCACGGCGGTGGCAGCATCATGTTGTGGGGGTGCTTTGCTGCAGGAGGGACTGGTGCACTTCACAAAATAGATGGCGTCATGAGGATGGAAAATTGTGGGTATATTGAAGCAACATCTCAAGACATCAGTCAGGAAGTTCAAGCTTGGTCACAAATGGGTCTTCCAAATGGACAATGACCCCAAGAATACTTCTAAAGTTGTGGGAAAATGGCTTAAGGACAACAAAGTCAAGGTATTGGAGTGGCCATCACAAAGCCTTGACCTCAATCCTATAGAAAACTTGTGGGCAGAACTGAAAAAGCGTGTGCGAGCAAGGAGGCCTACAAACCTGACTCAGTTACACCAGCTCTGTCAGGAGGAATGGGCCAAAATTCACTCCATTTATTGTGGGAAACATGTGGAAGTCTACCTGAAACGTTTGACCCAAGTTAACAATTTAAAGGCAATGCTACCAAATACTAATTTAGTGTATGTAAATTTCTGACCCACTGGGAATGTGATGAAAGACATAAAATCTGAAATAAATCATTCTCTCTCCTATTATTCTGACATTTCACATTCTTAAAATAAAGTGGTGATCCTAACTGACCTAAAACAGGGAATTTTTACTAGGATTAAATGTCAGGAATTGTGAAACTCAGTTTAAATGTATTTGGCTAAGGTGTATGTAAACTTCCGACTTCAACTGTAGGTCTGGTGTTAGAACCAGTAAAGGCCGCTTTACCTCTCTTGGGTAGCGGAATTACTTCGGCTTCCCGCCAGGCCTGATGACAAACACTTTCCTCTAGACTCAGATTATGGCCACTCCTATCTGTCATATCTTTAGAGTCAGCTACCATCCTCAGTAGCTTTCTATCTAAGTTGTCAATGCCAGGAGATTTGTCATTTATTGATCGATTACAAAAAAAAATCCACTTCTCCCAGATTAACTTTACAAAATTCAAACTTGCAATTCTTTTCTTTCATTATTCGTTTTTTTATGCATAAATATGATGGCTCACTTCGTTGTTGGCATCATATTAAAGTAATCGTTAAAAAAATTGGCAACATCAAATGGTTTTGTGATGAATAAGAAGGAGTTGAGGGATGCCTGTATCTTTGTAGTGACTAGGTATATTGATACACCATCCAAAGTGTAATTAACTTCACCATGCTCAAAGGGATATTCAATGTCAGCTTTTTTTATTTATTCAATGTGTGCTTTTTTAACAATTGTACCAATCTACCAATAGGTGCTCTTCTTTGCGATTCATTGGAAAGCCTCCCTGGTCTTTATGGTTGAATCTGTGTTTTCATTGCTCGACTGAGGGACCTTAAAGATTAATTGTATATGTGGGGTACAGAGAAGATGTAGTCATTCAAAAATCCATGGAACTTATGTAACCTGTTAAACATTTCTACTCCCAAATTTATTTAGGCTTGCTATAAGAAAGGAGTTGAATACTTGTTGACTCAAGACACTACTACTATAATTTGTAAAAAATTCTAAAAACATAATTCCGCTTTGACATTATGGGGTATTGTGTGCGTTTAGGCCAGTGACACAACAAACTGTGGAAAAAGTTGAAGGGTGAGAATACTTTCTGAAGGCACTTAATATCAATACAATACACACTTGTTCAGTTTACTTCCTTAGGTACGAGTTAAAGATGTGTATATCTGTGGCAGTGGATAAGAAGTATGCAAAAGTGTTTTTGCTAAACCACCACAAGGGGTGGCTGGCTGAATGAATTTAATTTTGTCTCAAAGTATATCTAAAACTGTTTGTCTCAAAGTATATCTAAAACAAGTTCACAACCTATGCAGTAATGCACAGTTCGTAAGCGTCACATTTGTATTCAGTAGATTCACTAGTGCTTTACAACATTCAAAAGTCATGTATAGAAACACTTAATGGCAATAAGAGCTTCCTATGACAAGCACATGCTAGCTGTTCTTTACTAAAATATTTTCTTCCTGAAACCATATTGTAAGTTACACTGTTATACAATAGAAAATGTATTGGCTAGCTATATATTTAAACTGAAAATAGCATGCGCTGATGACTGAAAACATCCATGCAGGAAAATGCTTGCAACACTGGTTTTAGTCATGCAGATGTTCTAATTTAGCTAGCTAGCTAGCAAACAATCTTATCATGAATGCAAGCTAGCACTTGGCCTGAATGATAAGGCTGTGCCAACTGTCTTGCTTTTTGCAGATTGCATATTTCAGAAAACTAACTATATAAATAAGCCCACTAATATAATAGGCCTAGACAGTAAGTGTTTGTATCAAGGATGATTTCAGTGTTTGCACATAAGTAACAGATTGCTAGGCTAACTACCTTGCTGGCTAGATAGAGCTAGCTAGCAAGAAAATGTTAACTACTGTAATTAAATAAAATTTTATTTGTCACATGCAACGAATACCGTGAAATGCTTACATACAAGCCCTTAACCAACAATGCCGTTAAGAAATATTTACTAAATAAACTAAAGTGAAAAAGAAAAGTATCACAAAAGTAATCTGGATGGCCATTTGATTAATTGATCAGCAGTCTTATGGCTTGTGGGTAGAAGCTGTTAATTAAGGAGCCTTTTGGACCTAGACTTGGCACTCCGGTACCACTTGCCGTGCGGTAGCAGAGAGAACAGTCTATGATTTGGGTGACTGGAGTCTTTGACAATTTTGGGGGTTTTCCTCTGACACCGCCTAGTATATAGGTCTTGGATGGCAGAAAGCTTGGTGTACTGAGCCGTACACCCTACCCTCCGTAGTGCCTTACATTCGGTTGCCGAGCAGGTGCCATACCAGGCAGTGATGCAACCGGTCAGGCTGCTCTCGATGGTGTAGCTGTAGAACTTTTTGAGGATCTGGGGACCCATGCCAAATCTTTTTTGAGGGAAAAAAGGTGTTGCCGTGCCCTCTTCACAACTTTTCATGGTGTGTTTGGACCATGATAGATTGTTGATGTGGACACCAAGGCACTTGACTCTCGACCTGTTCCACTATAGCCCTGTCGATGTGAATGGGGGAGTGTTCGGCCCTCTTTTTCCTGTAGTCCACAATCATCTCCCTTTGTCTTGCTCACGTTGAGGGAGAGGTTGTTATCCTGGCACCACACGGCCAGGTCTCTGACCTCCTCCCTATAGGCTGTCTCATCGTTGTCGGTGATCAGGTCTTCCACCGTTGTCGTCAGCAAACTTAATGATGGTGTTGGAGCCGTGCTTGGCCACACAGTCGTGGGTGAACAGGGAGTACAAGAGGGGACTAAGTATGCACCCCTGAGGGGCCCCCGTGTTGAGGATCAGCGTGGCAGATGTGTTGTTGCCTACCCATACCACCTGGTGGTGTTCTGTCAGGAAGTCCAGGATCCAGTTGCAGAGGGAGGTGTTCAGTCCCAGGGTCATTAGCTTAGTGATGAGCATTTTGGGCACTATGATGTGGAACACTGAGCTGTTGTCAATGAACAGCATTCAAACATGGGCGTTCCTTTTGTCCAGGTGGGAAAGGGCAGTGTGGAGTGCAATTGAGATTGGGTCATCTGTGGATTTGTTGGGGCAGTATGCAAATTGGGGTGGGTCTAGGGTTTCCGGGATAATGGTGTTGATGTAAGCCATGACCAGCCTTTCAAAGCTACCGACGTGAGTGCTATGGGGCGGTAGTCATTTAGGCAGGTAACCTTTGCTTTCATGGGCACAGGGACTATGGTGGTCTGCTTGAATGGAGACTCATGTATTACAGACTCAGTCAGGGAGAGGTTGAAAATGTCAGTGAAAACACTTGCCAGTTGGTTGGCGCATGCTCCAAGTACACGTCCTGGTAATCCGTCTGGCCCCGCAACCTTGTGAATGTTGGCCTGTTTTTAAAGGTCTTGCTCACATCAGATATGGAGAGCGTGATCACACAGTTGTCCGGAACAGCTGGTGCTCTCATGCATGCTTCAGTGTTGCTTGCCTTGAAGCGAGCATAAAAGGCATTTAGCCCGTCTGGTGTCGGTGGGCAGCTCGTGGCTGGGTTTCCCTTCGTAGTCCGTAATAGTTTGCAAGCACTGCCACATCCGACGAGCGTCTGAGCCGGTGTAGTAGGATTCAGTCTTAGTCCTGTATTGACGCTTTGCCTGTTTGATGGTTCGTCTGAGGGCATAGTGGGATTTCTTATGTGTACAGATTAGTGTCCCGCTTCATGAAAGTGGCAGCTCTAGCCTTTAGCTCGGTGCGGATGTTGCCTTTAATTCATTGCTTCTGGTTGGAATATGTACGTATGGTCACTGTGGGGACGTCGTCGTCGATGCACTTATTGATGAAGCCGATGACCGGTGTTATACTCCTCAATGCCATTGGATGAATCCTGGAACATATTCCAGTCTGTGCTAGCAAAACAGTCCTGTAGCTTAGCATCTGCTTCATCTGACAACTTTTTTATTGATCTAGTCACTGGTTCTTCCTGCTTTAGTTTTTGCTTGTAAGCAGCAATCAGGAAGAGAGAATTATGGTCAGTTTTGCCAAATGGAGGGCGAGGGAGAGCTTTGTACACGTCTTTGTGTGTGGAGTAAAGGTGGTCTAGAGGTTTTTTTTATTAGCTTGTGCGGTTTTAGTGCCAGCGTCAGTTTGTTGTGGTAAATAGAGGGCTACGAAAAATATGCATTAAAACGTTTGGTAAATAGTGTGGTCTCTCAGCTTATCATGAGGTACTCTACCACAGTCGAGCAATTCCTTGAGACTACCTTAATATTAGACATGGCGCACCCGCTGTTATTGACAAATAGACACACACCCCCACCCCTCGTCGGACGTAGCTGTCCTGTTCTGCCGATGCATGGAAAACCCAGCCAGCCACGACTCTGTGAAACTAAAGATATTACAGTTTTTAATGTCCCGTTGGTAGGATAGTCTCGAACGGCGCTCATCCAGTTTATTCTCCAGTGATTGCACAATGTCCAATAGAACGGATGGTAGTGGCAGGTTACCCACTCGCCGACGAATTCTCACAAGGCATCCTGATCTGCGCCCCCTGTATTTCCTTATTTTCTTAGTACGGGAGCAACATTATATCATTTGCATCAGGCTCATGAAAGAAAACATCTTACTTCAGTTCGAGGTGCGTAATCGCTGATCTGATAACCAGAAGCTATTTTCGGTTAAAAGAGAAGGTTGCATCAACACTATGTACAAAATACTTTTGATTATTTACTTATTCAAATACGCTGGCTGTTGCAAGCTACTCACCGTCAAACCACCATGCCCACTCTCTCACATCGGGACTTCCTAGCTATATGATGTTCAATGAGTAGCACGTAGAGCGCCCTCAGACAATCATTGATTTTCTTTCTTAAATGACCACAAATAAGCAGATGTATGCATTTGTTCAATCTATGTTTATAATATCTGCGCTTTATGTGTAGAATAAAGACCGATTTTATAAATATTTCAGTGAAAAACTAATATCAGCCCAAAATTTTGGTCAGGCTCTACTTACCATCTCATAATGACTTGCTATCTCACAGCTCCTAGTCAGATTTTATTTTGGGGGTGGCGCGAACGGTCCTCCATACATACTAGCCAATCCGAGTATGAGCAAATAATAAGGCGGGAGAATATGGGATATTGATCGTTCTGCCAACCGCTCACTGTGTTTCAGAGGAGGATGTTGACTCTAAGCGGGGGTTTTTTTGTGGCGCGAAATAAAGAATTTTTAACTAATGACTTTTTGCTAACAAAGCAAGAGATTAGTCATAAATTCATTCACAGAGATTGTCAGACGAAAAGGTATACAAAGTTATCTTGCTATTTTCCAATGATGTCACGCTAGGTTTGTAAGGAAATGAGTTATCTCATGTTAGCTGATTGGTTTAGTCACCAAACCTCTGCTTTGTATTGTTCTACATCCACAGTTTTGTCAAGTGCATATTACAGCTATCTACACTTTGTAGGAGTACATTTAGAAATGTGACTTTCTTAATTTTGTGGTTTGCTATGACATTAGCACACCTAATGCAATCTGTATAGTAGGACCAGCCTTTTATATAGTGAAAGGACTATTGCATTTTTGTTCAATGTCAAATCTGTTCTAACCCCATTGTACTCTTCCCCCCCAGGAGTCGAACCTCTATGAAGCCACCTTTCCTGTCCTCTCCTGTGAGTATGACTCAAAGGTTGTAGAACAACAAAACCAAAACTCCATAGAACTATGTAATTATTACCCCCTGGATTTGTTTTGAAATTACATCCCCGTTCAGTACATTTTAATGTTGTTTTCAGTTTTTTATGCCAGTTAAGAAATAGGCACGCAACTAACATCTGTTCTCCGTTTGAAAGCAGTGTGTATTTTTTGTCGATATTTGAAGATCACATATATTGTCATCGATTTCTGAAACGTCGGCCATGCTGCACAAAGCTGCAGTCTAATGAATGGAGTTTCTTTCAAGGTGAATGTTCTGGTCCCTTTCCTAGGTGTTTGAGGGCGTCTACAACAATGCCAGAATGATACATTTCCTCACAGCTGTGGTGGTGAGTCATTTTTAACACTGGTCAGTTTTTTGTTGTTGTTTGTTTTAGTCCTGAGACATGGCTGTAGAATTCAATGGCGTCTACAGCCATTTCTCAGGGCTATGTCTGCACGGACATTTAGCATCTTGTTATATCGAACCATAATGTTGTCGAGATGGCTCATCATAGAGTGTGTTTGATAGTATTTTCTTCAATCTCCTGCTCCTTCTCTCATTCTCCTGCCTACATACCTCCCTCCATGCCCCTCTCTTTTTTGCGTCCTTTACAGGGCTCCACCTGTGACGTAAGAGTGAAGAACGGCAACGTGTACGAGGGCATCTTCAAGACCCTCGGCTCACGGGTAAGTACATGAAAGTCTCTAAGATCCAAACCACACTCTGTAGTTCTTGACCAGGGACCAGGGTTTGTGTTCGCGGCTCTGATGTCTCTACTAGTCCTTACGGTCTAAAGAAGGTTGTCTTCCCTCAAGGGCTGACCCCATTTAGTCGACTGGTCAATTGTTTGGTAGATAGGCTGTTGGTCGACTAAGATTATTTTAGTTGAGCAATCGCAAATAGATTTACAGAAATATTTTTTTCACGACAAATGAGACACCTTTCCGATTCAGGCCTGTTTTAGTGGACTAATCCATTGCGGAGGCCGCGGGGATGGGACGGTCCAAGACGGGGAGTGTGGCTAAGATGCACGGCTCTCTTCCGCCACTTTGTGCGCATTCGTTGTTTAATAACTTCACTGTGTAAATTGTTTGCCCTTTGATTGTTAGTGTCTATCAATTCCCCATTACCTATACAGTATCACCAGTAGTAGCCTACATTTACCATTAATTCCCATCATTTCTAATCTACAATGTTTGTTTGGTTACAGTAATTTCTGTTAATGCATTTAATATATAATTATGACAGTCGTTTACCGTTCTCATTGTCTGAGTGGACCTGTTCATTTCAGAGCTCGTAACCTATGCTACACGTGTGTGAAACAGATTTTGGTTTATGTCATTCCATTTATGAGTTTTGTCAATTTATTTGTGTTTTGTTAGGAGTGCTCCTGTCAATGTTGAGTAATATAATAGTAGGCCTAGGCTACCTGGCCTGTGCGCAAATCTAGGCCTATAAATGTGCCCATTTAGGGATGTCTGATTAGTATTTCTGATTGTCTTAGCTCACCACCACTAATGAGCTGTGGAGCATCTCTAAGTAATTTTTTATTCACCTCAAAGAGCAGGTAAAGGAAGTCTTTTCTTATTTTATATATTTTTTTCAAACAAGGAAGTCTGTTTTTAGAATACTTTGAGATTTGACAATGGTTCCTCAATGTATAAAAAAAAAAATTCTGCTCTTTCCCTTTCGATAACCACTCGGCATGAAAGGGAAAAATGTAATCCTCTGATCCAGTGGAAACCTCATAAAATACCTGATTACTTCTTATTCCTTGCACAAATATACTACAGCTGTGTCTGTCCCGAGCTCACTGGCGCAGGAAACTCTGATGGCCCAGAATATCCCAGAAATTCTCTAAAATTTTGTGCAACATTTTTTTTACATCCCTGTTAGTAAGCATTTCTCCTTTGCCAAGATAATCCATCCACCTGACAGGTGTGGCATATCAAGAAGCTGATTAAACAGCATGATCATTACACAGGTGCACCTTGTGCTGGGGACAATAAAAGGGCACTTTAAAATGTGCAGTTTTGTCACACAACACAATGCCACAGATGTCTCAAGTTTTGAGAGAGCATGCAATTGGCATGCTAACTGCAAGAATGTTCACCAGAGCTGTTGCCAGAGAATTGAATGTTAATTTCTCTACCATAAGCCGTCTCCAACGTCATTTTGGAGTATTTGGCTGTGCGTCCAACTGGCCAAACAACCGCAGACCACGTGTAAGGCCTGTTGGCGTGTAAGTCCTGTGGGCGAGCGGTTTGCTGATGTAAACGTTGTGAACAGAGTGCCCCATGGTGGCTGTGCGATTATGGTATGGGTAGGCATAAACTACGGACAACAAACACAATTGCATTTTATCGATGGCAATTTGAATGCATAGAGAACGTGAGGAGATCCCCAGGCCCATTGTCGTGCCATTCAGCCGCCGCTATCACCTATTTTTTCATCATGATAATGCATAGCCCCATGTCGCAAGGATCTGTACATAATTCCTTGAAGCTGAAAATGTCCCAGTTCTTCCATTGCCTGCATATACTCACTTGGGATGCTCTGGATCGACATGTATGACATCGTGTTCCAGTTTCCGCCAATATCCAGCAACTTCGCACAGCCATTGAAGAGGAGTGGGACAACATTCCACAGACCACAATCAAAAGCCTGATCAACTCTATGCGAAGGAGATGTCGCGCTGCATGAGGCAAATGGTGGTCACTGGTTTTCTGATCCAAGGTATCTACGACTGACAGCTGCATATCTGTATTCCCAGTCATGTGAAAGCCATAGAATATGGCCTAATTCATTTTCAATTGACTGATTTCCTTATGAACTATAAATCAGTAAAATCTTTTAAATTGTTGCATATTGCGATCTGGGATCTGTTATTTCAGCTCATGAAACATGGGATCAACACATTCATTTATATATATACATTTATTTATATACTGTATATATATACACACCAACACACACAGTACCAGTCAAGTTTAGACACACCTACAGTTGAAGTTGGAAATTTACATACACTTAGGTTGGAGTCATTAAAACTCATTTTTCAACCAATCCACAAATTTCTTGTTAACAAACTATAGTTTTGGCAAGTCAGTTAGGACATCTACTTTGTGCATGACACAAGTAATTTTTCCAACAATTGTTTACAGACAGATTATCTCACTTATAATTCACTGTATCACAATTCCAGTGGGTCAGAAGTTTACATACACTAAGTTGACTGTGCCTTTTAAACAGCGTGGAAAATTCCAGAAAATTATGTCATGGCTTTAGAAGCTTCTGATAGGCTAATTGACATTATTTGAGTCAATTGGAGGTGTACCTGTGGATGTATGTCAAGGCCTACCTTAAAAGTCAGTGCCATGGGGAAATCAAAAGAAATCAGCCAAGACCTCAGAAATCAAATTGTAGACCTCTGCAAGTCTGGTTCATCCTTGGGAGCAATTCTCAAATGCCTAAAGGTACATTTACATTTACATTTTACATTTAAGTCATTTAGCAGACGCTCTTATCCAGAGCGACTTACAAATTGGTGCATTCACCTTATGATATCCAGTGGAACAACCACTTTACAATAGTGCATCTAACTCTTTTAAGGGGGAGGGGGGGGTTAGAAGGATTACTTTATCCTATCCTAGGTATTCCTTAAAGAGGTGGGGTTTCAGGTGTCTCCGGAAGGTGGTGATTGACTCCGCTGACCTGGCGTCGTGAGGGAGTTTGTACAGAGGTACCACGTTCATCTGTACAAACAATAGTATGCAAGTATAAACACCATGGGACCACGCAGCCATCATACCGCTCAGAAGAAGATGTGTTCTGTCTCCTAGAGATAAACATACTTTGGTGCGAAAAGTGCAAATAAATCCCAGAACAACAGCAAAGGACGTTATGAAGATGCTGGAGGAAACAGGTACAAAAGTATCTATATCCACAGTAAAACGAGTCCTATATCGACACAACCTGAAAGGCCGCTCAGCAAGGGAGAAGCCATTGCTCCAAAACCACCATAAAAAAGCCAGACTACGGTTTGCAACTGCACATGGTGACAAAGATCATACATTTTGGAGAAATGTCCTCTGGTCTGATGAAACAAAAATGGAACTGTTTGGCCATAATGACAATTGTTATGTTTGGAGGAAAAAGGGGGAGGCTTGCAAGCCGAAGAACACCATCCCAACCGTGAAGCACGGGGGTGTCAGCATCATGTTGTGGGGGTGCTTTGCTGCAGGAGGGACTGGTGCACTTCACAAAATAGATGGCATCATGAGGGAGAAAAATTATGTGGATATATTGAAGCAACATCTCAAGACATCAGTCAGGAAGTTCAAGCTTGGTCGCAAATGGGTCTTCCAAATTGACAATGACCCCAAGCATACGTCAAAAGTTGTGGCAAAATGGCTTAAGGACCACAAAGTCAAGGTATTGGAGTGGCCATCACAAAGCCTTGACCTCCACACTATAGAAAATTTGTGGGCAGAACTGAAAAAGCGTGTGCGAGCAAGGAGGCCTGCAAACCTGACTCAGTTACACCAGCTCTGTCAGGAGGAATGGGCCAAAATTCACCCAACTTATTGTGGGAAGCTTGTGTAAGGCTTCCTGAAACGTTTGACCCAAGTTAAAGAATTTAAAGGCAATGTTCCCAAATACTAATTGAGTGTATGTAAACTTCTGACCCATTGGGAATGTGATGAAAGAAATAAAAGCTGAAATAAATCATTCTCTCCACTATTATTCTGACATTTCACATTCTTAAAATAAAGTGGTGATCCTAACTGACCTAAGACAGGGATATTTTACTAGGATTAAATGTCGTGTAAATGTAGTTGGCTAATGTGTATGTAAACTTCCGACTTCAACTGTGCTCATTCCAGGGTTTTTCTTATCTTTACTATTTTCTACATTGTAGAGTAATAGTGAATACATCAACACTATGAATTAACACATGGAATCATGTAATATTCAAATAGTGTTAAATAAGTATAGATTCTTCAAAGCAGCCACCCGTTGCGTTGATGACAGCTTTGCACACTCTTGGCATTCTCTCAACCAGCTTCACCTGGAATGCTTTTCCAACAGTCTTGAAGGAGTTCCCAGATATGCTGTGCACTCGTTGGCTGTTTTTCCTTCACTCTGCGGTCTAACTCATCCCAAACCATCTCGATTGGGTTGAGGTCGGGTGATTGTGGAGGCCAGGTCATCTGATGCAGCACTCCATCACTCTCCTTCATGGTCAAATAGCCCTTAAAAAGCCTTGGTGTGTGGTGTCACTGTCCTGTTGAAAAACAAATGATAGTCCCTCGAAGCGCAAACCAGATGGCATGGCGTATCGCTGCAGAATGCTGTGGTAGCCATGCTGGTTAAGTGTATCTTGAATTCTAAGTAAATCCCAGACAGTGTCACCAGCAAAGCACCATCACACCACCTCCTCCATGTTTTACGGTGGGAACCACACATGCGGAGATCATCCGTTCACCTACTCTGTCTCACAAAGACACGGCGGTTGGAACTAGATATATCACATTTGGACTCATCAGACCAAAGGACAGATTTCCACTTATCTAATGTCCATTGCTCATGTTTCTTGGCCCAAGCAAGTCTCTTCTTCTTATTGATGTCATTTAGTAGTGGTGTCTCTGCAGAAATTCGACCATGAAGGCCTGATTCACGCAATCTCTTCTGAACAGTTGATGTCTCTGTTATTTGAACTCTGGGAAGCATTTTTTTGGCCTGCAATTTCTGTGGCTGGAAACTCTAACTTATCCTCTGCAGCAGAGGTACTGTAACTCTGGGTCTTCCTTTCCTGTGGCGGTACTCATGAGAGCCAGTTTCATCATAGTGCTTGATGATTTTTGTGACTGCACTTGAAGAAACTTTGAAAGTTCTTGACATTTTCTGCGTTGACTGACTTTCTTGTCTTAAAGTAATGATGGACTGTTGTTTCTCTTTGCTTATTTGAGTTGTTCTTGTCATAATATGGACTTGGTCTTTTATCAAATAAGGCTATTCTCTGTATACCACCCCTACCTAGTCACAACACAACTGATTGGCTCAAACAAATTAACTTTTAACAAGGCACACCTGTTTATTGAAATGCATTACTGGTGACTACCTCATGAAGCTGGTTGAGAGAATGCCAAGAGTGTGCAAAGCTGTCAAGACAAAGGGTGGCTACTTTGAAAAATCTCAAATATAAAATACATTTTGATTTGTTTAACACTGTGTTGGTTACATGATTCCACGTGTGTTATTTCATAGTTGTGATGTCTTCACTATTATTCTAAAATGTAGAAAATAGTAAAAATAAAGAAAAACCCTTGAATGAGTAAGTGTGTCCAAACATGTGTGGGAACTCCTTCAAGACTGTTGGAAAAGTTTCCAGGTGAAGCTGGTTGAGAGAATGCCAAGAGTGTGCAAAGCTGTCATTAAGGCAAAGGGTGGCTACTTTGAAGAACATGATTCCATGTGTGTTATTTCATAGTTTTGAATTCTTCATTATTATTATTTATTATGTAGAAAATACTAAAAATGCAGATAAACCCTGGAATGAGTAGGTATCCAAACTGTGTGTGTGTGTAGTTGATTTATTTAAACACACAGGGCGTGTCTACGTATATGGAAAAATACACTTTTTAAAATGTCAACCAATCGATTAGTCGAAAATACAGAAGGTATTTTTTGTCGGGGTCAGCCCTACTTCCATTTGACTTAAATGTTTTTCTGTCTGCAGTGTGAGCTGGCAGTGGACGCAGTCCACAAGCGAGGCGAAGACGAGAGGCCCGCCCTGCCCCGGAGGGAGGAGATCACCGACACCATGGTCTTCAGCTCTTACGACGTGGTCACCATGACCTGCCGAGACGTGGACCTAAACTACGCCACCAGAGGTACAGATGAGTGCTTTTTCTCAATTGTGTCAAATCTGTCACCCCCTCACCTCTCTTTCATCTTCACTAATCTATAAGAACAGACCAGGTGAAAGCCAACCTAATGATGATCTTCCATCATATTGTTTTCACTTTGCAAGTGCAGAAGAAGGTCGATCTTTGAAGCAATTGAGACAGCTAGGGAGAAGTGGGATCGGGAGAGGGTTGGACGGAGGGAGGGATGTGTTATAGGTTAGTGTTTGATCAACGTGTAGATTGTCCGGTTAGGGGTGAGTGGTTTAATGGATTTGTAGGTCATTGTCGATGGTTACATTGACCAGGTTTCCATCCAACTATTTAATTTGGATGAAATACCTGACGCATATAAAAAGTCACGACAGGCCTGATGGAAACAGGAAATTTGTCAGTAAAATGTCCTGATGTCAACGAAACAAAATACGCTAGACAAGAGTGGATGCTTTTTTGGGCGGTGAAATAGATTATGCGACAATTGCGGTGGACACGCCTTTTTATATGCAAATATTTATATAAAAACCATCATGTCGCACTAAACTTGGAGTCACGCAATGATATGTTACATTGTACTACTACTACCACCTCCTCCACCACGATGTGGAAAAGCATAGTTATGTAGAATAAGATATGATGAACCGCATAACTTATTTCATAACTTCATCACAAAGGATGGTTAAGTGCACGGTGATGAGCGCCATGGAAATAAATATCGAGGGTAGGCTATTATTTGAATGATGCTGGTGACATGATGATTGGTGCTTGGCTGCTAATTATCAAATAAAAATGATCTTGCTTTTATCCATATCATCATCATAACCTTGCCTGTCCACTTTATCAGCGAACTGTTGTCTATAGAGCATGCGCCAAAACCAAATTGGGCAAGTATGCTATTTATCGCAACAGTTTGTGACCAAACCATCAGTAGAAAATGCAGTGGAATCACATTGAACTTCTGTTTCTTATTCAGATTTTAGAATATTCACATAAACCTGTCAGCAATCAAGTTTCAATATATATATATATATATATATATATATAGGACTTTCAGAAAGCTAATTGTAATTTGTCACATCATTATGATGATGTTGCAATTTGCTTTTTGAATGTCCTATATCTTGAAAACATGATTGCTGTAATGCGAAACCTTTTGGGACTGTATCAACAATGGACTAATAAAACAAATAAAGGGGATTTTGAGTGGATTATTCCTTTAAGGCAAAATTCCAAGTTGACATCTGAGGGCTAAACTAATAAGAAGTTAGGGTAATTTGCATGGGGTCATAGTTATGTTGTGTAAGAATGTAATGTGTTGTCTGCTTACGATAAACACACGTTGTGGGGACAGTTTATGGGTCATATAAAGAGATATACCTCTTCTCTGTCTCACGCGTTACTTTTTGGATAACGCTTGTGTTTCTACCCTGTATGTGCAGACACGTTCATAGACACGTCCATCAGCTCGACCCGTGTCAATGGGGAACACAAAGAGAAGGTGCTGCAGAGGTGGGAGGGAGGAGATGGCAACGGAGACGCCTTCGATTTGGAGAACGATGCTGTGAGTCTAAACACGCTTATATGTATGCACACATACCAACGCTTATACTCACTCTGACAATCACACACACCATCACTCTTTTTGACACACAAACACCAGTGGCGGTCTGTGCCTTTTAAAGATGAGGGAGGATGATTACATTTTTTATGGGCCAGAAATTTGAGTAAGCAAGGTGACAGTGTACACATTCAATACTACCTTGTAGAGGTCTGCATGGGACTGTTATCTTCATCCCGCAACCGCCAACACCCGCAGCTTTTCATACCACACCCCGCCCGCACCTGCTGCCTTTCAGTCCGACTTCCACCCGCTACCACAAGAACTGGTCCCAAACAGCAATATTATTTTAGGCCTATGTGACGCAGCTCACTTGCCCGCCATGGTCCCAGCAATTTTGCGCCCCATAGGCAATATCAAATGCACAAAAATAACTTAAGAAATAGGTTAACTTACTAGAGATTTTCACGTGGCCCATTTATATTAGGCTATCTGTATTACTGGGCTATATCAGCCAATATGCTAAATGTAGTTAAAGAGAGCATAGTTGGAGAGACTTGCCCTTTCTCTTGAGCTATTTTTATAGCTTACCTTTTCGTAGTGGGAAGATTTTTAGACAGAGAAATATGGGTGATTCATATTTATTTCTAGGCAATGTAGTAAACTATAGCCTAATCATATATAGGAAGTACAGTTGAAGTTGGAAGTTTACATACACCTTAGCCAAATTCATTTAAACTCAGTTTTTCACAATTCCAGACATTTAATCCTAGTACAAATTCCCGGTCTTATTTTTTTATTTTTTTTATTTAACCTTAATTTAACCAGGTAGGCTAGTTGAGAACAAGTTCTCATTTACAACTGCGGCCTGGCCAAGATAAAGCAAAGCAGTGCGACACAAACAACACAGAGTTACACATGGAATAAACAAAACATATAGTCAATAACACAAAAGAAAAAAGTTACAATTTAGCAATTAAACACTTGAGTGATAGAGACTGGAGTGATAGATGTGCAGAAGATGAATGTGCCAAGTAGAGATAATGGGATGCAAAGGAGAAAAAAAAAACACTGGGGATGGGGTAGTTGGATGGGCTTTCTACAGATGGGCTATGTACAGGTGCAGTGATATGTGAGCTGCTCTGACAGCTGGTGCTTCAAGTTAGTGGGGGAGATATGAGTCTCCAGCTTCAGGGATTTTTGCAGTTCGTTCCAGTCATTGGCAGCAGAGAACTGGAAGGAAAGGCAGCCAAAGAAGTAATTGGCTTTGGGGGTGACAGGTGAAATATACCTGCTACGGGTGGGTGCTGCTATGGTGACCAGTGAGCTGAGGTCAGTTAGGATCACCACCAACATGATGCTGCCACCCCCGTGCTTCACGGTTGGGATGGTGTTCTTCGGCTTGCAAGCCTCCCCCTTTTTCCTCCAAACATAACAATGGTCATTATGGCCAAACAGCTCTATTTTTGTTTCATCAGACCAGAGGACATTTCTCCAAAAAGTACAATCTTTGTCCCCATGTGCAGTTGCAAACCGTAGTCTGGCTTTTTTATGGCAGTTTTGGAGCAGTGGCTTCTTCCTTGCTGATCAGCCTTTCAGGATATGTCGATATAGGACTCGTTTTACTGTGGATATAGATACTTTTGTACCTGTTTCCTCCAGCATCTTCACAAGGTCCTTTGCTGTTGTTCTGAGATTGATTTGCACTTTTCGCACCAAAGTATGAACGCGTCTCCTTCCTGAGCGGTATAACGGCTGTGTGGTCCCATGGTGTTTATACTTGCATACTATTGTTTGTACAGATGAACGTGGTACCTTCAGGCGTTTGGAAATTGTTCCCAAGGATGAACCAGACTTGTGGAGGTCCACATTTTTTTTTCTGAGGTCTTGGCTGATTTCTTTTGATTTTCCCATGATGTCAAGCAAAGAGGCACTGACTTTGAAGTTAGGCCTTGAAATACGTCCACAGGTACACCTCCAATTGACTCAAATTATGTCAATTAGCCTATCAGAAGCTTCTAAAGCCATGACATTATTTTCTGAAATTTTCCGAGCTGTTTAAAGGCACAGTCAACTTAGTGTATGTGAACTTCTGACCCACTGAAATTGTTATACAGTGAATTATAAGTGAAATAATCTGTCTGTAAACAATTGTTGGAAAGATTACTTGTCGAACACAAAGTAGATGTCCTAACCGACTTGCCAAAACTATAGTTTGTTAATTGACAAGAAATTTGTGGAGTGGTTGAAAAACAAGTTTTAATGACTCCAACCTAAGTGTATGTAAACTTCCGACTTCAACTGTACATTTTATTGTAACGATATCTGCCCAGTGCTTCTACATCCACACATAAGCTATAGCCTACTCTATTTATTTAAAACCACACGCGCACCGGACCTCGCACATATGGCTACTGAACTTGAAGTAGCAAGAATGATGACCGCGACACTTGCTACATTTTGCATATAGAATATAGGCTACCTTTTAGGAGGCCGATTTGCAGGCAGAGACAAATAAATGGGTAATCAATACTTATTGGAAATGAAAACGTTGCAGTGCTCGCTCACCATTATAGCCTGACCTATAGGCACAACGTGCCTTTTCATTTTCAATTATTATATTTTCTGATTACACCTCGACTCACGTTGGTTGAGTGCCATTTCTTTCCATTATCAGTATTTATTTACTGACACTGTAGTAAACTACAGTCTAATCATATTTAAGTTACCTTGATATGAAATGAACTGCCACGTGATTCTCCACCCATGAACTCGCACGCCCAACTAGGAGAGAAGAGGTAGGCTACTGAAGTTGAAGCAGTGAATTCTGAGTGTGTGAATAATGCAAAAAAATATGTGCTTTTAATACAATAGGTAGGCTAAAAGGCTCTGCATGGTCATCCAACATCTGAAGTGGCCGTACAGCATTTACTGAGGTGCAGCCTCCAGACTTCAGGGCATTCATATGTTGGGGTTCGTTTCCTTGTTTCTTGTCAATCATTGGTTCATTGGTGAAATTAGCATTATGACAATATCTTTAATTTAAACATTCAAAACCTTTATTAATGCAATTGCAGACCGATGTTGACAATCAGGAACATAGTACGCATGTTTCCGAGTAAGTTCTGCATCAAACAAAAGGTCCCAAGTTATTTTTTTAAACCCGAAGTCCAGCCCTAGTGATGTCGCTGCCTACGTCATTATCTTTTACTCGTGACCAAAACCATGCCTACCTACACAGCTATATAAACAAGGCTTTTGGTGTTATCTAAAAACTTACCAGTAAATGTCTAAGTTGATTTATAGTGGAATGTCTGACTAGTCTTATCTCCTACACTCCCCTGCAGAGTTCTGACTCAGTCACACATTTATCAGAGGGGTCTCTTTATAAGAGGCAGAAAGAGAACTAGAACACAACTGTGGAACAATATTAAAACCTCCTAATGTATATATATTGTTAATCTGTAGTCTAGGACCCTATAAACGTGAGGGAGAGGTCTTATAACCCCTCCCCTTCTATTAATACAACATAAGCTTAATCAATTATTCTAATACATCAATCATTTGGTACAGTCCTAATCATGACCACTAGGTGAACTCCTGACACATACTTCTTGCGCTTAGCGGAGCAGAGCTATTGTGTAGGAAGTTGTCAAGGAAGTGAGTTTGTGTTTATACAGGATGTACCGCCTCCACCTACCGTCAACCAATCATGTCAATGCAGAGATATACGGAGCCCTCTGCATTGTTTCACAATTTGAGAGGCGCACGGTGATGTGGTACGGAGCTTGATTTGGCCTCTGCATGCCCCCGGAGGCTCCGAAAATTGCGACCACATTTACAGATCAAGCATACATTTGCTTTAATGCATACAAACCAGAAAAATGACAGTTTCCACATAATCTGAGGGACAACAAAAATATTTTTTTACCCAGAGTCGTCTGTCTGCCCGCTCCAGCCCGCAGCATGAAAAATGTAGACAGCGCCCCAATGATCTCTGTTGGGACCTGCCCTCTACCGCCTTGCAAACTCTTGCCTCCATCTAACTGATCTAGGGTGTAATCATTAGTCCAACAGTTGAAAATGAAAGTTTCTATTGGATAAATTCAGGTATGTTTATCCCCGTTCCGTTTAAGAAATTTTTTTCAACACAATCAGCGGAATGAATACACCCCTGATCACCCGCAAAAACACAGTTCACTGTCATAGCTGCCTTATACAAACTGCATGATCACTTTACTCATTGTATAATTCCTTCTCGCATCTATGCGGTCTCCTCCTCTCACCTTTTCCCTTCGCTTGTGAATTTCATTCCACAACAGCTATCTGTGACCAGGTGAGAGAACCTTCCCAAGCCAAAACTTCATACCATAAACGCTACACACTGTCTACATCGTTGTCAACATAGCTACTATAACTAACGTGTTAGTAAACCCGCTACAATCATGCAGTACAGCAAGCAGTTTAGCAGTTACACCGGCAGGCCCCGGTGGCAATACATTTATAAAACCAAAAGTTTAGCTTGATTTGGAAGCGTTCCAGTGTTAGATAGCCAGCTAGCTTTCATAGTATCCCTCTCTGTTTGACCTAGGTATTTGAGTAGACTAGCTAGCTGCCTTCGCTAGCTAAACAAGTGAAAGTAAAAATGTAAAAAATACAATAAAATATAGCTAGCTCTCTCCATTTTTGAAGAAATTAATTTGTTCAAAACTGTTCAACTATTGTCTTTCTCTTTTAGTCAACTACCCACCACATTTTATGCTCTGCAGTTCTAGCTACCTGTAGATAACTCTTTCAGTACTAGATTCATTCTCGATTACTTTGGTTGGGTAGACAAGATGTTAGTTCATGCTGCAAGAGCTCTGATAGGTTGGAGGACATCCTCTGGAAATTGTCATAATTATTGTGTAAGTTTATGGAAGGGAGTGAGAACCATGAGCCTCCTAGGTTTTGTATTGAAGTCAGTTTACCCAGAGGAGGACGGAAACTAGTTGTCTTCCAGCTACACCATGGTGCTACCCCAGAGAGTTCTGTTGAGGTTACTGGAGACCTTCATTGCAAAACAGTGTGTTATAATTAATTATTTGGCGATGTGAATATATTTAGTATAGTTTCACTATTTAAATTTTTATGAAATTCACTGAGGAGGATGATCCTCCCTTTCCTCCTCTGAGGAGCCTCCATTGACACACACAACCTGGAGCTTTCCGCCACAGGCTTTGCAACTTACACAAAGTTTTCTCGCCCTCTCTCAGTCCAACGGTTGGGATGCCAACGAAATGTTTCGTTACAACAAGGTGAACTTCGGCGTCGAGTCTACCTACGACTCCAGCCTCTCAATGTACACGTAAGTCCACCTCCCATGTCAACACAAAAAAGTCTTCAAGGCCTAAACAGAGTCTAAGCGAAAGGACAACCTTTTGAAAGAATTATGCCCCTGAATCTCCATCAGAGCTGGGTTTGAAATACTTGAAAGATAATTTCAAATACTTAATCTGTTCCTGTTTGAGCATGCCTGGCTTAATAATCCAATAGAGGAGTCCCAAAACTGCAATTCTCGCCCATCTGGCACTCCAAGCAGACTCAAGCAAACACAAAAGTATTTGAACACAGATCTGATCTTCATACATGATTGTTTGTATGTATGTATCTATGCATAGTGTTGATCTTCACCATCTCTCTATCCTTTTCTCTCTCCATCTCCCTCCCTGTCCCTCAGGGTCCATCTGGAGAGGGGCAGCACGGAGGGCTTCCGGCAGCGGGAGGCGCGTGCCGCCCGCATGGCTAGTGAGATCGAGTCCAGCCCCCAGTACCGCCATCGCGTCTCGTTGGAGAACGAGGAGGGCAAGAGCGAGGAGGACAAGTACAGCGCAGTGGTGCGCGGTGGCGAGCGGGGGAGGGAAAGCCCCAGGGAGAGGGAGAAAGGCTGCGACAGCCCCAGCATAGTCAGCAGGTGAGTGCTCCGGTCAGGCTGTATTCTTTGGCTATGTCACAATTCTCCACCCTTTTCCAGAAGTGTGCACTTCATGGATTCAACAATGGTGGAAATGAACTCTTTCTAGCCAATGATTTCATGTTTTTAAATACATGATGGTGAGTAAAAAAGTCCACACTTGGGGAGAAGGGTGGAAAATTGGGATGTAGCCTTTGGCTAGTGTGTGGGGGGGGTGTCACTATTGGCTACTGCTAAGTGGTTTGTGTATTTCAGATTGACCACATTTCAGTCGGACTGAGTAGAATGGCTGATCTACAAATCAACTGGCATCCCAATTAACTGCTCATTATGTGATCAAGATGAGTGATTCTGCCCCTCACCTTGCTCAAACTGATCCCCTCATCATGCTGAAAGTCTTTGGCAGCAGTGGATGGATTGGGGAAAGCATGATCTACAGTCCACTCCCCCCCTCATTCTTTCTTTCTGTTTATCTCTCTCTCTTTCAGGGAAAGCAAATACATTCCGTTACCCCAGCGAGCTAGGGAGATGGGCGTGTCGGGGGGCAGCATGCGAGGAGAACGCGAGCGGGCGGAGCGAGGCCCTGGAGGAGGAAGCGGCGGACCCCAAGGTCACAACCGCATGAGCGCCGGCTACCGCTCAGCCCCTCCCTCCTCTTCCTCCCCCAAACCTCACCTGCCCTTGGCCACTGGTGGCCCCCAGCCCCCTCCCCCCTCTTCGGAGTGCAGCAGCCCCCTCTCTGGCCGAGGTTACTCCCCCCACCAGCCCCAGGGCAGCCCTGGCACTGCCAGCCCCTACGCCCCTACCTCCCCCGGGGGTCCGGCCTCGGCCAACGCCACCCCCTCTTCAGCTAGTCCCCCCACCCCCCATTCCAACTCGCTGTCTCTGTCGGACACTGGTAGGCCCGTCAACGGAGGTGAGTGAAGTTATTAGTGTGTGTTTGTGTGTGTTCGGGGAGTTATCTGTGTTGTAATGGGATATCTGTGTGTCCACGTGGATGTGTTACTCCAGAAAGTGTACATCATGAAGTCATGAATTATTTGTTTTTATAGACTGGGTGGTTCGAGCCCCGAATGCTGATTGGCTGACAACCGTGGTATATTAGACCATATACCACGGGTATGACAAAACATTTATTTTTACTGCTCTAATTGCGTTGGTAACCAGTTTATAATAGCAATAAGGCACCTCTGGGGTTTGTGATATATGGCCAATATACCATGGCTAAGGGCTGTGTCCTCATCGGGCCTTATTTCTTAACTTTGCACTGTGTCTTGAAAGTAATAGGTGACGCTTACAATAATATATTGCCAGTTGATTGTCGGGAAATTGAACCTCCTTTCTTCTTTCTCCCTGCCTCAGTGTCTTCCAGGATGTCTCCCAAATTACAGAGACCCGCCCAGTCAAACCGACCGGTCCGGACACCTAACTCACACACCCAGTCCACAGGTTAACATACAACTATGCCTTTTATCTCACACTTTGTCTACACACTTGTTCAAGACGCACTCCAGAACTCAAGACACAGACATTCTGCCTCATCATAGACTTAAGTCCAATGAATCCAATGAGAATTGCTACTAAGGGTAGATGTTGGTTAGTAAACTACTAACTCATATTTCATATGCATCTGATATGGCACATTATTCCTTATATACAGTTGAAGTCGGAAGTTTACATACACTTAGGTTGGAATCATTAAAACGTGTTTTTCAACCACTCCACAAAGTTCTTGTTAACAAACTAGAGTTTTGGCAAGTCGGTTAGGACATCTACTTTGTGCATGACACAGAAAAAAAATTGTAGACCTCCACAAGTCTGGTTCATCCTTGGGAACAATTTCCAAATGCCTGAAGGTACCATGTTCATCTGTACAAACAATAGTACGCAAGTATAAACACCATGGGACCACGCAGCCATCATACCGCTCAGGAAGGAGACACGTTCTGTCTCCTGAGAAGAACGTACTTTGGTGCGAAAAGTGCAAATCAATCTCAGAACAACAGCAAAGGACTTTGCGAAGATGCTGGAGGAAACAGGTACAAAAGTATCTATATCCACAGTAAAACGAGTCCTATATCGACATAACCTGAAAGGCCGCTCAGCAAGGAAGAAGCCACTGCTCCAAAACTGCCATAAAAAAGCCAGGTTTGCAACTGCACATGGGGACAAAGATCGTACTTTTTGGAGAAATGTCCTCTAGTCTGTTGAAACAAAAATGGAACTGTTTGGCCATAATGACCATCATTATGTTTGGAGGAAAAAGGGGGAGGCTTGCAAGCCGAAGAACACCATCCCAACCGTGAAGCACGGGGGTGGCAGCATCATGTTGTTGTGGGGGTGCTTTGCTGCAGGAGGGACTGGTGCACTTCACAAAATAGATGGCATCATGAGGGGGAAAAATTATGTGGATATATTGAAGCAACATCTCAAGACATCAGTCAGGAAGTTCAAGCTTGGTCGCAAATGGGTCTTCCAAATTGACCCCAAGCATACGTCCAAAGTTGTGGTAAAATGGCTTAAGGACCACAAAGTCAAGGTATTGGAGTGGCCATCACAAAGCCCTGACCTCCACCCTATAGAAAACTTGTGGGCAGAACTGAAAAAGCGTGTGCAAGCAAGGAGAACTACTAACCTGACTCAGTTACGCCAGCTCTGTCAGGAGGAATGGGCCAGAATTCACCCAATTTATTGTGGGAAGCTTGTGGAAGTCTACCTGAAACGTTTGACCCAAGTTTAAAGGCAATGCTACCAAACACTAATTGAGTGTATGTAAACTTCTGACCCACTGGGAATGTGATGAAAGAAATAAAAGCTGAAATAAATAATTTTCTCTACTATTATTCTGACATTTCACATTCTTAAAATAAAGTTGTGATCCTAAGACATGGATTTTTTACTCGGATTAAATGTCAGGAATTGTGAAACTGAGTTTAAATGTATTTGGCTAAGGTGTATGTACACTTTTGACTTCAACTGTATATAGTGCACCACTTTTGGCCCTATATAGGTAATAGGGTGCCAGGGCACAAAGTGGTGCACTTTAAAGGGAACAGTGTGCCATTTCAGACACAGCCAGACATGCTAACCATTTATAACGACTCATTGTCTTTCATTCTGACCTCTGTTCTGTCTTGTCCTCCCTCAGCCTCCCGCTCCCTGAAATCTGTCTCGCAGGACTCAGTGCAGTACCTGGACACGTCATCTGTCTCCATGCCCGCCCAGATAACATCAGGCCTCGCCCCGCTCTTCCCCATCGATGGTACGAACAATCAACAAACTATATATTTAAACAAGTGGAGACAGGTTGTGGTAGTTGAGTAGTAGTGACGACAAAGAAATTGCTCATGATAATAAGTATTTATAAAACAAACTTTCATACATTTGGCTGAAAGCACTACTACATCTTCCACGTCCGGTCTCCATTTTTTTTCTCTTTGCTTATTGAGTCTATATTAAGTAATGAAAGGGGCCCCAACTGTCGTCAGGACAGGGTCACCTGTACAAGAACCAGACAGGTGTTTTGTGGGAATCTGTTCAAGTGGTTGGGGTTTTCCAGTGGCTAATTGGTCCCCTGTGTGTTTTTTTTTCTATCTCTGTCTCTCTTTATGTCTGTCTGTTCTACAGTGAACGAGATTCTCTGTATGGCTGCCAAAGATCGATCAGCAGAGAGTCCAGGCAACATGGAAGATGGCAAGAGTAAAGGTGTGTGTGTCTGTGAAATGTGTGTTTGTGGGAGGGAGTTTGTGTGTATTAAAGGTCAGACACACCTCGACAACGAATGGTTAAAGCACCTGCTGGGTGTCGATGAATGGTGACAGTTTGCTCTGATTCAGCATGTAGACACCTTTGGGAAATGAACAGAAAATGACAGCAGATATTCTGGTCGGTAGGATGGCTAGTGGCCACACCCTATTTTTAACTGTTTGCTGTTGTGGTGTCTCACCTCAAAAAGTGTGTGCATGTTAGTGTGTCAATTAGCTGTTGTCGTAGATGAGAAGAGTATTCCTGTAGAAAAGCATTTGTTTGCCATAAGGTGCTGTCTGAAAGAAAAGTGCAGCCAAAAACACATTCTCTCCTGCTTGAGAACTTTTTTGTATCCTTTCTCTCCCTCTTTCTCTCCCCGTTTCCTCTCAGCTCCCTCCATTCAGCAAAGGTCACAAATTGAAGAGCTGCGGAAATTCGGCAAAGAATTCAGGGTAAGACTTCTGTCGCTGCTCCTTAGCCATGTGTGTACGAGAAATCTGCAATTACCCCTGAGTCTAAATTCTCTTGATGAAAATAATTTTTCTGTCAAGTCCTGGGCTGGTGGTATTTCAAGAAGCAGGACCAAGTTGGACGGATAAAAAACGTCCCGTTTTCAGGACCCTGTCTTTCAAAGATAATTCATAAAAATCCAAATAACTTCACAGATCTTCATTGTAAAGGGTTTAAACACTGTTTCCCAAACAGTTCATGAACATGCACCTGTGGAACGGTCGTTAAGACACTAACAGCTTACAGATGGTAGGCAATTAAGGTCACAGTTATGAAAACTAGGACACTAAAGAGGCTTTTCTACTGACTCTGAAAAACACCAAAAGAAAGATGCCCAGGAGGGTCCCTGCTCATCTGCATGAACGTGCCTTAGGCATGCTGTAAGGAGGCATGAGGACTGCAGATGTGGCCAGGGCAATAAATTGCAATGTCGGTACTCTGAAACGCCTAAGACAGCGCTACAGGACGTACAGCTGATCGTCCACGCAGTGGCAGACTACGTGTAACAACACCTGCACAGGATCGGTACATCCGAACATCACACCTGCGGGACAGGTACAGGATAGCAACAACAACTGCCCGAGTTACACCAGGAATGCACAATCCCTCCATCAGTGCTCAGACTGTCCGCAATAGGCTGAGAGAGGCTGGACTGAGGGCTTGTAGGCTTGTTGTAAGGCAGGTCGTCACCAGACATCACCGGCAACAACGTTGCCTATGGGCACAAACCCACCGTCGCTGGACCAGACAGGACTGGCAAAATGTGCTCTTCACTGACGAGTCGCGGTTTTTCTCACCAGGGGTGATGGACGGATTCGCGTTTATCATCGAAGGAATGAGCATTACACGAGGCCTGTACTCTGGAGCGGGATCGATTTGGAGGTAGAGGGTCCGTCATGGTCTGGAGCGGTGTGTCATAGCATCATCGGACTGCGCTTGTTGTCATTGCAGGCAATCTCAACACTGTGCGTTACAGGGAAGACATCCTCCTCCCTCATGTGGTACCCTTCTTGCAGGCTCATCCTGACATGACCCTCCAGCATGACAATGCCACCAGCCATACTGCTCGTTCTGTGCGTGATTTCCTGCAAGACAGGAATGTCAGTGTTCTGCCATGGCCAGCGAAGAGCCTGGATCTCAATCCCATTGAGCACGTCTGGACCTGGTGGATCGGAGGGTGAGGGCTAGGGCCATTCCCCCCAGAAATGTCTGGGAACTTGCAGGTGCCTTGGTGGAAGAGTGGGTTAACATCTCCCAGCAATAACTGGCAAATCTGGTGCAGTGCATGAGGATGAGATGCACTGCAGTACTTAATGCAGCTGGTGGCCACACCAGATACTGACTGTTCATTTTGATTTTGACTCCCCCTTTGTTCAGGGACACATTATTCAATTTCTGTTAGTCACATGTCTGTGGAACACATGTCTCAGTTGTTGAATCGTGTTATGTTCATACAAATATGTTAAGTTTGCTGAAAATAAACACAGTTGACAGTGAGAGGACGTTTCCTTTTTTGCTGAGTTTATTCACATAAGTAGTCAGAAATAAATGACTTACATTTCTAGTTTATAACCCAGTTCTACTGTTAAATCCTTTTAAGCATGTAAATTAACTTGGAAATGTGTTTTGAGAAATGCAAGCGGTCTAGCACCCCTTACTAAAGTTTCATACTCCTTGTAATTTTATTTCCCTCTTGTTTCTTTCTTTTTAGCATAGAGTGCATTGCGTTGCACTTGCTTTGTATGAATTGGCTGTATAAATAAAGATTGATTTGATGTGATTCTCCTCAGCTTCAGCCCAGCGGATGTGGCTCCAGTGCAGCAGCGGTATCTCCCTCTGACACGGCCAAGCCCTTCCCCTCGTACCCCAGCCCCGCCTCCTTAGACTCCAAACAGACCCTCGCCCCCCAAAGTACTTCCCAGCCCTCCGCTTCCCCCTCAGGGGACCCCGCCAAGGAGCCCAGTTCCAGCGCAGCCGCCTCCACCGCCAGCCCCATTTCAGACAGGCAATCGCCAGGACAATCCCAGTCAGCCAGGACCCCAGGAAGTGAGGAGTCCAGACAGGAGAAGGCAGAGCGAGTGGAGGGTGTGATTGAGTGAGTTTTGCTGAAGACTGAAAGGGGATTTCTTTCTGGTAGTGCTGAGCGATTAACCAAAATGTCAGTTATTTTTCTTTTTTTAAACGACTAATTGACCAACATCGGTTCAATTATTAGAATTCCATTTTGTTCGTTTTTTTTCTTCTGTGAGCTCAACATGCAGTTTCTCTAGAGATGAATCAGATCAAGCCCAAACTGTGCAATGTAGTAGGGAGTTGTAGTTCCCAACAGGCCACAATTCTACATAGTTTAGCCAATGATCATAATCCATTGCACGTCTACTTGTCCAGACACTGAAATGGAGAGAAGAGAAATAAGACTTGCGATCGAGAGGGATAAAGAGAAGTTGCTCCACGAGGTATCTACCTGAAAATACATAATCTAAGTGATTGATAGTTGGTATTTAGCAGTCATAAGTATACATAGACAGCAGCTCTATAGAAATGTGAAATATTTTATTGAAGCAGTTATGGGCAGTCACTACCACCATGGGATTTTTAATAATTGTTTCATTCTGTTAAAGCATTCAACTCACATAATACATGCAGTTAATGTTTAAAATAATCGAAACCTAAATCGAAAAACCGGGATTATTTTGTTTAATAATCGAAACCGAACCTACCTCAAAAAGCACATCGCTCAGCACTACTTTCTGGTTTATAGATGGATTTGGTTACAGAGCAGTGGATATCATTGTGTATACAGTACTAACAGTGTCCTCTCTCTCACTCTCTCAGTCAAGTCAGGAAGTCAACTCTGAATCCCAACGCCAAAGAGTTCAACCCAAACACAATCGCGCTCACTCTGGTAAGCAAGGTGTCAAGAAGAGCAAAATTATTAGGATCGAAAATGTCTTGATGTCTACTAACCAAACAATGACTTTGTCTTGACGTGTGGCTCAGTTGGTAGAGTATGACGCTTGCACACATCATGACTGTAAGTCGGCTTTGGTTAAAAGCGTCTGCTATCTATCTACTGTATCTATACCACAAAACACTGTCTAGACGCGCCTATGTACCAAACGATGGTAGACGTCTACGCACCAAACGATGTCTAGAGGTCTACGCACGAAATGGTGTAGGGCAGGGATGGGCAACTTTGATCGGGGGGGAAGGCCACAAAAACTCATTATGAGGGGCCGCAGTGGCTCGCGGGTCCGCGTACCCACACATGCAGTCAGACTTTTTTTGAGAGCCCTAAGTGAAATTTTGATTTTGAAATGTTTGAGTGTTTAGTATTTTTTGAGTGTCTAACCAGGTTTCTATCTAACCATTTCATGTGGATGATTTACCTGATGCATGAAAAAAGTCAAGGCCAGTCTGATGGAAAAAGGACATGCCGGTACAATTTGATAAATGCAGACAGACAATTTGTTTGTTCGACCTGGTGGGCTCTTTTTTTGTGTCAGTAAAATGAATTATGTGAGATTGTGGTGGAAATGCCTTTTATGCGCAAGTATTGATATAATAACCGCCATATTGAAGTCACGCGATGATATGTTGTGTGATTCTCCCACTACGACTTGGAAAACCATGCAGTTTATTAGGCTACAGATGAAATAAGTTATGATGAACTTCACAGGGTGGTGAAATTGCATGTGATGAGCTTGATGTTTCTTTCCAATAAAATATCTAGGGTCTTATTTCTGTGACAAAATATCTAGGGTCTTATTGATCGATGCTTCGCTGCCGTTTGACAAATAAAAATAATATCACTCTTATCCATAATAATCTCATAATGTACAGTCCTGTGAAAAAGTATTTGCTCCCTTTCTAATTTTCTCTAGTTTTGAATATTTTTTTATACTGAATGTTATCAGATCTTCAACCAGAACCTAATATTAGATAAAGGGAACCTGAGTTTACAAATAACAAAAAAAATGGATACTTCATTTATTTATTTAACAAATTTATGCAACATTCAATTCCCCTGTGTGAAAAAGTAAGTGCACCCTTACACTCTTTAACTGGTTGTGCCACCTTTAGCTGCAATGACTGCAACCAAATACTTCCTGTAGTTGTTGATCAGTCTCATATCGCTGTGGAGGAATTTTGGGCCACTCTTGCATGCAGAACTGCTTTAACTCGGCGACATTTGTGGGTTTTCAAGCATGAACTGCTCGTTTCAAGTCCTGCCACAACATCTCAATTGGGATTAGGTCTGGACTAGGCCATTCCAAAACTAAAAAAAAAAAAATTATTAACCATTTTCATGTAGACTTGATTGTGTGTTTTGGATCATTGTCTTGCTGCATGATCCAGCTGCACTTCAGCTTCAGCGCACAGACGGATGGCCTGACATTCTCCTGTAGAATTCTCTGATACAGAGAAGAAATCATGGTTCCGTCTATTAAGGCATGTCGTCCCAGGTCCTGAGGCAGCAAAGCATCCCCAAACCATCTCACTACCACCACCATGCTTGACCGTTGGTATGAGGTTCTTACTGTGGAATGCAGTGGTTGGTTTTCACCAGCCATAATGGGACCCATGCCGTCCAAAAAGTTATACTTTTGACTCATCTGTCCATAGAACATTCTTCCAAGAGTCTTGATGATCATCCAGGTGCTTTCGGCAAACTTGAGTCAACTTTTTGGACGAGATGGGTCCATTTTTATGTCTGGTGGAAACCTAACACTGCATATTAGGTTTTGGTTGAAGATCTGATAACATTCAGTGTCAAAAATATGCAAAAATATAGAAAATCAGAAAGGGGGCAAATACTTTTTCACGGCGCTGTTAGTTGCCTACCTGCACTGTATCTGCGAGCTGTTGGCTAGAGCACACGTACCAAGACCAGAGTGAGCACATTTGCTATATAACGTAACAGTTTTTGTGACAGAACTATCAGAGTTGAAAATGCGATGGAAACCATTTAACTTGTATTTTTCATTCGGTACATGGGGAATTTAACCGCAAACATTATTTTTATGTGCGCAACGTCATCACGCACATACTTTTATCCGCAATAAGTCAGTTTGATGGAAACACATCTCTGGTGGGAAAATGCGCATATTATTTTATGCAGATTTTAAACTTTGCATGAAAATCTGTTGCAAATTGGATGGAAACCTAGCTGTCTGACATAAGAGATTGCTGTTGCACAAAAATAAACAGAAAAACATTTGCACCGTGTGTATTCTACTATTCTAGCTCTCAACCGTAAGTTGAGACCCTGAGTTCCCAATTTAAAAAAAAAATAATAATAATATTTTCCCATCCCTGGTGTAGGGTAAAGTTGCCCATAGATACTTATTTTTGTGTCCGTTTTACATTTTCCCCACTAATGATTTAGGATTGGAGTAGGGATGAGCATTTGAAATCATTTCAATATTCATATAATGTCATTCATTTTGGGGAGACATCGAATATTCAAATAACCGTGCCCATCCCTAGATTGGGGGAGGGGAAGCTGGTCTTATCTGTATCTAGGGGAGAGTTCACCCTGGAGTGTACCAAACACTGCCTAGACATCTACTTACCAAACTGATATAAATGGTTCTTCCCCTTCCCTCTGTGTCTGCAGACGAAGCCCAACCCTTCACCCACGCCCCCCCGGCCACCCCCTCCCAGCCCTGCGATGGTGCTGCAGCACCCAGGCAGCCAGGGTCCCATCTACAACGCCCCCTACCTCTCCTACATCTCCCAGATCCACTCTGTACAGGTAACGCACACACAGATCGCACACACAAGACACTTATGACACTGTGATTGAATTGACTGCATGCTGTGGGACATTCCGTTTCCCCATCAAATACTGCTCCCCCTGTTTGTATGAATGTGAGGCTTTGGGATTATTGGTAATATTATACTTGATTATAAACTGGGTGTTTCGAGCCCTGAATAATAATATAATAATATATAATAATTACAGTCAATGCTATACTTGAGTTTCACCAGTGGTGATGTAGTGTGTGACTATATACAGTGTTACGCTATTGTTTGAGCGCATTTTAGGATCTAGTACGAGTTCATGTTAAAATTGCCTAAATCCACTCATTGAAAAGCCAATGCGGCTTGTAGCTTTGTGTTGACCTCTTGTCTCCTGGCTTCTGTTTCCCTCCAGCCTCCACATATGTACCAGTATACCATGTCTACAGTCTGCCAGGGGAAATACCCCAGAGTCAAAGGTATGCGCGCTCTGCACTACCAGTGTGCATGCATTGTTTACACCTTGACATACTCTAGCCTGGTCCCAGATCTGTTTGTGCTGTCTGGCCAACTACTATGGTCAGTATCAAGCTGAGTTGGCAAAACATTACAAACAGGGGCCCCCGAGAGGCGCAGCAGTCTAAGGCACTGCATCTCAGTGCTAGGGGCGTCACTGCAGACCCTGGTTTGATCCCGGGCTGTATCACAACCGGACGTGATCGGGAGTCCCATAGGGTGGCGCACAATTGGCACCGTGTTGTCCGGGTTAGGGGTGGCCGGGATAGGCCGTCATTGTAAATAAGAATTTGTTCTTAACTGGCTTGCCTAGTTAAATTAAGGTAAAAAAAGAAAAATACATCTGGGGCCGAGCTCTATATACATCTTACTTATCTTACGAATACATATTATTATTACTACTTCTTTGTATTCTAACTTCTTTATCTACTAATGCATGGCAAACTGTTGTAGTTCTATAGTAAAGTTGAATGTCGGGCAAAACTAGTAGTGAATTTATCCTTGCTCCGAAGTTTAAATCGTAAGCATGTGACGTAATTTCCCCCTGGGGATCAAATCAGTTCTTTATTGTTCTTTTAAAGCATGTTCATATCTACTAGTGCGTCATTTTGGGCAGTGTGGTCTATGTGACTGTGAGCGAGTTCTCCTCCCTGTCAACGTTGTTATGCAGTCATGTTTTGGTCTCCCCCAGGCTTAGGGTTGGGGGCCCCCCGCTCGGACCATGGCAACTCGGGCCCGCCGCAGGCCATGCTACAGGCGGCAGCGTCTGCAGCCGGAGCCCCCCTGGTGCCGTCGCCCTACCCCCAGCCCTACCTGCAGTACAGCCAGCAGCAGGTCATCCAGGCCATGACGCCTTACCCTGGACAGGTCAGTGGGTGGGAAGGTGTGTGGAGAAGTGGGTGAGTGTGGGTGGGAAGGTGTGTGTTTGTCTGTGTCTATGGCTGTACTGTGGGGGGGCCAGACCTCAATTTCCTATCCCCAGAGTTTTGAATCGAACCGCCTCCCTTTGCCTTAGTGGTTATCCAGTTTTGGTCATCATAACTGTAGCAGTCAGATACTGAAAACAATGTCTCTGTCTTTCTCTATGTATCTCACCCGCTCTCCCTTCCCCAGCCGATGTACTCCATGCTGCAGGGCGGTGCGAGGATGTTGGGCCAGGGAGGGAGTCACCCCCAGGCCATGGGCCCTCAGTTCCCCGGCCAAGGTGAGGGGCCTCTGGTGCCACAGCAGGGTATCTATGGTGAGTCCAAAACTGGTTGGATCCTGGATTTAGACTGGATCATTGTTTTGGGGGTAACCTAGTCCAAGATCTGTTTGCTGTTTGTGCTGTATAGCCAACCAACGACCATAGGAGTTGTGTATGCAGCACAAACAGATCTTGTACCAGGCTACTGGATCATTGTTTTGGGAAATGTACAATGGAAAGTGTCTTCAGCTCTCTCTTTCTCGCCCCTCTCTAGCCCCACAGCTGTTCTCCCATCACCAGGGTGCAGTGCACCAGCCCCGGCCCTCCAGCACCCCTACGTGTAACCAGCCTCCCCCTCAGCAGCACGCCCCCAGCCCTGGACAGGTAAGACCAACACCCCTCATCCCAGCTTCAAATCTCACCATCCCTCTCCGGAACGCATACCAGTTCTAGAACATACCCCTTTTTGTCTTGCCCACGTTTTTTTTTATCGACATACAGCGTTGTTGGGCATTTTGAAGGTCCATGTTAAAGGTATACTCGGACAGCGATGGGACAAGTGGGCTGACTTTCAATACAAAGAGCGTGAAGCAAGAGATGAATCTTCTCGACTGTTGTCGTCACACAGCTATCGTCTTTGTTTCACACTACTACTCGTGGTCACGTCATATTGCTGAGTCTGAGCTTTTTTTCTTCTAAGTTTATCCTATGCTAATGATTTCCTTCTCCATCTCTGCCCAGTCGGGACTCCAAACCCAGTCTCTATATCACTCCGGGCCGCTCTCAGTCCCCACCCCCCCTAATATGCACCCCGGACAAACACCGCCCCAGGGCTCGTTCCCCCTTCAGGGCTACAGCCTGCATGGCCACCAGGGAATCACGCACACGTACCCCGGTCTGGGGCAGATAACACAGGTACATTTACACTGCTGGAGTTACATTTTGCAACATGACATTTAAATGTGCCTTTGGAAAACTCCATATTTCAGCAATTGTTTTTTATATAACCCTGGTTATGACTGTAACCAGAGATAATAATGTTGTTGATTTTATCAGGAATTCCTCACTTTTCTGACAGCATCCTTTATTCTTTCATAACTGAAAGTTGCTAACCCACAAACAGATATCCTTCTTTTTCTGTGTTGCATATCTATTCGAAGCTGTCAAAAATGTATTATCTAATGCCAGATTTTTAAAGTAAACAACTTTTGGAAGATGTGAAAAAAAATTACTCAATTCCATCCAAAATGGGTGGCAGGTAGCCTAGTAGTTAAGAGCGTTGGTCCAGTAATCAAAAGGTCGCTGGTTCAAATCCCCGAGCCGACTAGGTAAAACGTTTGTCTCTGTGTCCTTGAGCAAGGCACTCAACCCTAATTGCTCCTGTAAATTGCTTTGGATTAGTCTGCTAAATGACTAAAATGAAAAAGCATAACTGTCCATCAATTTCTATGTCCAAGCAATATGGAATTTAGAGTGATTGTAAGAACGAACACAATGTCCTAATGTTTATATTTAGGCAGATCATGTCTTTTTACCTGTGTTTTATATATTGTGTGACACATTTGATGTATGTCCCTGGTCCCTCTCCGTAGGCTCACGTCCAAGGGGCCATGCAGGGACCCCACCACCAGGGCCAACACGGCCACCCGCAGGTAGTGATGCTCCAGGCCCCGCCCCCCCAGCACGGCCTTGGACAAGTCTCGCAGCACCCCCAACACGGCCTCCAGCAAGGGGCCCACCAACACTTCTACATAGGACATCCACAAGGTATGAAGGTTCCCTAAGCTTGTATTAATGCAGAGAAGGGGACCAGAGTGTTATACTAGAGGGGCGACATTTCCGCAGTGCAAAAAGACCGGGGTTTGGGAAGTCAATGGTAGAAGTGAAAAATTCATCCTTAGTTGTAACTTTCTCTAAATCTAAAGGCACAACCTAGATTTGATTCAATGCGTGGGTAAAAGTAAGCCGGTCCGGTACGGCGTCCCTGCAAAATAAATAGTGGGGCTACGCTGTATTGGTAAAACGTGAGCCGATCACAATTAATACAAAATACCAAGAAAACTAGGCTATTACATCATTATTTTACATTACCGCATGAAACCGGGTGGTATACGCTCCAACTTCCCAAGGCAGAGATGAGTGGCCGAGACGTGCGCAGAAAACAGTGGATGCAATTCAATTATACAATCGCTGAATGTCATTACAATAGGCATACAGTACCAGTCAAAAGTTTGGACACACCTACTCATTCAATGGTTTTTCTTTATTTTGACTATTTTCTACATTGTAAAATAATAGTGAAGACTTCAAAACTATGAAATACCACATATGGAATCATGTAGTAACCAAAAAAGTGTTCAACAAATGAAAATATATATTATATTTGAGATTCTTCAAAGTAACCTCGATGACAGCTTTGCACTCTTGACGAACCTAAGCACACAGCCAAGACAATGCAGGAGTAGCTTTGGGACAAGTCTCTGAATGTTCTTTAGTGGCCCAGCCAGTGCAGCGACACTCCTCATCCAACCTGACAGAGCTTGAGAGGATCTGCAGAGAAGAATGGGAGAAACTCCATAAATGCAGATGTGCCAAGCTTGTAGCGTCATACCCAAGAAGACGCGAGGCTATAATCACTGCCAAAGGTGCTTCAACAAAGTAAAGGGTTTATGTAAATGAGTACTTATGTAAATGCAATATTTCCATTTTTGCTTTGTCATTATTAGGCTGTAACGTAACAAAATGTGGGAGAAGTCAAGGGGTCTGAATACTTTCCGAATGCACTGTATGTACAATTATATAACATTGAGGTCCTTGAAAATGACAATTAATTTCTTGAAAAAGTCCCTGAAAGTTCTTGAATTTGACTTGCCAATGTCTGTATGACCCTGCTTAAAGTTAAAGGATGTATAGTCCTAGGCCTATGTTGTTGTATAGGTAGAGTTATGGGCTAATTTGAATATATTCACTTTTATATATTCCTCTCAGTACACATGTGGAACTGCATGAAAATCCTTTTTTATTTTTGTTTCAAAACATTTTGAAATGTTTATCCTAATGTGACACATTGGCCCCGTTTATTTATAGAAAGACCATATATGAAATTAATAGGGATTCGATATGTAATTAAGCGAGCTTGTGTGTCTCGTACCAGTAAGAAATTAAATGTACTTTCACCCCTGATTCAATGTCTTAAGTAGCTGAACATGTCATTACTATAACCTTGTGAAAGTTAAACTGACACGTTTACATTTGTCAAAAACTATAGCGAATAAGTGCCTTTTCGTTTGACGGGTTTGCACATGCGCAGTTCGGCGCGACTCCGTTGGACCCCATGGTGTGTTTTTGCGCATGAGTTTCGCTGCCATGACATCACCTACAAGCGTGATCTGGGATTTCTATTGGAGAAGCAGTATCTGGACTTCTTCGCATATATATTGTCTTGTTGTTGGCCGTTTATATAGAACTTTCCTAAAAACTGTAGTTATAAATGCTGGTTTCTAATGTGTTTTGTGATGACTGTAGTCGAAAAGTACTTTTGTAATATTTTGTCTAAAGGTACTATTACATCCTCGATAAATATCAAATAGGTGAATGGTGCCCTTTGAACTGAAACACCACTACTCATCTTATTTTTTGGTCCATAGTAATATTGTGTTAATCGATACTCAATTCTTCCTTCTGTTTTTTCCCCTACAGCGATGCAGGTACAGACGCACCCCTCTCCCTTCCACCTTCCTGGAAACTGAGCTCCTCTGTTCTCCCCTCCCAAAAGAACTGTCCCTCTGTAACGGTCCACCCCCCTCGCCCTCTGGACATGACCACACCCAACCAAGAAGTGACGCAATCACGTGACACAGTGATGGGCTTGCAGGGAGAAGCGGCAAGACCTCATTGGTCAGCTACACTTCTCAGCTTCATCGTCGCTAAAGCCTCGGTTATAGCCCAACTGAGGATGATGATGATAAGCGGCGCCAACAGAAGCCGCACCCAATCCAAACCTTCGTCCCGTTCTCTCTTCCAGCTCCTTCCATTTTAAAGACAAAAGACACGACCACGTGAGATCATCATAGTGGAGAGAAAAGACATGGACGCCAAACGAGCGAAGGACACAACGTTTGACAACATCAAATCGCTTTGAGACTGACTCCTTTATAGTTTAAGTTCCTTGATATTGGGCGAATGGACAGAAGAAATACAAACACTTACTCAGAAATCGTTGAGTGTTGCAAAAAGGAGGATTGAACAGAACGGCATAAAAGAGGAGATTGGATTTTTACTTTAACCCGGTATCAACCCACCCTTCCCCTTTCCTCTCTCTTATAGCGAATTATGAATAATAAAAATATGGAAAATACAAAAAAAATACTTTAAACTACAATGACCAAAAAATAAAGTTTTAAACTTAACTACAGAAACATCTTGTTTGTTGAATGTATTACTTTTTTTATTGGAAGAATGTTAGTTAGTCAAGTCTTATCTCATAATAACCACAATGTTACACCAAAGGGAAACCATTTGTAAGACACATTTCAATGTAAAGAAGACACTAACAAAGTAATCATGTCATTTAAACAAACAACCAAATGCAGTTCCCACAGTTAAAACCGATTTTTAAGCAGTTCTTACGTCATGGGTATCCATTGTCCTTTGGTCACTTAAGAGGTTTTTGTTACACTTTTACTGGAGTTTAGTGTTTACCGTTTAACACTTGGCAGCTTAACAATTAACATTCACACATAAACATGTCCACATTATATGAAGCGTGGTTGCAAAATGACAGTCCAACCCAGAGTTCTTAAATGTTCACAATTTATGTAGTAATTTATGCGTCAAAAAATGTATAGGGTATCGTGATATAATTTTGCCAATTTTATATTGATACTGTGACTGAGTATCGATTTGCTAGGTAGTTAACGTTAGCTAGTGCTAGTCGGCTGTACTTCTCATCACATAGCTTTTTCTCCATCTTTTTAAAATAGTGAGCCAACATGTTTTGAGCACTTATCTACAAAATTTGCTTTCTCATGGCTCTCTGGTCCCTCTGCAGCAGACATATAGTGAGCAATATGTTTGGAACATCAAATCGCAATACGTATCGATACCGAAGTATCGTGGTAATATCGTATAGGGAGGTTCCTGGCAATTCCCAGCCCTAATTTAGCAACGGTTATTGTAAATACAGTGCATTCTGAAAGTATTCAGACCCCTTGACTTTTTCTACATTTTATTACATTACAGCATTTTTCTAAAATTGATTTAAATAGTTTTATTTCCTCAATCTACACACAATACCCCATAATGACAAAGCAAAAACAGTTTTTTAGAAATGTTTGCAAATGTATTAAAAATAAACAACGGAAAGATCACATTTCAGACCCTTTACTCTGTACTTTGTTGAAGCACCTTTGGCAGCGATTACAGCCTCGTGTCTTCTTGGGATGATGCTACAAGCATGGCACACCTGTATTTGGGGAGTTTTTCCCCATTCTTCTCTGCAGATCCTCTCAAGGCCTGTCAGGTTGGATGGGGAGTGTCGCCGCACAGCTATTTTCAAGTCTCTCCAGAGATGTTTGATTGGGTTCAAGTCTGGGCTCTGGCTGGGCCACTCATGGAAATTCAGAGACTTGTCCCGAAGCCACTCCTACATTGTCTTGGCTGTGTGCTTAGGTTCGTTGTCCTATTGGAAGATGAACCTTCGCCCCAGTCTGAGGTCCTGACCACTGTGGAGCAGGTTTTCATCAAGGATCTATCTGTACTTTTCTCCGTTCATCTTTCCCTCTGTCCTGACTAGTGTTGCAGTACCTGCCGTTGAAAAACATCCCCACAGCATGATGCTGCCACCATCATGCTTCCCCCAAGGGGATGGTGCCAGGTTTCCTCCAGACATGACGCATGGCATTCAGGCCAAAGAGTTCAATCTGTTTCATCAGACCAGAGAATCTTGTTTCTCATGGTCTGAGAGTCCTTTAGGTGCCTTTTAGCAAACTACAAGCGAGCTGTCAATGTGCCTTTTACTGAGGGGTGGCTTCTGTTTGGCTACTCTACCATAAAGGCCTGATTGGTGGAGTGCTGCAGAGAGTTTTCCTTCTGGAAGGTTCTCCTCTCTCCGCAGAGGAACTCTGTCAGTGACCAAGTCTTGGTGGTTTCAAACTTCTTCCATTTAAGAATGATGGAGGCCACTGTGTTCTTGGGGATCTTCGATGCTGCAGACATTTCTTGGTACCCTTCCTCAGATCTATGCCTCGACACAATCGTGTCTCGAAGATCTACGGACAATTACTTCTACCTCATGGCTTGGTTTTTGCTCTGATATGCACTGTCAACTGTGGGACCTTGTATAGACAGGTGTGTTCCCTTCCAAATTATGTCCAATCGATTGAATTTACCACAGGTGGATAACAAGTTGTAGAAACATCTCAAGGATGATCAATCGAAACAGGATGCACCTAAGCTCAATTTCGAGTCTTATAGCAAAGGGTCAGAATAAGGTAATGTTTTTTTTTGCAAACATTTCTAAAAACCTATTTGCTTTGTCATTATGGGGTATTGTGTGTAGATGAATGAGAAAAATAATACATTTCAGAATAAGGCTGTAACGTAACAAAATGTGGAAAAAGTCAAGGGGGTCTGAATACTTTCCGAATGCACTGTACTCCCTTAATTTATCATGTATTGTCAATGCTCAATAGCCTCTTGTATGACTGAATCCTCCTCCTCATTGTGCGTGGGTGTAGACTTTATATGTGTCCCAAATGTATCCCTATTCCCTATATAATGCCCTACTTTTGAACAGAGCCCATAGGGAATAGAGTTCTATTTGGGATGCAACCTTGCTCTTGATCAGTGGGACAGAACCATTCCCTCCAGGCATCTACGTTGACATGACAGTTTTTCTATTACACTGTGACAGCGCCACACAGGATCAATTGACTTCCTACCAAGCGTAGTTACTTTTGGGCAAGACAGAGTACAGCGATAATGCATGTGGTTAAGACAGTAAAACATTAGAGTCTCATTCTCTCACTCACAGTTTCTCTCACACATTTTCTCTCTTCGTCTCCCCCTCAGTGCTTTATGGATCGTACTTGTCACCTCCTGTGTGTGACAGGGCGTAGAGCTTTTCAGCGCTGCTCTCCAGCCGCTCCTTGTACTCCAGGTGGGTGTAGTTGCCGGGCGGGACGCCCTCCAGCAGCAGGCGATCACTGCCGCACTTTCACTGTCACCTGGAATTGGGGGAGAAGTAGGTGAATGGGGGAGTGAGATGGATGTAGAAGTGAATATAAAATAGATGAGGGAGGAAGAGGCAGATAAAGGGAAGGAGGAGGGGCGAGAGAGATGTGTGTACAGTTATGAATCAAGTAGATGGAGGTGGGTGAGTTACTGAGGTGAAGTTATGTGGAAGTGGATTCTAATGCAACCATGTGGCCTGGGGTTGGTCTTGTAGTTTGTGCCACTGCTGTCAGTGCTCACAGTTACAAATATGTCCCACTCACCTTCTGGCACACTCTTATATCTTTCCTATCTCCTATTGACTGGCTAGCTGTCCAATAAACACCCAACAATTATTAAGGAGTGAAAAGAAATATGGTTTTCAAAAATGTGCACCCAATCTGAATCAAACGCACCTCTTATTTGGGTTTGATTAGTATGGCGGGATGTTAGTATGGCGGGATGGTAGCATCTCACAATTGGATTTGCAGGACCTCCTCCAGACAAAAAAAGAAAGCTAAGTAGCATTATGCCTTCTCATTGCAGTCGCTGTACTCTTTATATACAGGAGAACTATCGCCTTGTGGTGAGGATAGCAGAGTTGCAAACTTGGCTTCAGACGCAATCGTTAGGCAAGGGCAATTTAAGTGTAGGAAAGGATGATACAGCGTTTGTGCCACCAGTAAATACAGGTAGTATTGTTAATCCCTCTGCACAGTTTCAGCCAGACAATTTTCTCATGGCTTCTGGAAAGAAATGCTTTCGGCATGCACAACCAGTGTCGCTCATTCTGCAGATTTAGAAACTTTTCAACCGGTTTTCCCCACTAAGCAACAAGTCTGATTCAGAGCCATCTCAGGTCTCTCCTCCACCCGTTACGGGGTCTGAGCCGCCGAAGCCTCCCACCATTAGCTCTGACAAATTGAAAACCCTAGTCATTTGCGACTCCATTACCCGCAATATTAGACTTAAATAGAATCATCCAGCGATCATACATTGTTTACCAGGGGGCAGGGCTACCGATGTAAAGGCTAATCTGAAGATGGTGCTGGCTGATGCTAAAACTGGCAAGTGTAGATGGTATAGGGATATTGTTATCCACGTCGGTACCAAGGATGTTAGGATGAAACAGTCAGAGGTCACCAAGCGCAATATAACTCAACCGCTGGTTGAAAACTGTTTTCTGCCCCTCCCAAAAGATAGAATTTGTACATAATTGGCCCTCTATCTGGGACTCCCCCACAAACAGGACCAAGCCTGGCCTGCTGAGGAGTGATGGACTCCATCCAAGCTGGAAGGGCACTCTCATCCCATCTATCAACATAGACAGGGCTCTATCTCTTCTAGCTCCACAATGAGATAGGGTGCAGGCCAGGCAGCAGGCTGTTAGCCAGCCTGCCAGCTTAGTGGAGTCTGCCACTAGCACTGTCAGTATAGTCAGCTCATTGAGACTGCCTCAATCTAGGTCGGGCAAAACTAAACATGGCGGTATACACCTTAGATATCTCACTGGTAATAAAGACCACCTCCATTCCTGTCAATATTGACAGAGATTGTGATAATTTCTATTTTTATTTTTACCTTTATTTAACTAGGCAAGTCAGTTAAGAACAAGTTCTTATTTTCAATGACAGCCTAGGTGGGTTAACTGTCTTGTTCATGGGCAGAACGACAGATTATTTTACCTTGTCAGCTCGGGGATTCGATCTTGCAACCTTTCAGTTACTAGTCCAACACTCTAACCACTAGGCTACCTGCCGCCCCAATATCTCACATCTCAAAATAGGACTACTTAATGTTAGATCCCTCACTTCCAAAACAGTCATAGTCAATTAACTAATCACAAACTTCATGTGATTGGCCTGATTGAAACATGGCTCAAGCTTGATGAATTTACTGTGTTAAATGGAGGCCTCCTGGTTACACTTGTGACCGTATCTCCTGCGCATCCCACAAAGGCAGAGGTGTTGCCAACATTTACGACAGCAAATTTATATTTACCCTCCAAAACAATTTTTGTCTTTTGAGCTTCTCGTCAATAAATCTTCTCAGCCTACTCAATCACTTTTTATAGCTACTGTTTATAGGCCTCCTGGGCCATATACAGCGTTCCTCACCGAGTTCCCTGAATTCCTATCAGACCTTGTAGTCATGGCAGATAATATTCAAATGTTTGATTTAAATATTCACATGGAAAAGTCCACAGTCCCACTCCAAAAGGCTTTCGGAGCCATCATCAACTCAGTGGGTTTGTCCAACATGTCTCCGGACCAACTCATTGCCACAGTAATAACCTGGATCTAGTTTTGTCCCGTGGAATAAATATTGTGGATCGAAATGTTTTTCCTCGTAATCCTGGACTATCGGACCACCATCTTATTACATTTGCAATCGCAATAAATAATCTGCTCAGACCCCAACCAAGGATGATCAAAAGCCGTGCTATAAATTCTTGGACAACCCAAAGATTCCTAAATGCCCTTCCAGACTCCCTCCACCTACCCAAGGATATTGGAGTACAAACATATGTTAACCGCTTAACCTTGCTTAACACCCTAGATGCAGTTGCAACTCTAAAAACAAAAAATATTTGTCACAAGAAATTAGCTCTCTGGTATACAGAAAATACCAGAGCCCTGAAGCAAGCTTCCAGAGAACTGGAACAGAAATGGTGCTCCACCAAACCGGAAGTCGTCCGACTAGCTTGGAAAGACAGTACCGTGCAATATCGAAGAGCCCTCACTGCTGCTCGATCAGCCTACTTTTCCAACCTAAATTTGAGGAGAATAAAAACAAACCAAAATAAATGTTTTATACTGTCACAAAGCTAACTCAAAACCAGCATTCCCCAAGAGAGGATGACCTCCACTTGAGTGGTGATGAATTCATGAACTTCTTCTACTAAAAGATTATGATCATTAGAAAGCAAATTACGGACTCCTCTTTGAATTTGCGTGTTACTCCAAAACTCAGTTGTCCTGAATCTGCATAGAACTGCTAGGATCACTGGAGTTTTTTAATCCTATATCTCTCGATACATTCACGAAAATAGTCATGGCCTCTAAACCTTCCAGCTGCTTTCTGGACCCTATTCCAACTAATCTACTGAAAGAGATATTTCCTGTGCTTGGCCCTTCTATGTTGAACATAGTTAACTGTTTCCTATCCACTGGATGTGTACCAAAGTCACTAAAGGTGGCAGTAATAAAGCCTCTCCTGAAAAAGCCAAACCTTGACCTTGCCAATATCGAATCTCCCATTCCTCTCAAGATTTTGGGAAAAAGCTGTTGCGCTACAACACACTGCTTTCCTGAAGACAAATAATGTATACGAAACGGGTTTAGACCACATCATAGTACTGAGACTGCACTTGTGAAGGTAGTAAATTACCTTTCAATGGCATCAGACCAAGGCTCTGCACCTGTCCTCGTACCCCTAGACCTTTGTGGTGATCGGTTGGTCTACAAGGACAAGTTCTTGTCTGGTTTAGATCTTATCTGTCGGAAAGATATCAGTTCGTCTCTGGATGGTTTGTCCTCTGAAAAATCAATTGTATGTTTCGGTGTTCCTCAAGGTTCTGTTTTAGGACCACTATTCTTTTCACTATATATTCTACCTCTTGGTGATGTCATTCGGAAACACAATGCCAACTTTCACTGCTGGATCCAGGGCATCCAGGGATGACACACAGCTGTACATTTAGATGAAACATGGTGAAGCCCCAAAATTGCCTACCCTGGAAGCCTGTGTTTCATCCATAAGGAAGTGGATGGCGGAAAATGTTTCTCAATCTCTACAGAAAGTCCTGTGAAGTAAACAATGCATGGAATGCGAGTATAAAAAAAGGGGCCCAAGAGACCACACAAACCTTAATTTAGTTTATGTATTTCCTCAATTCAGACAGTGTTGCCAATATTGTCCTTTCTAAGATGGCCAACAAGTCACTCACTACCAAGAAATTGTGACATAAAAACACGTGTCACATTCCCGGCGGATCACATTGCATTGCATCAACCAATGGTTGCATGCCACGTCCTTTACTGCACAGTCGAGCATGAGATTGCTATATCATATGATGTGGTTAGCTGAAATTTTAAACAGCTATCCAGATGTTGTAAGATCTGGCATGCATCAGCAATGTAGTCAGACAGGAATGCGGCCAAACCATAGAGATCGATAGAACTCATCTTTGTATCTGTGCCATTATAGCGTCTGTGACAGCATGGCCATTGCTATTGAGGCAATCTCCATTTTGAAGTAGTCAATTTTCTTCACGATTGGCTGATATCTCCTGATGACCCAGTTGGAAGTCCCACCCAGTTAACTACATTAAAATGGTGGAAGCCCTCAATGGCGCTGCCTATGCTAATAGGGCCTTTTGGCCACTAGAAGCCTCTATCATTCTCTAAGGCAAAACACTGCACTGTGAACTGACCTCCATGGAAGCCCCCGCGGCTCATCAGCTCCTCCCAGTCTGACCCCGCCCCCAGCAGGGCATCCAGGGCGATCATTGGATCCCTTCAGGCTGAAGCTCTCATAGACCTTGTCTCTCTCTGCCGGCCCATAGGACGCCGGCCAAAGCACGGGGCCTGTCCTCTCGGAGAGGCCTCTCAGCTCCAGGTACCTATGGAGGGGAAGGGGGTCATAGAAGGGGATGGAGGTGTGGGGTGAAGTTGCCCCTAGATAATAATCTTGGGTTGGTTTTTGAATTTTACCCACTAATGGTTAAGGTTAGAATTGGGGGAGGGGAAGCTGATCCTAGATACCTCTGGGGAAACGTCACTCCAGAGCAGACATGAATGCTTTTACATTGATTTAGTTTTTTAATTCCTTATTTACTGTACATCAGCATGTAATTAATTCCACCTTTCAGCCAACTGCCTTGACTTGCTGAGGGTTATGGTTTGAAATCATAAGCTAAGATCTGTATCCATCCACATTATTGAAATTGAATGTTGCCCGTCACTTGATTCTGTATTGTACTGTATAAATGTCATCCAATGTTATTGACCTTAACATGAAAAAAGTGTCTATTGAATTAGCAAATAATGAACTTAAAATGATATGGCAGCTCAACCAAAACACACCCGCCCCCTATTGATTTTCATGTTATCATTGATGTTATTGGTTATTCTTACCACTCCCACTTCTCATTAAAGTAGCCCCAGTCTCTCTGTCTCCCTGACAGCAAAGCCCTGCGATTGAACAAAGCTCTTGGAGATTGGACAGGCCTCCTTGACCAGGCCCAGCCCCCAGGTCGTGATTGGTCGGCGCTGGACGGCGTACGAGGTGAAGAGCGCCGACGCCACTGCACCGAGGAAACCGGTCGGGTGAGGGTGGGTCATCCTTCCTGTTTACACAGCAATGGCCACCAGAGTGGACAGCTGCTCTGGCCACAGGTACCTAGAAAGGGAGATATGTGGTGGTGGATCTGAACATAGTAGGTGCATGTTTGACTACATTGTGACCCAATCCCTTACACTCATCTCGAATGCTCAGTGTGTATTTTCTGCCATGTTGGTAAGAGTGCATTTACATCTACCAGACAAAGGATGACTAAGTACTGTCTCTTATATGTAAAAATAGAGTTCAGTGGTGCAACTATAATATTACCTGGGCCCATATTCCTAAAGCGTCACAGAGTAGAGTGCTGATCTGGGATCTGTCCATATAATCTCATTCATTATTATCTAAAAGGCAAAACTGATCCTAAAGCAGCACTCCTACTCTGAGATGCTTTATGGATACAGGACCAGATCTCCCCTGTATGATGATCTGAAAGGCAAAACTGGTTCTAGATCAGCAATCGTACTCTTCATTAGCTTAGGGCCTAATACATTTATTTAAATTGACTGTTTTCCTTCTATGAACTGGCACTCAGTAAAATATTTGAAATTGTTGCATGTTGTGTTCATATTTTTGTTCAGTGTATATAACCACTCTCTCTCTCAACCTCACCTCAGTCCGATGCACATAGACCTCATGGCTGCCCCACATCCGGTGCCATCGGGTTGTAGGGCACTCTGAAGCCCCCTTCAGTTCCCGGGCCTCAACTGGGACACTCCTAAGGGTACAAGAGAGTGCAAATGAGGTCTAGAGTGTTTGTCACAGTACAAAAAATAAATGTAGGAACAAAGAAAAACATTTTTGATACAGTGCATTTGGAAAGTATTCAGTCCTCTTTACTTTTTCCGCCTTGTTCTAAAATGGATGAAAGTGTTTCCCCCCTCCCCCTCAATCTACACACAATACCCCATAATGACAAAGCAAAAATAGGTTTTTAGAAATGTATTAAAAATAAAAAACGGAAATACTACATTTACATAAGTATTCAGACCCTTTACTCAGTACTTTGTTGAAGCACCTTTGGTAGCAATTACAGCCGTCTTTCTTGGGTATGACACTACAAGCTTGGCACACCTGCAATTGGGGAGTTTCGCCCATTTTTCTCTGCAGATCCCCTCAAGCTCTGTCAGGTTGGATGGGGAGCGTGGAGATTTTAATTCTGTATCTATTGTGATGATAGACACATATCCCCCTCCTAACAGATCCAGCATTGTTAATTCTAAATTGAATAATCATTGTCTTGGATTAGTCAATAATTGGAGATCAAAATATCCTGATAAAAAGGACTTCACTTGGAGTAACAAGGACATGTCCAGACAGTCATGGTTGATTTCTAATTCATTAGATAACACTGTACTCAAGGTATCCTTTGAACCATTCATTCTTACCGATCATAAAGTGATATTTTTATCTTTAAATATTAATGGATCTGAAGTTAATAAAACAAATCACAGTTATTGTAAACTCAATAGTGGACTGTTGGAAGATGATAATTTCAAGATGGATGCCAAAGATATTATACAAGAAAATTGGAAGCCCAACTATTTAAGTCTTATTGGCAATATTGGGAATTAATGAAGTATGAAATAAGACAAACAGTCATGAAGAGAGGTAAAGTAATTGCTGAATTTAAAAGATTGAGGGAAGATCAACTTGGGAAATACTTTCTCTAATCTCTATGGAGGTCCTTAATGAAGAAGGAAAGGGTCAGTTATTTTCTCTACAAGTAGAAATGGACCGAATGTTTGAAGAGAGAGCAAAAGGTGCATTTGTAAGATCAAGAAGGAGATGGTTGAAGGTGAAAAAAACAAAATACTTTGACAATTTGAATTTACCTCTATTCATAAGCTTAATATAGATGGCAAAGAAAATGAAAACCCCTATGATATGTTTCAGAATTCTATGGTAATCTTTACACCAGTAATGTCTGTCCTACTAGTGACATATCTGCCTTTCTAGACTCTGTCAAATATTATGCAAAATTCATAGATGAAGACATTAAAAAGTCTTGTGATACATTTTTTAATTTCATTAATAGAAATAAATTAATCAGCAAGTTAAAAGATAACAAATCTCCAGGGAACGCTGGCCTTATTAGTGGATTCTATACATATTTTCAGGAGGATATTGTTGAATTTATATTTAATGTTTTTAAGGAGGCAATTGATTTAGGGGACCTGGCTGTTTCTATGACAGGCCTCATTTCTGTAATCCCCAAACCAAACAAAAATCCTAGGATGTTAGAAAATTGTAGAACAATCACATTAATGAACAATGATGGAAAGATACTTGCATCCATCTTTGCAGAAAGACTTAAAGGTCTTGACCACATCATTGATGATACCCAGTCTGGTTTTATGAAGGGCAGACATGTATGTAATAATATTTGACTAGTATTGAACTTGATAGACTACAATGAGCACATTATGGAAGATAGCTTTATTTTATTTGAAGACTTTTACAAGGCTTTTGATACAGTTGAACATTATTTACTTTTTGACTCTTTGATTTTTTGGTTTTGGTCAATATTTTCAAAGTGTAATTAAGACAGTTTACAATAATAGTAACAGCTCTGTTACATTATCCCATGGAACTTCAGAGATTCGACATTAGACGTGGAATTAAACAAGGATGCCTAATTTCTCTTTTTTTTATTGGTCACACAAGTTAAGAAATAAGGATTGCATTAGGAATATAATCCCTAATTTAATATTCCTACAGATTGGTGGTCAAGAATTCTTACTCAAATGCAACTTTGATGTGGGTACGATCCCTATTAAGCTTGCTAACTTTCATAAACAAGTATTTCTAACTTGGAACCTCATGTACAAACATTTTTCACCACATAGATATACAATCTGGAATAATAAAGACATAAAATACAAAAACAAGTCTTTGTTTTTCCAGAACTGGTTTGACAACAGCATTATCTGGGTTAAGCAATTATTGAATATTGATGGACAACTATATGATTATCCAGAATTCATGAGAACACAATGTTACATCCACTCCTGAGGAGTATCAAATTGTTGTTAGAGCTGTCCCTAAAGGTGTTATTCTTCTTTTAGGAGAATATAACAATACTCCAAGTGCAACTGTTGACGATTTTGTAGCCTCAATACAGCTAGAAGGAATTAACATTTTAAACTATAAATGTAATAACATGTATATAAGAAAACTATGTCAAGATGTTAATATTTCCTCTGCTAACATTTACTGGAATGTGGCCCAAGGACAAGTGAACTGGAACTGGAATTGTTGTCTGGCTAATATTGTATATTTAATAAGGTGAAAGAAGTATCATACAAACTCATTCATAGAATCCACCATGTAAAGACCTTTATTATACACAGATTCAAAATAGCTATTGATAACAACTGTGTATTTTGGGGTTGTGACCCAGAAACTTTATTTTATTTTGGGACTGTTCTTATGTCAGAAGAGTTTGGAGTGAGTTAGAATATTTTAATTTTAAAAGAAACTGCTATTAATGTTAATTTGAGAGATTGATATGGACCCTGATTTAACTTTCATTGTAAATTTGTTTGTTTTTCATGGAAGATTCTGAGAAGTGGGTCTGAGAACAAACCCCTCTTCACATTATTTAATATAATTTCTAAATAATATTTAAATTATATCAGTAAATTTAAAAACAATGAAGCAATATGCACCATAATACTTTTTGACAAATTGAATATGTAGTACCCCTGTCTGTTAGGTTTATTTCCTCTTGTTTGTATATTTATGTTTTTGTATTTGATATGTTCATAATAATAATATCAACGTAAAAAAAAAAAAAAAAGTAATATAAATTCGATAAAATAGGTAAAAAGACCAATAAATGAATAAAACAAGGACTGACTATCCACAGTAAATATTATATTAGTGTGTGTGTACTACAAAACGAAAAACAGGATACATTTTGTCGTTATTTATTTTCTGTTAATTAATCGATGCCCCATTTGGACACCATAAACAAAAAAATTGTTGATATCCAATTTTTATTCATAAAATTCTGAAACCAAACACATGAACTATTTCCAGTTTTTCTACTTCCTGGTTTGAATGGAATTACCAATGAACGGATGATACATGGACCACTACTTACTTCAACTTTGCCACGATTTGCTTAGCTAGATGCAGGTAGACTAAAGTCCCTGATAGGCCTACATCTAATTTCAGATAACCTACAGTAGCCTTGGCAAGAAGTACGCTGAATGATTTAGCAGCTTGCTTAGTTCAACATGAATAGCGAGGCAATTTCGAGGAACAGTGCATTCGGAAAGTATTCAGACCCCTTGACTTTTCCCACATTTTGTTAGGTTACCTTAGTTATCTTTGTTAGTTATCTTTGTTATCTGTATTATTTTGGTTAGGTCAGGGTGTGACAGGGGGGATGTTTGTGTGTATTTGTCTCGTCTTGGGTGGTTGTATTGTATAGGGGGTTTTGTAGAGTTTATGGGGTTGTGTTTAGTGTAGGTGTCTAGGTATGTATATGGTTGCATGAATGGTTCTCAATCAGAGACAGCTGTCTATCATTGTCTCTGATTGGGAGCCATATTTAAGGCAGCCATAGGCATTAGGCTATTGTGGGTAATTGTCTATGTGTAAGTTGCCAGTGTCTGCACTTATTGTTTGAATAGCTTCACGGTCATCTGTTTGTTGTTTTGTTTAGGTTGTATAGTGTTCGTTTCGTTTTCGTCTTCTCGTCAATAAAGAAGTATGTATTGTTATCACGCTGCGCCTTGGTCCACTCTACCTCAAAGTTACGACGATCATGACAGTTACAGCCTTAATCTAAAATATATATGGGATGGGGTCTTAATTTCAATCACTGGCTCAAATCGGTCTTATGTAGCAAAATTTTAAAGTAGTTAGTAGATACTCAGAGCTACAAAATGATATATCATACACTGCATTTTTTAGGAAAAATTGGAAAGTTATTCTGCTTTGAAAGTTGAACTTTTGACAAAAAGGGCCTTGAATGTTGTAGTATCTACTGGAGAGCTCTCCTTTGTCTACACCCATTCAGCATTGTTTACACCCTCTTAAGCTAGCCCCCCTTAGAGGTCATGTGCTAAACAGTGAGTAGTGTAGTAAAGATTAAAAGTGGTAGTAGCCTACAATAAGGAAAATTTCCAGGTAAACAGAAAGTGTCCAGATAAATATTTTAGAAATAATAGATGATGCTTACCCAGACACACTTGTCTATATTGATGAGTCATGTGAAAGAAATGCTATAACCCCCAGCCACATCCAGTGGTGGAAAAGTACTAAATTGTCATACTTGAGTAAATGTATAAATCATATTAAACCAGACAGCACCATTTTTTATTATTTGATGGATAGCCATAATTTACAAACAAAGCATTTGTGTTTATTCTGATCTGAAACTCATATCAATCAATCAATCAATCAAGTTTATTTTATATAGCCCTTCGTACATCAGCTAATATCTCGAAGTGCTGTACAGAAACCCAGCCTAAAACCCCAAACAGCAAGCAATGCAGGTGTAGAAGCATGGCATATCTCGGCATGTCCAGCCCACTCATTATCTCAGCCAATCATGGCTAGCAGGAAGGTTCCTTTCTTTGGCTAAACCAACTAAGCTCGTAATTGAACAACTTTATTCGTATTTACAGATGGCATGAAAGTTCACATGTTCGAGAAGGCATTTCTTACAAAAAACGCATTTTGATAAAACATGTTTTTTTTACATTCAAACGGCTCTCCGGTGAAGTCGTGACTTGCGACATACGCCTAGTTTCCTGAAATGGTTCACATATGGATATGAACTGAATATGCTTATCATCAACAGCCAGTGTAAAAAAAGACCGGCCCCTCTCAATCTGATTGGCCTTCAGGATGTTTACATTGATGATGTGTGAATATCCTTGTTACTCTATATTAATATTGCATTTGTTGATATGCTTTTATCAGAGCATATGTTTACACATCCTGCTATTTTGTGTTCTTGCATTCCTATTTACAGTTGAAGTCAGAAGTTTACATACACCTTGGCCAAATACATTTAAACTCAGTTTTTCACAATTCCTGACATTTAATCCTAGTACAAATTCACTGTCTTAGGTCAGTAAAGATCACCACTTTATTTGAAGAATGTGAAATGTCAGAAAAATAGTAGAGAGAATGATTTATTTCAGCTTTTATTTCTTTCATCACATTCCCAGTGGGTCAGCGAGTTTACATACACTCAATTAGTATTTGGTAGCATTGCCTTTAAATTGTTGAACTTGGGTCAAAACAAGCTTCCCACAATAAGTTGGGTGAATTTTGGCCCATTCCTCCTGACAGAGCTGGTGTGTAGATAGAAACAAACTTCTGGTCCACTCCCATCATTATGGCTACCTGCTTCACTACATCACCAGTGAAGTGGGTACCATTGTCTGCAGATAATACCTAGATTTGGTGTTCCTGATGTGTTATCTCCCTCACTAGTAGCTTTGCTACTGTCTTAGCATTACAGTGTGTGGTGTGGAAATGCCTCCACCCACCTGGTGAACCTGTCAATAAGGACTAAACAGTAACTTTTCCTTTTCTTTCTGCAAGATCTATAAAATCCATGGCAAGATGGACAAATGGTCCTCTTGGTGTAGGGAAATGACCTGGTTTCAGAGGTGTTCCTTTGGCAATGTTAAATTGCATGCATGTAGCACATCGAAACAGCAACTGTTTCACATGCTGAGTAAAATTTGAACAGAACCAATCCAAAAAAATTGCCTCTATCCTATCCCCCCTTGACAAATGGGCCATACCATGGGCCACTTGGCAAACAGAGGCGATAAGACAAGCTGGCAGACATGGTCTGTTTACAACCCCGCTGTTGCCATACCAAATGAGAACCAACATCCAAAGCCTGTTTACATGCCAAATCATCAGCATCTTTCCCAACAGTAGCAGAGAAGAACATGGAGTGGCTATGACACTTTGAGGCAGCCAATTTAACAGCCTCAGCTGCCACGGCATTACCCATATTCACAAAAGGGCAACATCATAGCCTCCAAGAGATCTAAAACCATAGTTCTATTACGAATAGAGTTACACAAGCATTGTGAAACCCCCTACTCCTCCAGACACCACACCAGGAGTGACAAACCCCTATTGCATAAGCAGAATCAGAGAAAATTGTAACCATTTTCCCTTCTCCCATTTTACAGGCAGTGGTTAGTGCCAAAAGTTCAGCCTGTTGAGCTGCTAATGGTTGTTGTATGTGAGTGGTTCTATCAACTGTCACAATACCAAACCCTGCATGTTTCATCCCTGTAGTTTGATCCATATATGCAGAACCGTCAACGAAAAGCTCCAAGTCAGCATCAGTCAGGGCAGTGTCAGAGAGTTCAGGTCCTTTTTCCCCATCTTCGAATATGTACTGGGGACACTGGAGGAAAGGGTCGGGGCCTCTTCATTGCTGATCGTCAGGAAAATAGGAACTGGTGGTGTTCTGATTTCCTTGTGGCCAGACACTTCCTCTTCCCCCTCTGTGGTTGATTTCCTCCACATCCTCCTTGGTGGCCAGTACCAGGCTGGTAACCTCCCTGTGCCTGCTGGGGGGGGTCCTCCATAGGTTTGGGGTTGCTGCTCATGTCCACCTTATTGTTGGTATCCTCCTCGGTTTCATCCTGAAATTTCCTCTCCCTCTACGGTTCACTCCAGGTGTTGTAGCCCATCCTTGATATTGAGGATTTTGTGGACATTGGTTCCTCATGTTGGTTCCACATGTGTCCAAATTGTCCACACCCCCAGCATTGCATAGGTGGCATTCTGGGTGATGGTGGGCCCCATGGTTGTGGGTTCCCATAGGTCTGAGGGGGAAATTGTACATAAGGCACTATGGGCTGTGGTTCCGGTGCAGGTCCACTTGGGGGCACTGTAGGAGCAGGAGTGTTCATCATCACCATGTCAGGCTCACCTCCTTTATTACTCTTCTCCAATTGAGCCTTTTTTACTGCACCATCAAGCCCCTGTTTTCTTGATTTCTCTGCTTGTTTATCACAAAGCCAGTTCTGGCAGTGGTGTCTCATATAATCCTCGCATTCCCCACCCGCCTTTCTATCCCAGCCCACGACATCCCTCAGTTGCATCTGTACTTTTTCTGGGAGGTTGCGGCAGGCTCTGTCATAAAACATGTTCTCGGTGGCTTCAGAATGGTCATGGCACTCTCCCAATTCCTCAAGCCATTTCTGTTTCAGGTTATCTATCCAATCTCCGAAATCTGAGTCGAGTCCAAATTTATAGTCAGTTGACTCATGTCTCACATGGTAGGGGACATATCTCTCAAGCAGTCCCATAGGTGTTGTCTGCACTGGCTTAACTCCAGCTCAGCGGGTTGAGCCAATAACCCACAACGGATCATTACATCATTGAACTGTCCATGGGTGAGTGCCCGGGATAAAATTGCCTTCCTATCTCCAAGGCATAGGTTCTGGTGGCCGTGCCTTGTTTCAAATTCTCTTATCCAGATTTCGGCTCCTTTCGACATTCTTGGTAGGGATTTAGCAGCAATTGCAATGTCTCCAAAACTCCAGGGCTTGTATTCAGCATAAATTTGTCCCCCCCGGGCCTTGTTTGTACATTAGAGGGAACACGCCCATTGGGTCATCATCTGAACTTCTTGCGCTATATCCTCTACGTTTTTCCTCTTCCAGTTTTTCTTTCCATTTTCTCTTCTATATCACCTTCCATTCTTTCCTCTTCCGTGAGTTGTTCTCTTAGTTCGTCATATTGTCTCCTGTTTTCCTCAGAATCGTCATCCTGTAGGTCCCTCAGTTGTTTTCGGTGTTTGCGGACTTTACGCTTTAAGTCCTTCCATTGTTCTTCGAAAACACAGTATTCTTTTACTCGTTTCAAACTTTGTTCTTCCATCATATGGCAGTTCTCACTGGTTTGTATGAGATCTTTTTCTTACTGCCTGTTTCCCAGTCCTTCTCCGGATCCCAGGGTCCACTACTGCCCTTATATGAACTGCTGGCCATATATGGAATCTTCCTGCCTTTGTCTTTGCCTGGGTTTCCTAGAGGGGTTGACGAGGACCCGGGGGACCCGAATTCCGCAATTCGCCAATTACGGAAACTTTTTTCTCCGTCTCGTTCTATTCTTTTTTTTTTTGTAGACTCTCACCCTCTCCTCCTTCTTCATCTTCAAATTACCTTTGTACCAGTAGCTGTTAAAGGGTAAAAACCTTCTCTCACTTCCACACCTTCTTTATCTTCATAAGGTGGGGGAGCTGTAGGGTGAAGGGGCCCACATCCCGGGTCTCTCTTTTTCCCTTGTTCCGCCACCCTTTGACTCTTCAACTGTTTCAACTGACTTTGAGCATAAAATGTCTGTCCTTCAGTCCGAATTAGTCCAAATATAGTGGCTGACAGTATGGTAACCTTCTTATTACTGCCTTGCCTTCCCTTGACTATGTCACTTATATACATCACACTTAGTCTTATCAAATGTTCCTGTGATCGGATATCTGTACTTTTCTTCTTTGTTTGTCCATTTATTCCATTTTACAAAACACCCAGTCTTTGTCGGTTTTCAAGTAGGGATATTTGTCCTGTAAATATTGTTTAGGACTAATATGTTTCATTGGTGTGGGACCCACTGTCTCTGCACTACCTTAGGTTGAATCTGTCATGGTGATTTTGCCCTGTGATTTTGTTTTAATGGTACTGTAGAAAAACCCAGTTCTATCCCCAGATTTTTATTTTCTTTATTTAACTAGGCAAGTCCGTTAAGAACAAATTCTTATTTTCAATAACGGCCTAGGAACAGTAGGTTAACTGCCTTGTTCAGGGGCAGAACGACGGATTTTTACCTTGTCACCTCAGGGATTCGATCTTGCAACCTTTCAGTTACTAGTCCAACGCTCTAACCATTAGGCTACTTGCTGTCCCAAGGCAGGTAGCAGAACCTAAAATAGGAGGATATACAGTTGAAGTCGGAAGTTTACATACACCTTAGCCAACTACATTTAAACTCAGTTTTCCACAATTCCTGACATTTAATCCAAGTAAAAATTCCCTGTTTTAGGTCACTTTATTTTAAAAATGCGAAATGTCAGAATAATATTAGAGAGAGTGATTTATTTCAGCTTTTATTTCTTTCATCACATTCCCAGTGGGTCAGAAATGTACATACACTCAATTAGTATTTGGTAGCATTGCCTTTAAATTGTTGAACTTGGGTCAAACATTTTGGGTAGCCTTCCATAAGCTTCCCACAATAAGTTGGGTGAATTCTGGCCCATTCCTCCTGACAGAGCTGGTGTAACTGAGTCAGGTTTGTAGGCCTCCTTGCTCACACACGCTTTTTCAGTTCTGCCCACAAATTTTCTATAGGATTGAGGTCAGGGCTTTGTGATGGTCACTCCAATACCTTGACTTTGTTGTCCATAAGCCAATTTGCCACAACTTTGGAAGTATGCTTGGGGTCATTGTCCATTTGGAAGACCCATTTGCAACTAAGCTTTAACTTCCTGACTGATGTCTTCAATATATCACATCATTTTCCAGCCTCATGATGCCATCTATTTTGTGAAGTGCACCAGTCCCTCCTGCAGCAAAGCACCCCCACAACATGATGCTGCCACCCCCGTGCTTCACGGTTGGGATGGTGTTCTTCGGCTTGCAAGCCTCAGCCTTTTTCCTCCAAACATAACGATAGTCATTATGGCCAAACAGTTCTATTTTTGTTTCATCAGACCAGAGGACATTTCTCCCAAAATTATGATCTTTGTCCCCATGTGCAGTTGCAAACCGTAGTCTGGCTTTTTTATGGCAGTTTTGGAGCAGTGGCGTCTTCCTTGTGAGCAGCCTTTCACGTTATGTCGATATAGGACTCATTTTACTGTGGATATAGATACTTTTGTACTTGTTTCCTCCAGCATCTTCACAAGGTCCTTTGCTGTTGTTCTGGGATTGATTTGCACTTTCTTCACAAAGGTACGTTCATCTCTAGGAGACAGAACGCGTCTCCTTCCTGAGCAGTATAACGGCTGAGTGGTCCCATGGTGTTTATACTTGTGTACTATTGTTTGTACAGATGAACGTGGTACCTTCAGGCGTTTGGAAATTGCTCCCAAGAATGAACCAGACTTGTTCCAACCAGGTCTACAATGTTTTGTCTGAGGTCTTGGCTGATTTCTTTTGATTTTTCCCATGATGTCAAGCAAAGAAGCACTGAGTTTGAAGGTAGGCCTTGAAATACATCCACAGGTACACCTCCAATTGACTCGAATGATGTCAATTAGCCTATCAGAAGCTTCTAAAGCCATGACATCATTTTCTGGAATTTTCCTAGCTGTTTAAAGGCACAGTCAAGTTAGTGAATGTGAACTTCTGACCCACTGGAATTGTGATACAGGGATTTATAAGTGAGATAATCTGTCTGTAAACAATTGTTGGAAAAATGACTTGTGTCATGCACAAAGTAGATGTCCTAACCAACTTGCCAAAATTATAGTTGTTAACAAGAAATTGGTGGAGTGGTTGAAAAATGAGTTTTAATGACTCCAACCTAAGTGTATGTAAACTTCCGACTTCAACTGTACCCAATGCAGTTCTATTTTCTCTAACCCCTCTTCTTCTTTAGTTTCACTACATTCATTCACTAACTACACTACTGTAAATGGTTCCACATGCGTGTGGTAAATAACCACAATTGGTTTCAATTGTATTTTAACTTCAGTACGGAGGTCTCCCTGTCTCCTCTCTTGTGGATGTAATGGAAGAGTAAACTCAAATCTCTTTCCCAATACGCAATTCACAAATATATCCTTTTCTTGTACTAGTCTTAAAGACTTGTTTATACCAGTCTAGATTTATTTCAGCACATAGAAATTCTTGATATTGACTAGCATATATCCATTCGCTGTTATTAAATACACTCAACTCATACAACAATTCTCCCACACCAAATCTATAATCCCATCAATTATACATATATCAAAACAAAACCAATGCCTTCCTTCAGGTAAAGTCACCATACATAAATCCAGTGTCTTCCCTCAGGTAAGAACACCATACACAAAACCAGTGTCTTCCCTCAGGTAAGAACACCATACATAAATTCAGTGTCAAATCAAATTGATTTATATAGCCCTTCTTACATCAGCGGATATATCAAAGTGCTGTACAGAAACCCAGCATAAAACCCCAAACAGCAAGCAATGCAGGTGTAGAAGCACGGTGGCTAGGAAAAACTCCCTAGAAAGGCCAAAACCTAGGACGAAACCAGGCTCTGAGGGGTGGCCAGTCCTCTTCTGGCTGTGCCGGGTGGAGGGACAGGTAGCACGTCCGGTGAACAGGTCAGGGTTCCATAGCCGCAGGCAGAACAGTTGAAACTGGAGCAGCAGCACGGCCAGGTGGACTGGGGACAGCAAGGAGTCATCATGCCAGGTAGTCCTGAGGCATGGTCCTAGGGCTCAGGTCCTCCGAGAGAGAGAAAGAAAGAGAGAATTAGAGAGAGCATACTTAAATTCACCCAGGACACCGGATAAGACAGGAGAAATACTCCAGATATAACAGACTGACCCTAGCTCCCCGACACATACACTACTGCAGCATAAATACTGGAGGCTGAGACAGGAGGGGTCAGGAGACACTGTGGCCCCATCCGATGATACCCCCAGACAGGGCCAAACAGGCAGGATATAACCCCACCCACTTTGCCAAAGCACAGCCCCCACACCACTAGAGGGATATCTTCAACCACCAACTTACCATCCTGAGAAAAGGCTGAGTATAGCCCACAAAGATCTCTGCCACGGCACAACCCAAGGGGGGCGCCAACCCAGACAGGAAGACCACGTCAGCAACTCAACCCACTCAAGTGACGCACCCCTCCGAGGGACGGCATGGAAGAGCACCAGTAAGCCAGTGACTCAGCCCCTGTAATAGGGTTAGAGGCAGAGAATCCCAGTGGAGAGAGGGGAACCGGCCAGGCAGAGACTGTAAGGGCGGTTCGTTGCTCCAGAGCCTTTCCGTTCACCTTCACACTCCTGGGCCAGACTACACTCAATCATATGACCTACTGAAGATATGAGTCTTCAGTAAAGACTTAAAGGTTGAGACCGAGTCTACGTCTCTCACATGGGTAGGCAGATCATTCCATAAAAATGGAGCCTATAGGAGAAAGCCCTGCCTCCAGCTGTTTGCTTAGAAATTCTAGGAACAATTAGGAGGCCTGCGTCTTGTGACCATAGCGTACGTGTAGGTATGTACGCAGGACCAAATCGGAAAGATAGGTAGGCGCAAACCCATGTAATGCTTTGTAGGTTAGCAGTAAAACCTTGAAATCAGCCCTTGCCTTAACAGGAAGCCAGTGTAGGGAGGCTAGCACTGGAGTAATATGATCAGCTTTTTTGGTTCTAGTCAGGATTCTAGCAGCCGTATTTAGCACTAACTGAAGTTTATTTAGTGCTTTATCCAGGTAGCCGGAAAGTAGAGCATTGCAGTAGTCTAACCTAGAAGTAACAAAAGCATGGATTAATTTTTCTGCATCATTTTTGGACAGAAAGTTTCTGATTTTTGCAATGTTACGTAGATGGAATAAAGCTGTCCTTGAAACAGTCTTGATATGTTCGTCAAAAGAGAGATCAGGGTCCAGAGTAACGCCGAGGTCCTTCACAGTTTTATTTGAGACGACTGTACAACCATCAAGATTAATTGTCAGATTCAACAGAAGAAGAGTGATTTCTCACTCTACTATCTCGGCCTTGAGCCTGCGTGACTCAGCAGGTGCAGACAATTCTCAGCCTGAGACCTAAAGCAGTACATCTCCATTTACCCAGTACTTTTCCATCATTGCGCATTGCAAGCATACACAGGTTATCACATATATACAGTAATCATGGCATTGGTGTAGCCCCATACCCGACCCCCAGGGTAACGCCCAACCTACCTTTCCAACAAGTCAGTTCGTAAAATTTCTACCCTGCTAGAGCTGCCACGGTCAACAGTAAGTGCTGTTATTGTCAAGTTTAAACGTCTAGGAGCAACAACTGTTCAGCCGCTAAGTGGTAGGCCACACAAGCTCACAGAACGGGACCACTGAGTGCTGAAGCACGTAACAATCGTCTGTCCTCAGTTGCAACACTCACGACCAAGTTCCAAACTGCCTATGGAGGCAACGTCAGCACAAGAACTGTTCTTTGGGAGCTTCATGAAATGGGTTTCCATGGCTGAGCAGCCGCACACAAGCCTAAGATCACCATGCGCAATGCCAAGCGTCGGCTGGAGTGGTGTAAAGCTCGCCACCATTGGACTCTTAGCAGTGGAAACGCGTTCTGGAGTGATGAATCACGCTTCACCGTCTGGCAGTACGACGGACTAATCTGGGTTTGGCGGATGCCAGGAGAATGCTACCTGACCCAATGCTTAGTGCCAACTGTAAAGTTTGGTGGATGAATAATAATGGTCTGGGGTTGTTTTTCATGGTTCGGGCTAGGCCCAATAGTTCCAGTGAAGGGAAATCTTAACGCTACACCATACAATGACAATACTAGACGGTTCTGTGCTTCCAACTTTGTGGCAACAGTTTGGTGAAGGCCCTTTCCTGTTTCAGCATGACAATGCCCCTGCGTGCACAGAGGTCCATACAGAAATGGTTTGTCAAGATCGGTGTGGAAGAACTTGACTGGCCTGCACAGAGCCATGACCTCAACCCCAGTGAACACCTTTGGGATGAATTGGAACGCCTACTGCGAGCCAGGCCTAATCGCCCAACATCAGCGCCCAACATCAGTGCCCAACCTCACTAATGCTCCTGTGGCTTAATGGAAGCAATTTCCTGCAGATGTTTTAACATCTAGTGGAAAGCCTTCGCAGAAGAGTGGAGGCTGTTATAGCAGCAAAGGGGGACCAACTCCATATTAATGCCCATGATTTTGGAATGAGATGTTCGATGAGCAGGTGTCCATATACATTTGGTCATGTAATGTATCTCTAGTTGCACAAGAGTTTGACTTACAATGATGTAGTCTGGTCACAATAATGCCCATCAAATATATTTTGACACACATGGCTAGGGAAACCCCTTATCACCCAGTAACTCTCCCTCTAACCATATTCTCATCCCTCTGGCTGATGATATCTGTGCCCTGTTGATGGACACTATGCCCTCAGGCACAGAGAAGAGGGATCCCCAACTCAGATCATCAAACTGTCCAATCTCTGGAGGGATCAACAAAAATAGCTCAATGTGCGCTTGGTTCGGCCCATGTGCCACCCAGCCGAACAAACTAACATTTTAATGCATAAATCCTTTAGCTATTGTTTTAACATTTTGTGTGTATTTCATACAACCTTGTTATGATATTTGCTTTGTAACTCTTATCGAAATCTGTAATCGTGTCCATCAGGGCTACATTGTTAAACGTCAAACTCCATTCTCTTATATGCCAAGGCGAACTGATGGACAGTGGACCAGCAGCAGTCAGTATGTAACCTGACCTCACTGGAGGTGTTGATGGTATTTGTGTAGAACAACAAAGAAGTAGGCGGCCAGTACAAGCAAAACTTTTGTGAACTATTTACATAAATAAAATAATATATATAAGTAGGAGCAAATCAAAATCAAATTAAATTTGATTGGTCACATGCGCCGAATACAACCGGTGCAGACCTTACCGTGAAATGCTTACTTACAAGCCCTTAACCAACAATTGCAGTTCAAGAAATAGAGTTAAGAAAATATTTACTAAATAAACTAAAGTAAAAAATAAAATTAAAAGTAACACAATAAAATAACAATTACGTGGCTATACCGGTACCGAGTCAATGTGCGGGGGTACAGGTTAGTCGAGGTAATTTGTACATATAGGTAGGGGTCAGCCTGTAGTTTACAGCCACATGAACGTTACCATATCCCTGGCCAACAGCAGTAGCTCAGGCAGCTCCATCCCAATGCCGATGTCCACGTACCCCAGAACTCCTTCATCCCAATACCACTTATCCTCCTCCTGTATATCCTGCTCGCCCATCAGGAGGGCCCACTGAAGCTCCCTTGTCCTCTCCTACATCACCCCGGGATGCCAGTGGAGGGCTGGCAGGCCATCCAAAATAGACAAAGCAAGGAAATGTGTAAACAATGTGCTTACCACATTTGTTCGGGGTTTAGAAGGGCACTGAGTAAGCCATCCTTACATTAAACATAATAGCCCTGACCTTTTACTGTGTGACAGAGTTTATTTCACACCTTTGGTGCTATTATTTTTTAGATGCCATCCACCATATCGGGCTCCCGAGTGGCGCTGCGGTCTAAGATACTGCATCTCATTGCTAGAGGCATCACTACAGACACCCTGGTTCGAATCCAGGCTGGATCACAAACGGCCGTGATTGGGAGTCCAATAGGGCGCACAATTGGCCCATCATCGTTCAGGTTTGGCCGATGTAGGCCGTCATTATAAATTTAACTAACTTGCCTAGGTAAATAAAGGTTAAATAAGAATAAAATATCCTTAGAGATAATATATAGAGAGAAACACAAACCCCTGCTGTATGTTTTATGTGAGGATACGGGATGTTAGGATTTTTTTCTCCCATTTAATTGTATAATTTCTTAAATAGTTGTTTTTAGTTAAAATATTCATTTTTACATAAATATTATTTGAACCATTCTTACTCTCATTAAAACATTGTTGATTGTATTAAATAGCAGGATATAAAGTGCCTCATGCTGTACTCATATTGAAGAGACCAGTTGAAGAGATCTGGCGGGGGTTAGAGAGGATGATCCCCTGTAGTTGCAGAAAAACATATATCAGACATCACTCCTAATATTGCTTTGACATCACTCACAATCTCAGTGGCTATAAATAATGTTGTTGTGAGCGTTTTATAGAATACTGTTGAAGTTGATAAACTAATAGTACAAAAAGCTTTTATCAAATACTGTATATATATAGTATTTATATATATATATATATATACTGCTCAAAAAAATAAAGGGAACACTTAAACAACACAATGTAACTCCAAGTCAATCACACTTCTGTGAAATCAAACTGTCCACTTAGGAAGCAACACTGATTGACAATCAATTTCACATGCTGTTGTGCAAATGGAATAGACAAAAGGTGGAAATTATAGGCAATTAGCAAGACGCCCCCAATAAAGGAGTGGTTCTGCAGGTGGTGACCACAGACCACTTCTCAGTTCCTATGCTTCCTGGCTGATGTTTTGGTCACTTTTGAATGCTGGCGGTGCTTTCACTCTAGTGGTAGCATGAGACAGAGTCTACAACCCACACAAGTGGCTCAGGTAGTGCAGCTCATCCAGGATGGCACATCAATGCGAGCTGTGGCAAGAAGGTTTGCTATGTCTGTCAGCGTAGTGTCCAGAGCATGGAGACGCTATCAGGAGACAGGCCAGTACATCAGGAGACGTGGAGGAGGCCGTAGGAGGGCAACAACCCAGCAGCAGGACCGCTACCTCCGCCTTTGTGCAAGGAGGAGCACTGCCAGAGCCTTGCAAAATGACCTCCAACAGGCCACAAATGTGCATTATGTAACGTTACAGCCTTATTATGAAATAGATTAAAGGACTTTTTCCTCATCTATCTACACACAATATCCCATAATGACAAAGAAATATCCCATAATGACAAAGAAAAATAAAAGTATTCACACGCTGTACTCAGTACTTTGTTGAAGCACCTTTGGCAGCTATTACAGCATCAAGTGTTCTTGGATATGACTGACTCTACAAGCTTGGCAACCATGTATTTGGGGAGTTTCTCCCATTCTTCTCTGCAGGTCCTCAAACTCTGTCAGGTTGGATGGGGAATGTCGCTGCACAGCTATTTTCAGGGCTCTCCAGAGATGTTCGATTGGGTTTCAAGTCCGGGCTCTGGCTGGGAAACTCAAGAACATTCAGAGACTTGTCCCGAAGCCACTCCTGCATTGCCTTGGCTGTGTGCTTAGGGTCGTTGTCCTGTTGGAAGGTTTTCATCAAGGATCTCTCTGTACTTTGCTCCGTTCATCTATCCCTCGATCCTGACTAGTTTCCCAGTCCCTGCCGCTGAAAACCATCCTCACAACATGATGCTGCCACCACCATGCTTCACCGTAGGCATGGTGCCAGGTTTCCTCCAGACGTGACGCTTGGCATTCAGGCCAAAGAGTTCAATCTTGGTTTCATCAGACCAGAGAATCTTGTTTCTCATGGTCTGAGAGTCCTTTAGGTGCCGTTTGGCATGCTCCAAGCGGGCTGTTGTGCCATTTACTGAGTGGCTTTCGTCTGGCCACTCTACCATAAAGGCCTGATTGATGGAGTGCTGCAGAGATGGTTGTCCTTCTGGATGTTCTCCCATCGCCACAGAGGAGCAATGTCAGAGTGACCATCATGTTCTTGGTCACCTCCCTGACCAAGGCCCTTCTCCCCCGATTGCTCAGTTTGTCTTGGCGGCCTCACCATCACACCTCCTCCATGCTTCACGGTGGGAACCACACATGCGGAGATCATCTGTTCACCTACTCTGTGTCTCACAAAGACACGACGGTTGGAACCAAAAATAAAACATTTGGACTCATCAGACCAAAGGGCAGATTTCCGCTGGTCTAATATCCATTGTTCTTGTTTATTGGCCCAAGCAAGTCTCTTGTAATTATTGGTGTCCTTTAGTAGTGGTTTCTTTTCAGCAATTCATGTTAAACAAATCAAAATATATTTTATATTTGAGATTCTTCAAATATTCACCCTTTGCCTTGATGACAGCTTTGCACACTCTTAGCATTCTCTCAACCAGCTTCATGAGGTAGTCACCTGGAATGCATTTCAATTAACAGGTGTGCCATTTTAAAGTTATGCTGAACCACACTGCTGACATTTTACAATATTCTTTAGGTCAGTGTTTCGAATCTGGGCACCCCAGTGCACATATATATATATATTTTTACTTCATTACACAGCTGATTAAAATAATTAAATATTATATTTGTATCAACTGTGTAGTAGTATTAACACATAACCCAAAAATGTCCACTCCTTGGGGTCCCCAGGACCGAGTTTGGGAAACACTGCAATAGGTTTTTGGCAGAGTCAGCAGTCAGATCAAATAACTCGGCTAGTGCCTGAAAGAAACGGGAGCTTGATTAGTGGGGAGTTGCAGTAGGGTCCAAAAGCAGCTGGTCAGTGGTAGAACCGGCCAAGCTGGGTCATGGTTCTAGGTTGACTCAGAATGGACAGCTCTTTGGGAACAGTAGCATTAGAATAACAATATTGAGTTAGATGTCAACTGGGCAGCAAGGATGACTTGTGAAACAGAACAAGACATTTAAGTCGTTTTATTGAGTCACTCTATAAAAGTAAATAAAATGAGGCAAGAAGACCAAATGCTGGAACCCAAGCCAATAACACACGGTTGCTGTTCCCGATGACTTGTTAACTCCTTCCACGTGTGAGTGTGAATGGATGACAGGTTGTGTCAATGTGTGTGAATCGGTGCATGTATTGTTTATTCACTTCAATGTGTCATCATTATGCAATTTGTATCAAGTTGTCATAGGTTTACTTTTAATTTGTCATTTCATACTTCAAAACATTTTCGTCATAACAATTATCAGATTATCTTGAACCCAATAACAAACGAATAACAATAACTTTGCCTTTTATTTAACTGGTAACATTGCCCAGTCCCTCAACCCAATGGTGCAACAATAGAGTGAGGGAGGGAACTGACTGTAATCAAACACGGAATGCATATATTGACTAGGAAACAACATATTAATGAATGCAGCTAAGGATGCACAACACATGACTTGGCTAGTTAGCAAGCAAGGCTGCATGGAGCAGAAAACTGCTAGCTGAATCTCCAGTGGTGGAAAAAGTACACAAGTGTCATAAAAAGTAAAGATCGAATATGAATAGAATATGACTCAAGTAAAAGTCATCCAGTAAAATACTACTTGAGTAAAAGTCTAAAAGTATTTGGTTTTAAATATACTTAAGTATCAAAATCATTTCAAACTCCTTATATTAAACCAGAAGGCACCATTTTATTGTAATTTTTTGTTATTTACGGATAGCCAGGGGCACACTACTACACTCAGACATTATTTACAAACAAAGCATTTGAGTTTAGTGAGTCTGTCAGATCAGAGGCAATAGAGATGCCAGGGATGTTCTCTTGATAAGTGCGTGAATTGGACCATCTTCCTGTCCTGCTAAGCATTCAAAATGTAACTAGTACTTTTGGTTGTCAGGGAAAATGTATGGAGTAAAAAGTACATTTTCTTTAGGAATGTAGTAAAGTAAAAGAAGTAAAAAATCTAAATAGTAAAGTACAGTTACCCCAAAAAACTACTTAAGTATTACTTTAAAGTATTTTTACTTAAGTACTTTACACCACTGAGAATTTCTGTTTTTAATCAGATTATGTTACAATTTCTTAACTCTACACCAGTCGGGAAAGAGTGCTTATCCTGCCATCAAGCATCAATTGCCCTGTTTAGTCCCTGAAAGAAAACAGATTGAAAATATATATTTCCAACATTTCTCATTAGCTAGCTAGCCAGATAATCAATTCAGGATTTAAAAACTGAGTGGTTCTTCATAATTTACACATTCCTGAATTAACTAGTTAATTTAACTTTGCTTGTTCATCTAAACAGCTGATGAGATTTGCCTAATATAGTTAGCTAAGTTGGCTAGTGGGATGATCTCGAAAGCACACACTGCATTAGTTGAATATATTTTGGGGGGGGGAATAAATAAACATTATACTCACATTTCATGAAGTCGTTCTTTATTTTTCTAGTTAGCTAAAAAACGTTCTCCCAAGAAATGGCTGAATGAATCGCGTCATGAATTTGTTCTTAACTGACTTGCCTAGTTAAAGGTTAAAAAATATATATATATAATTATAAATGACACAAAGATTATCCCAATGAATGGAGATCGCCGACTTGCATCTGAAGCCACATTTGTGGATTATAATACATCGACAGGCATTTTTAAAAATAAATTCTGTTAGCACAGAATGCAGATCCACAAGCAGTTTTTGAATGCGTAAATTCACATTCCACCATTGTAAAGGTTAGGTATTTCTGAACATTTGCTCACAAATCGTTCTACATTTGTTCAGATTGTATTTTTATTTGTGAGCTATGTTGAATATTGTGCAAATCAATCCCAGAACAACAGCAAAGGACCTTGTGAAGATGCTGGAGGAAACAGGTACAAAAGTATCTATATCCACAGTAAAACGAGTCCTATATCGACATAACCTGAAAGGCCGCTCAGCAAGGAAGAAGCCACTGCTCCAAAACTGCCATAAAAAAGCCAGACTACGGTTTGCAACTGCACATGGGGACAAAGATCATACTTTTTGGACAAATGTCCTCTGGTCTGATGAAACAAAAATGGAACTGTTTGGCCATAATGACCATCGTTATGTTTGGAGGAAAAAGGGGGAGGCTTGCAAGCCGAAGAACACCATCCCAACCGTGAAGCACGGGGGTGGCAGCATCATGTTGTGGGGGTGCTTTGCTGCAGGAGGGACTGCTTTGCTCCAGGAGGGACTGGTGCACTTCACAAAATAGATGGCATTATGAGGAAGGAAAACGATGTGGATATATTGGACCAACATCTCAAGACATCAGTCAGGAAGTTAAAGCTTGGTCGCAAATGGGTCTTCCAAATGGACAATGATCCAAGCATACTTCCAAAGTTGTGGCAAAATGGCTTAAGGACAACAAAGTCAAGGTATTGGAGTGGCCATCACAAAGCCCTGACCTCAATCCTATAGTCCTATATATAATATAATATAATAATATATATAATATAATATATAATATATATAATATAATTTATAATATAAATATATATATATATATATATATATAAATAATAAATAAATATATATTAATATACAGTGGGGCAAAACAGTATTTAGTCAGCCACCAATTGTGCAAGTTCTCCCACTTAAAAAGATGAGAGATGCCTGTAATTTTCATCATAGGTACACTTCAACTATGACAGACAGAATGAGATAAACAAATCCAGAAAATCACATTGTAGGATTTATTATGAATTTATTTGCAAATTATGGTGGAAAATAAGTATTTGGTCACCTACAAACAAGCAAGATTTCTGGCTCTCACAGATCTGTAACTTCTTCTTTAAGAGGCTCCTCTGTCCTCCACTGTCCACAACCTCAAACAGTCACACTCCAAACTCCACTGTGGCCAAGACCAAAGAGCTGTCAAAGGACACCAGAAACAAAATTGTAGACCTGCACCAGGCTGGGAAGACTGAATCTGCAATAGGTAAGCAGCTTGGTTTGAAGAAATCAACTGTGGGAGCAATTATTAGGAAATGGAAGACATACAAGATCACTGATAATCTCCCTCGATCTGGGGCTCCACGCAAGATCTCACCCCGTGGGGTCAAAATGATCACAAGAACGGTGAGCAAAAATCCCAGAACCACACGGGGAGACCTAGTGAATGACCTGCAGAGAGCTGGGACCAAAGTAACAAAGCCTACCATCAGTAATACACTACGCCGCCAGGGACTCAAATCCTGCAGTGCCAGAAGTGTCCCCCTGCTTAAGCCAGTACATGTCCAGGCCCGTCTGAAGTTTGCTAGAGAGCATTTGGATGATCCAGAAGAAGATTGGGAGAATGTCATATGGTCAGATGAAACCAAAATAGAACTTTTTGGTAAAAACTCAACTCGTCATGTTTGGAGGACAAAGAATGCTGAGTTGCATCCAAAGAACACCATACCTACTGTGAAGCATGGGGGTGGAAACATCATGCTTTGGGGCTGTTTTTCTGCAAAGGGACCAGGACGACTGATCCGTGTAAAGGAAAGAATGAATGGGGCCATGTATCGTGAGATTTTGAGTGAAAACCTCCTTCCATCAGCAAGGGCATTGAAGATGAAACGTGGCTGGGTCTTTCAGCATGACAATGATCCCAAACACACCGCCCGGGCAACGAAGGAGTGGCTTCGTAAGAAGCATTTCAAGGTCCTGGAGTGGCCTAGCCAGTCTCCAGATCTCAACCCCATAGAAAATCTTTGGAGGGAGTTGAAAGTCCGTGTTGCCCAGCAACAGCCCCAAAACATCACTGCTCTAGAGGAGATCTGCATGGAGGAATGGGCCAAAATACCAGCAACAGTGTGTGAAAACCTTGTGAAGACTTACAGAAAACGTTTGACCTCTGTCATTGCCAACAAAGGGTATATAACAAAGTATTGAGATAAACTTTTGTTATTGACTAAATACTTATTTTCCACCATAATTTGCAAATAAATTCATAAAAAATCATACAATGTGATTTTCTGATTTTTTTTTCTCATTTTGTCTGTCATTGTTGAAGTGTACCTATGATGAAAATTACAGGCCTCTTTCATATTTTTAAGTGGGAGAACTTGCACATTTGGTGGCTGACTAAATACTTTTTTGCCCCACTGTATATAATATAATATATAATCCTATAGTGTAACAAATGGAACTATCTAAGCAGAAAATACATCTCCTTAAAATGTTGATATTGGTTGCGTTGACAACCAAACACAATTCAATATCACTTTTTAAATATACATTGCCTTGAGAAAGTATTCACACCCCTTCGCTTTTTCAAAATGTTGTTGTGTTATAGCCTGAATTTAAAATGTTTAAAATAAAAAAAAATTGTGTTAGTGGACTGCTCACAATACCCCATTATGCCAAAGTGGAATTATGTTTTTAGTCATTTTTACAAATGAATAAAATGCTAAAAGCTGAAATGTCTTGAGTCAATAAGTATTCAACCCCTTTTTTATGGAAAGCCAAAATAAGTTCAGGAGTAAAAATGTGCTTAACAAGTCACATAAGTTGCATGGACTCACTCTGTGTGCGATAATAGTGTTTAACATGATTTTTGAATGACTATCTCATCACTGTACCTCACACACACAATTATCTGTAAGGTCCAGTGGAGGCTGGTGGGAGGAGATATAGGAGGACTGGCTCATTGTAATGGCTGTAATGGTATAAATGGAACAGAGTCAGAAATATGGGTTCCATATGTTTGATGTGTTTGATACTGTTTGATCAATTCCATTCGAGCCATTACAATGAACCCATCCTCCTTTATATCCTCCCACCAGCCTCCACTGATGGTTCCTCAGTCAAGCAGTGAATTTCAAACCCAGATTTAACCACAAAGACCAGGGAGGTTTTCCAAAGCCTCGCAAAGAAGGGCACCAATTGGTAGATATAAAAAAAAATATTAAAGCAGACCCGTTTGAGCATGGTGACATAATTAATCACACTTTGGATGGTGGTATCAATATGCCCAGTCACTACAAAGATACAGGCGTCCTTCCTAACTCAGTTGCCGGAGAAGAAGGAAACCGCTCAGGGACTTTAATAAGGATCGTACCCTTTCCTTACATTTTTGCCTAAAATGACATACCCAAATCTAACTGCCTGTAGCTCAGGACCTGAAGCAAGTTAATGCATATTCTTGATACCATTTGAAAGGAAACACTTTGAAGTTTGTGTAAATGTGAAATTAATGTAGGCAAATATATCACATTAGACCTGGTAAAAGATAATAAAAACAAAAAAACTTGTTTAAAAAAAAACAACATGTTTTTCCATCATTGAAATGCAAGAGAAAGGCCATACTTTCAGATAGGAAGTCTAGGTGTAATTTAGATTTTGGCTACCAGATGGCATCAGTGTGTGCGCAAAGTTTCAAACTGATCCAGTGAAGAATTACATTATTGCACAATAAGTCTGCCAGGTGTTTGCCCAAATGTGCCGAATTAGTAAATTTATATATTTTCAATTATAGAACTATAGAGAAAATACAAAAATTCTATGTAATAAAACATTTAAGTTTACACACTCCCAGGAATGTCATAATGATGGATCATTAGCTTATACACTAACTTTCACACATCTTGATCCCTGGGCGGGATGGATGTGAAGCCAGAGGCAGCAGTGGGTTCAAACTGTAGACCCCAGTTCCTACATTTGAACATAGTTTTGTTTGGTAAAATCAATTTTTATGCTACATTCTATCTCTGGGGCCCTCAGGAGGACAAATCAGAGCAGGATTACTAAATGTAAGTACATTATTTACCTTCATAGGTGAATGTATCAAACCAAACACATCATTGAGTACCGGTCTTTATTTTTTCAAGCATGGTGGTGGCTGCATCATGTTCTGGGTATTGTTGTCATCGGCAAGGACTAGGGAGTTTTTTTAGGATAAAAAGAACAGAATAGAGTTAAGCACATGCAAAATCTGTGGTGGTTAAATTCTGTATTATCAAATGAGGAGAGACAAAATTATCCCACATCCCGCTGGTCGACGAACCACCCTCAGATGATTCGTTTAGAGCCCCGATACAAAGGCTATAAAAAATATTTTATAGCAAAGATCCACCCCATAGTCTACATGACAAACAACAGATGTGTGGAATGCGTCACAAGGTGAGACTTGATAAATGATTAAGGAGTATCCCGCAGCCAGATAATTATCTATAATACCTAACTAATTCTGATTCTTCCAACACAAATCCTAGAGGAAAACGGTTCACTCTGCTTTCCAGCAGACACTGGCAAACAAATTCACCTTTCTGCAGGATAACTTCTCTAGGGTATGTGGGACGGTAGCATCCCACCTTGTCAACAGCCAGTGAAACTGCAGGGCGCCAAATTCAAAACAACACAAATCCCATAATTTTAATTCCTCAAACATACAAGTATTTTACACCATTTTAAAGATACAGTTGTTGTAAATCCAGCCAAAGTGTCCGATTTCAAAAAGGTTTTAGGACGAAAGCACACCAACCGATTATGTTAGGTATGAGCCAAGTCACAGAAAAAGACTAATTTGGTCGATATATATCCAAAATGTCCATTTATTTGGCGCGTTTGATCCAGAAAAACACAGGTTCCAACTTGCTCAAACATGACGACAAAATATCTCAAAGGTTACCTGTAAACTTTGCCAAAAAATTTCAAACTACTTTTGTAATACAACTTTAGGTATTTTTTAACGTTAATAATCAATAAAATTGAACACGGGATGATCTGTGTTCATTACAGGATTAAAACCAAATGTAGCATGTCTTCTGGACATGCACTTCAATCAAACAGGACACCTGGAGTGACTTGACTTCAAGATGGCCGTATTTCTTCATTACACAAAGGAATAACCTCAACCTATTTCTCAGGACTGTTGACATCCAGTGGAAGACGTAGGAACTGCGAGCTATTCGCTTAGAAATCTGGTTTCACAATGAAAACCCATTGGAAAGAGAGTGACCTCAAAAAAATAATAATAATCTGAATGGTTTGTCCTCGGGGTTTCGCCTGCTAAATAAGTTCTGTTATACTCACAGACATGATTCAAACAGTTTTAGAAACTTCAGCGTGTTTTCTATCCAAATCTACTAATAATATGCATATCTTAGTAGCTGGCAGTTGAATTTGGGTATGCTTTTCATCCAAACGTGAAAATGCTGCCCCCTACCCTAAAGAAGATAACAACCTAAAACACAAGGCCAAATATGCACTGCAGTTGGTTACCAAGACAACATTGAATGTTCTAGTTACAGTTCTGACTTAAATCGGCTTAAAAATCTATGGCAAGACTTGAAGATGGCTGACTAGCAATCATCTAGCAACTTGACAGAACTTCATTTTTTTTTAAAGAATAATGTGCAACTATTGTACAATCACAGATCACTGCACCTGTACATAGCCAATCTGTAAATAGCCCATCCAACTACCTCATCACCATATTGTTATTTTTATTTTTCTCCTTTGCACCCCAGTACCGCTACTTGCACACTCATCTTCTGCACATCTATCACCCCAGTGTTTAATGTGTCCTACTGTAATAATTTTGCCACTATGACCTATTTATTGCCTCACCCCCCTTATCCTACATCATTTGCACACACTGTATATATACTTTCTCTATTGTATTATTGACTGTATGTTTGTTTATTCCATGTGTAACTCTGTGTTGTTGTTTGTGTCGCACTACTTTGCTTTATCTTGGCCAGGTCGCAGTTGTAAATGAGAACTTGTTCTCAACTAGCCTACCTGGTGGAATAAATAATAAATATATAAAAAATACAGGTGTGCTCTCAGAGATTTACCGAAAAAACTCACAGCTGTAATCGCTGCCAAAGGTGATTCTAACATGTATATGATTCTAACATTTTATTTATAATAAATTAGCAAACATTTATAAATACCTGTTGTTGTTTTGTCATTATTCGGTATTGTGTGTAGATTGATGAGGGAAAAAAACACTTTAATCCATTTTAGAATAAGACTGTAACGTAGCAACATGTGAAAAAAGTCAAGGGGTCTGAATATTTTCTGAATGCACTGTATGTGTCCCCCCTCCCATCTCTCTCTCATCTCTCTCTCTCTTGCACCCTCTTCTTTTCTCCCTCATGCTCAGTCTTGGTACCCCTCTTTCCCTTTCTGCCTCTGCCCATCTCTCTCTATAGAAAATAAAGAACCAAATTTCTTCTCTGGTTAATAAGTGCATCCACGTAGTGGCATGGTTTCTTTAAACTTGAGTTCCTTGCAAAATCAGCAGAGATTCCATTTCACATAAAATAGTTATTCAGGGTTGGTGTATGATAGCTTGAGGCAATCCCATGACTACTGCACATTGTAATCCAGGATATAAAAATATTTTGTCTCAGGGAATGTCTTGAGATCACACAGAGCTGAGATATTGATGGCTGGAGTATTGGTGATAGCCTGGTGGTAATTTGTTACATGAGATTTAACTGGCCATAAAGCTGATGGAAAGTGGAGATATAAGAATAGATATCAAGAATATCGTCACATGGATCACATGCCATGTGACGATATTCTTGAATAGAATAGGAGGCTTTTGTACCTCTTCTAGCTAGAGATATTCTGTCACTGTACCAACATCATCATGGAAACACATTGGTAAAAAAATTAAAAGCAAAAACCGCTCATGCACAATGATTTCCAAATTGTTCTAATTCTGTGTATGTTTGTGTGTGTGTGTGTGTGTGTGTGTGTGTGTGTGTGTGTGTGTGTGTGTGTGTGTGTGTGTGTGTGTGTGTGTGTGTGTGTGTGTGTGTGTGTGTGTGTGTGTGTGTGTGTGTGTGTGTGTGTGTGTGTGTGTGTGTGTGTGTGTGTGTGTGTGTGCGTGCATGCATGCAAGTGCATGCTCATGTGTAGTTTGGAGAGGCACATATGGATTGATTTCAATATGTTGTTTCCACACGTCACAGACATTCAATAATTATACATGATCATACACAGAAGCAACCAAGCGGTGTCAAAGTCAATTAAAGTTCACAAGATATCCAGATTCAATAGGACGTATTACCAACCTGGCCTATTTGCATTCATCCCTCGAGGTTCTTTTTAAATTACCTGCTTCAGCTTCGTTCAGCTTTACTGAGCAAAAGAAGTTTAGTTATTGTAATTGTAACTATTATTGTTATTGTAACTGGCGGCAGAGAAGTCAGACGCAGGAGAGAAATAACTGTGTTTCCAACGGCGCAGTTTATTTACAAAAAAAACACCCTAAAACATAATAATAAACATCAATGGGTAACAGAACCCGACGCACACCAGTACAGACGTACACATACACTTACAATAAACAATCACCGACAAGGACATGAGGGGAAACAGAGGGTTAAATACACAACATGTAATTGATGGGATTGGAACCAGGTGTGATGGAAGACAAGACAAAACCAAGGGAAAATGAAAAATGAATCAGCGATGGCTAGAAGGTCGGTGACGTCGACCACCAAGGAGAGGGAACAAGTACCCCCCCCCCCCCCCCGACACCGACCTCGGGGACGACCCGGAGGGCGAGGCGCAGGGCGATACGGATGGAGACGGTGGAACTCTCGCAGCATAGAATGATCCAACACGTCCTCCACCGGAACCCAGCATCTCTTCTCCGGACCATACCTCTCCCAGTCCACGAGGTACTGAAGGCCCCTCGCTCGACGTCTCGAATCCAGTATGGACCAAACGGAGTACGCCGGGGTCCCTTCGATGTCCAGAGGGGCGGAGGAACCTCCCGCACCTAGGATTCCTGGAGCGGGCCAGCCACCACCGGCCTGAGGAGAGACACATGGAACGAGGGGTTAATGCGGTAATCGGGGGAAGCTGTAACCTGTAACAAACCTTGTTCACTCTCCTCAGGACTTTAAATGGCCCCACAAACCGCGGACCCAGCTTCCGACAGGGCAGGCGGAGGGGCAGGTTTCGGGTCGAGTGCGAACACCGGGGCCTCACTGCGGTGACGGTCTGCGCCAATTTTCTGGCGCAGCACGGCGCGCTGAAGGTGAACATTGGCGGCGTCCCATGTTTCCTACGCCGGCCGTAACCAGTTATCCACCGCAGGAGCCTCAGTCTGACTCTGATGCCAAGGAGCCAGAACCGGCTGATACCCCAATATACACTGGAAGGGAGAGAGGCCAGTGGAGGAGTTGCAAAGCGAGTTCTGGGCCATCTCTGCCCAGGGCACGAACGCTGCCCACTCCCCCGGCCGGTCCTGGCAATAGGACCTCAGAAACCTACCCACATCCTGGTTAACTCTCTCCACCTGCCCGTTACTCTCGGGGTGAAAACCTGACGTAAGGCTGACCGAGATCCCCAGACGTTCCATGAACGCCCTGCTGACCCTCAACGTGAACTGGGGACCCCAATCAGACACTATATCATCAGGCACCCCGTAGTGCCGGAAGATGTGTGTAAACAAGGCCTCCACAGTCTGGAGGGCCGTAGAGAGACCGGGCAACGGGAGGAGACGACAGGACTTAGAGAAACGATCCACAACGACCAGGATCGTGGTGTTACCCTGTGAGGGAGGAAGATCCGTCTGGAAATCTACCGACAGGTGCGACCACGGCCGTTGTGGAACGGGTAAGGGTTGTAACTTACCTCTGGGCATGTGCCTAGGAGCCTTGCACTGGGCGCACACCGAGCAGGAGGAAACATAAACTCTCACATCCTTAGCCAAAGTGGGCCACCAGTACTTCCCACTAAGACAGCGCACTGTCCGACCTATCCCAGGATGACCAGAGGGTGACGTGTGGGCCCAATAGATCAGACGGTCGCGGACAGCAGACGGAACGTACAGACGCCCAGCTGGACACTGGAGGGGAGCGGGCTCTGCACGTAGCGCCTGCTCAATGTCCAAGTCCAACTCCCATACTACCGGAGTCACCAGGCAGGAGGCGGGGAGTATGGGAGTGGGATCCATGGGCCGCTCCTCTGTGTCATACAGCCGGGACAATGCATCTGCTTTAACGTTCTGGGAGCCTGGTCTGTAGGAGGGTAAACACAAAACGGGAGAAAAACATGGCCCACCTTGCCTGGCGAGGGTTCAGTCTCCTCGCTGCCCGGATATACTCCAGATTGCGGTGGTCAGTCCAGATGAGAAAAGGGTGTCTAGCCCCCTCAAGCCAATGTCTTCAAGGCCTTGACGACAGCTAACAGCTCCCGGGCCCCCACATCATAGTTTCGCCGGGCTGAGCTTCTTAGAGAAGAAGGCACAAAGGTGGAGCTTCGGTGGCGTACCTGAGTGCTGAGAGAGCACAGCTCCTATCCCAGCCTTGGACGCATCAACCTCCACTATGAACGCCAAAGTGGATGGGCCAGCACGGGAGCCGAGGTAAACAGAGCCCTCAGGTGACTAAAAGCCCTGTTCGCCTCAGCCCCCGTTCAGTAGTTAGGTAATGGGAGCCGCTACCTGACCAAAACCCCGAATAAACCTCTGGTAGTAGTTGGCAAACCCTAAAAATCGCTGCACCTCCTTTACCGTGGTGGGAGTCGGCCAATTACGCACGGCTGCAATGCGGTCACTCTATCTCCACCCCTGAGGTGAAAATGCGATACCCTAGGAAGGAGACGGACTGTTGGAAGGACAGGCATTTCTCAGCCTTGACGTACAGGTCATGCTCCAACAGGCGACCAAGCACTCTGCGCACCAAGGACACATGCTCGGCGCGTGTAGCGGAGTATATCAAAATGTCATCAATATACACCACCACACCCTGCCCGTGCAGGTCCCTGAAAATCTTGTCTACAAAGGCTTGGAAAACTGATGGCACAACCCGTACGGCATGACAAGGTACTCATGGTACTTTAAATTACTATTTTATTTCATGTTATAAGGCAGGCACTGCTGTTTCCTGTTGTCCCTTTCTTTCCATATGCTCCTGGGAATTCAAGCTACCTGTAACGAGTGCGCTGAGAGTCAGGAAGCAAGTTCAGGGAGTGAAAACATTTAATTAATAAATGAACAAAACAAGAAACATGAACAGCGCACCGACATAAAACAGGAACAATGATGACTGGGGAAAAAACCAAAGGGAGTGACATATAAAGGGCAGGTAATCAAAGAGGTTATGGAGTCCAGGTGAGTGTCATTATGCGCCTAACGTTGGTGACAGGTGTGTGCCCTAACAAGCAGCCTGGTGACTAAGAGGCTGGAGAGGGAGCACACGTGACACTACCCATGTATACTATTATAATAACTGGAAAATCTAAATACAAATTACATATTTCTCAGGCATTTATTTTGTTGAACCGTGACACCGAACCTTGACATACCAAACTGACCGTGAGTTTTGTGAACCGCTTCACCGCTAATATGTACCCATTGATTCTTGAAGAATATAACTTATAAATGTCTCATGAGGTTAGTTCAACTGTTGTACCCCATCAGAACCCAAAATATATGCATGTTTTACTCCAATGTTAGTAAACAAAGTAAATGTAAACAAACACTATAGCCTCAAAACATTGTTAAAACTATACTTTTGATGTCATCTATGGTCACTCCCTGCATCCATAAGTCTATGAATTTAAGAAGGATTACATTTCTCGAGCCCCATCCCTCAGCTTTTTACCAAAACCAGGGTGGTGCGAACACTTTGTTTCTAATCTAATCAAATCAAAGTTTATTTGTCACGTGCGCTGAATACAACAGGTGGAGACCTTACAGTGAAATGCTTACTTACAGGCTCTAACCAATAGTGCAAAAAAGGTATTAGGTGAACAATAGTTAGGTAAAGAAATAAAACAACAGTAAAAAGACAGGCTATATACAGTAACGAGGCTACATACAGACACCAGTGAGTCAGGCTGATTGAGGTAGTATGTACATGTAGATATGGTTAAAGTGACTATGCATATATGATGAACAGAGAGTAGCAGTAGCGTAAAAGAGGGGTTGGCGGGTGGCGGGTGGCGGGACACAATGCAGATAGCCCGGTTAGCCAATGTGCGGGAGCACTGGTTGGTCGGCCCAATTGAGGTAGTATGTACATGAATGTATAGTTAAAGTGACTATGCATATATGATAAACAGAGAGTAGCAGCAGCCTGGTGTAGAGGTCCTGGATGGCAGGCAGCTTAGCCCCAGCGATGTACTGGGCCATGCGCACTACCCTCTGTAGTGCCTTGCGGTCAGAGGCCGAGCAATTGCCGTACCAGGCAGTGATGCAACCAGCCAGGATGCTCTCGATGTTGCAGCTGTAGAACCTTTTGAGGATCTCAGGACCCATGCCAAATCTTTTTAGTTTCGTGAGGGGGAATGGGCTTTGTCGTGCCCTCTTCACGACTGTCTTGGTGTGTTTGGACCATTCTAGTTTGTTCTTGATGTGGACACCAAGGAACTTGAAGCTCTCAACCCGCTCCACTACAGCCCCGTCGATAAGAATGGGGGCGTGCTCGGTCCTCCTTTTCCTGTAATCCACAATCATCTCCTTAGTCTTGGTTACGTTGAGGGATAGGTTGTTATTCTGGCATCACCCGGCCAGGTCTCTGACCTCCTCCCTATAGGCTGTCTCGTCGTTGTCAGTGATCAGGCCTACCACTGTTGTGTCATCTGCAAACTTAATGATGGTGTTGGAGTCGTGCATGGCCATGCAGTCGTGGGTGAACAGGGAGTACAGGAAGGGGACTGAGCATGCAGCCCTGGGGAGCTCCAGTGTTGAGGATCAGCGTGGCAGATGTGTTGCTACCTACCCTCACCACCTGGGGGCGGCCCGTCAGGAAGTCCAGGATCCAGTTGCAGAGGGAGGTGTTTCATTTCAGAATCCTTAGCTTAGGGATGAGCGTTGAGGGTACTATGGTGTTGAACGCTGAGCTGTAGTCAATGAATAGCATTCTCACATAAGTGTTTCTTTTGTCCAGGTGGGAGAGGGCAGTGTGGAGTGCAATAGAGATTGCATCATCTGTGGATCTGTTTCGGTGGTATGCAAATTGGAGTGGGTCTAGAGTTTCTGGGATAATGGTGTTGATGTGAGCCATTACCAACCTTTCAAAGCACTTCATGGCTACGGATGTGAGTGCTACGGGTCTGTAGTTATCTTCTTGAGAATACAGGGGGTGCTATTTTCCCATTAGCATAATTTGCTCTACAGATTAAACTGCCTCTTATTCAATTATTGCTCTTACTATATGCATATAAATAATACCATTGGAAAGAAAACAATCTCTAGTTTCTAAAACCGTTTCAATTTTGTCTCTGAGTGATACACAAGTCATTTGACAGCACTTTCCCTGACCAAGAAGTAGAATGCAAGAAGTCTATGCTCGCTTCAACGCTCTGCCTATATATGGTCATGACCCCTATGACCAGAAACACACTTCATTCGCCTTCCTCTGGGTGTCAAGAGGACGTCAGAGGAGAAATTCTTTGTTTATCTGGTACTGACGTGAAATAAGACCTATTTCTTTGGCGTGACCGACAACTTCCGGTCTTCTGATTCGCACGATTTGGAGCTGCGATTGTGTACTGTTTTGCTGGCGTTATGGATGAAAACTATCTCCGTGTCGAATTTTGTTTGATACATGTGACCATATCATCGTAATGTATGTTTTTTCAATATAGTTTAATCAGATTATTTGAATTTTTTCGGGAGTTTTGTGGTGTTCCGTTGTCTGATTTTATTTACGTTTGAGAGATCCGTGCCACTCGACCAGTACCTGTGCTAAATGGAGTGGGAAAGGAACAATTCTGAACGGAACCAACGACTCATCTTGACAAAGGACACTTTGATCAACATTCTGATGAAAGATCAGCCATAGTAAGACCCAATTTACAATGTTATATCATATCTGTTGTGCATGTGAACTGGCCGTGGGCGCCTAGCCGAATCTGCCTGGTATAGCTATGCTAATTTAGCGCTACATTTTGTTTTCGTTATAAAACATTTAATAAATCTGAAATATTGTTTGGATTCACCAGATGTTGGGCTTTCAATATCTGTACGCTGTGTATTTTTCTGAAATGTTTTAAGATGAGTAATTCGTTATATGACGTTGGTCTCTGTAATTGTTCTGGCTGGGTCAGCACTATTTCAGATTGCAGCTGCAATGTAGAACTGTGATTTATACCTGAAAAATGCACATTTTTCCCAAAAAAAACTATGCTATACCATAAATATGTTATCAGACTGTCATCTTATGAAGTTGTTTCTTGGTTAGTGGCTATATATTTTTTTATTTAGTCGAATTAGTGATAGCTACTGACGCAGGAAAAAACTATTGGGAGTAAAAAAATCGTGTCCTTTGCTAACGTGGTTAGCTAATAGATTTACATATTGTGTCTTCCCTGTAAAACATTTTAAAAATCTGAAATGGTGGCTTTATTCACAAGACCTGTATCTTTCATCTGGTGTCTTGGACTTGTGATTTAATGATATTTAGATGCTACAAGTTACTTGTGACGCTATGCTAGCTATGCTACTCAGTGGGGGGGGGGTGCTACCGGATCAGGGTTGGTGACTCGTGAGAAGTTATTTAGGCAGGTTGCCTTTGTGTTCTTGGGTTCAGGGACTATGGTGGTCTGCTTGAAACATGTTGGTATTACAGACTCAATCAGGGACATGTTGAAAATGTCAGGGAAGACACCTGCCAGTTGGTCAGCACATGCCCGGAGCACACGTCCTGGTAATCCGTCTGGCCCCTGTCTCAGCCTTGTGTATGTTGACCTGTTTAAAGGTATTTTTCACGTTGGCTACGAAGAGCGTGATCACACAGTTGTCCAGAACAGCTGGTGCTCATGCAAGACTCAGTGTTGCTTGCCTCGAAGCGAGCATAGAAGTGATTTAGCTCGTCTGGTAGGCTCGTGTCACTGGGCAGCGGCTGTGCTTCCCTTTGTAATCTGTAATAGTTTGCAAGCCCTGCCTAATAAGACGAGCGTCGGAGCCGGTGTAGCCGGTGTATTCAATCTTAGCCCTGTATTGACGCTTTGCCTGTTTGATGGTTCGTCGCAGAGCATAGCAGGATTTCTTGTAAGCTTCCGGGTTAGAGTCCCGCACCTTGAAAGCGGCAGCTCTACCCTTTAGCTCAGTCCGAATGTTGCCTGTAGTCCATGGCTTCTGGTTGGGGTATGTACGTACAGTCACTGTGGGGACGATGTCCTCGATGCATTTATTGATAAAGCCAGTGACTGATGTGGTGTACTCCTCAATGCCATCGGAAGAATCCTGGAACATGTTCCAGTCTGTGATAGCAAAACAGGCCTGTAGTTTAGCATCTGCTTCATCTGACCACTTTTTTATAGGCTGAGTCACTGGTGCTTCCTGCTTTAATTTTTGCTTGTAAGCAGGAATCAGGAGGATAGCGTTGTGGTCGGGTTTACCAAATGGAGGGCGAGGGAGAGCTTTGTACGCGTCTCTGTGTGTGGAGTACAGGTGATCTAGAATTGTTTTCCTTCTGGTTGCACATTTAACATGATAGAAATTTGGTCGAACTGATTTATGTTTCCCTGCATTAAAGTCTCCGGCCACTAGGAGTGCCGCCTCTGGGTGAGTGGTTTCCTGTTTGCTTATTGCCTTATACAGCTGACTGAGTGCGGTCTTAGTGCCAGCATCTGTCTCTGGTGGTAAATAAACAGCCACGATAAGTATAGCTGAAAACTATCTAGGCAAGTAGTGTGGCCTGCAATTTATCACAATATACTCTACTTCCGGCGAGCAAAATCTAGAGACCTTAGATTTCGTGCACCAGCAATTGTTTACAAATATGCACAGACCGCACCCCACCCCCCTCGTCTTACCGGAGTGTGCTGTTCTATCTTGCCGGTGCAGCGTGTATCCCGCTAGCTGAATATCAATGTCGTCATTCAGCCGTGATTCCGTGAAACATAGGATATAAAAAATGTTGATGTCCCGTTGGTATGATATTCGTGATCGTACCTTGTCTAGTTTATTGTCCAATGATTGCACGTTGGCGAGTAGTATTGAGGGTAACGGCAGCTTTCCCACTCACCTTCTCCGGGTCCTGACCAGGCATCCGGCTCTTTGTCCTCTGTACCTGCGTCGCTTCCTCTTGCAAATAACGGGGATGTTGGCCCTGTCAGGTGTTTGGAGAATGTCTTGTGCATCTTGTTTGTTGAAGAAAAAATCTTTGTCTAATCCGAGGTGAGTGATCGCTGTCCTGATATCCAGAAGCTCTTTTTTTGCCGTAAGATACGGTTGCAGAAACATTATGTACAAAATAAGTTACAAATAACGTGAAAAATACACATAATAGCACAATTGGTTGGGCGCCCGTAAAAAACTGCTGCCATTTTAAACTTCTACTGCTGATTACTGCTTTAAGGTTGACTGTAAAACTTCCTTCCAGCTCAGCCTTGAGGCCGAGGGAAAAAGTCACATTGCTGGAGCAGCAGAAGAGACTGGAATGCCTGAATGAATCCACACTGCAGTTCCGTGGAGAGACAGTGAGGCAGTGGCTTCGTCCAAAATGGCACCCTATTCCCTTTTTGGTGCATTCATTTTGACCAGGGCCCATAGTGTGAAGTGACTTGATTTTCCCTTTCTCTTTTTTATACAGCTGGACAAATAGTCCAACACTTCTTTAAAGTGATATTTAGTTGGTAGGCCTACTCATATTTAAATTCCAACTAAAGATTTAAATTTGATCTCTGCCTGGGTATACGCCGCGTGCTAGCTTAGTGGAGGCCTCCTCTGCTCCATCTACGGCTGCCCCCTGGACACTATGATCACTTGGCTACATAGCTGATGCATGCTTGACTGTCCATTAATTCACGGTACTCCATTCTGTTTATTTGTGTTTTACCTGTCGGCTCTGTGCTTTAACTCAGGATCTGTGTGTAGTTAATCCGACCCTCTCTGCCTAGTCGTCGCCATTTTTACCTGTTGTTGCTGTGTTAGACTAACACCCTGTTATTGCTGCTGTTATCTTACCTGTTGTTTTAGCTAGCTCTCCCAATCAAGACCTGCAATCACTTTATGCCTTATTGTATGTCTCTCTCAAATATCAATATGCCTTGCATACTGTTGTTCAGGCTAGTTTTCATTATCATTGTTTTGGTTTGCAATGGACCCTGTAGTTCCACTCTCCGTACCTCTGATACCCCCTTTGTCCCACCCCCCACACATGCGGTGACCTCACCCATTGAGAGATACAAGAGAGATATCCAGAGATATTGTATCCAGAGATACAACCTCTCTTATCATCACCCAGTGCCTGGGCTTGCCTCCGCTGTACCCGCGCCCCTCCATACCCCTGTCTGCACATTATGCCCAGAATCTATTCTACCACGCCCATAAATCTGCTCCTTTTATTCTTTGTCCCCAACGCTCTAGGCGACCAGTTTTGATAGCCTTTAGCCGCACCCTCATCCTACTACTCCTCTGTTCCTCGGGTGATGTGGAGGTAAACCCAGGCCCTGCATGTCCCCAGTCACCCTCATTTGTTGACTTCTGCGATCGAAAAAGCCTTGGCCTCATGCATGTCAACATCAGAAGCCTCCTCCCTAAGTTTGCCTTACTCACCGCTTTAGCACACTCTGCCAATCCTGATGTCCTTGCCGTGTCCGAATCCTGGCTTAGGAAGGCCACCAAAAATTCTGAGATTTCCATACCCAACTATAACACTTTCCGTCAAGATAGAACTGCCAAAGGGGGAGGAGTTGCAATCTACTGCAGAGATAGCCTGCAAAGTTCTGTCATACTTTCCAGGTCTATGCCCAAACAGTTCGAACTTCTAATTTTAAAAATTAATCTCTCCAGAAATAAGTCTCTCACTGTTGCCGCCTGCTACCGACCCCCCTCAGCTCCCAGCTGTGCCCTGGACACCATCTGTGAATTGATCGCTCCCCATCTAGCTTCAGAGTTTGTTCTGTTAGGTGACCTAAACTGGGATATGCTTAACACCCCGGCAGTCCTACAATCCAAGCTTGATGCCCTCAATCTCACACAAATCATCAAGGAACCCACCAGGTACAACCCTAAATCCGTAAACATGGGCACCCTAATAGACATTATCCTGACCAACCTGCCCTCCAAATACACCTCTGCTGTCTTCAATCAAGATCTCAGCGATCACTGCCTCATTGCCTGTATCCGCCACGGGTCCGCGGTCAAACGACCACCCCTCATCACTGTCAAACGCTCCCTAAAACACTTCTGCGAGCAGGCCTTTCTAATCGACCTGGCCCGGGTACCCTGGAAGGATATTGACCTCATCCCGTCAGTTGAGGATGCCTGGTCATTCTTTAAATGTTACTTCCTCACCATATTAGACAAGCATGCTCCGTTCAAAAAATGCAGAACCAAGAACAGATATAGCCCTTGGTTCACTCCAGACCTGACTGCCCTCGACCAGCACAAAAACATCCTGTGGCGAACTGCAATAGCATCGAAGAGCCCCCGCGATATGCAACTGTTCAGGGAAGTCAGGAACCAATACACGCAGTCAGTCAGGAAAGCAAAGGCCAGCTTTTTCAAGCAGAAATTTGCATCCTGTAGCTCTAACTCCAAAAAGTTCTGGGATACTGTAAAGTCCATGGAGAACAAGAGCACCTCCTCCCAGCTGCCCACTGCACTGAGGCTAGGTAACACGGTCACCACCGATAAATCCGTGATAATCGAAGACTTCAACAAGCATTTCTCAATGGCTGGCCATGCCTTCCTCCTGGCGACTCCAACCTTGGCCAACAGCCCCGCCCCCCCCGCTGCTACTCGCCCAAGCCTCCCCAGCTTCTCCTTTACCCAAATCCAGATAGCAGATGTTCTGAAAGAGCTGGAAAACCTGGACCCATACAAATCAGCTGGGCTTGACAATCTGGACCCCCTATTTCTGAAACTGTCCGCCGCCATTGTCGCACCCCCTATTACCAGCCTGTTCAACCTCTCCTTCGTATCATCTGAGATCCCCAAGGATTGGAAAGCTGCCGCGGTCATCCCCCTCTTCAAAGGGGGAGACACCCTGGACCCAAACTGTTACAGACCTATATCCATCCTGCCCTGCCTATCTAAGGTCTTCGAAAGCCAAGTCAACAAACAGATCACTGACCATCTCGAATCCCACCGTACCTTCTCCGCTGTGCAATCCGGTTTCCGAGCCGGTCACGGGTGCACCTCAGCCACGCTCAAGGTACTAAACGACATCATAACCGCCATCGATAAAAGACATTACTGTGCAGCCGTCTTCATCGACCTGGCCAAGGCTTTCGACTCTGTCAATCACCATATTCTTATCGGCAGACTCAGTAGCCTCGGTTTTTCTAATGACTGCCTTGCCTGGTTCACCAACTACTTTGCAGACAGAGTTCAGTGTGTCAAATCGGAGGGCATGTTGTCCGGTCCTCTGGCAGTCTCTATGGGGGTACCACAGGGTTCAATTCTCGGGCCGACTCTTTTCTCTGTATACATCAATGATGTTGCTCTTGCTGCGGGCGATTCCCTGATCCACCTCTACGCAGACGACACCATTCTATATACTTCCGGCCCTTCCTTGGACACTGTGCTATCTAACCTCCAAACGAGCTTCAATGCCATACAACACTCCTTCCGTGGCCTCCAACTGCTCTTAAACGCTAGTAAAACCAAATGCATGCTTTTCAACCGTTCGCTGCCTGCACCCGCACGCCCGACTAGCATCACCACCCTGGACGGTTCCGACCTAGAATATGTGGACATCTATAAGTACCTAGGTGTCTGGCTAGACTGCAAACTCTCCTTCCAGACTCATATCAAACATCTCCAATCCAAAATCAAATCAAGAATCGGCCCTCTATTCCGCAACAAAGCCTCCTTCACTCACGCCGCCAAACTTACCCTAGTAAAACTGACTATCCTACCGATCCTCGACTTCGGCGATGTCATCTACAAAATAGCTTCCAACACTCTACTCAGCAAACTGGATGCAGTTTATCACAGTGCCATTCGTTTTGTTACTAAAGCACCTTATACGACCCACCACTGCGACCTGTATGCCCTAGTCGGCTGGCCCTCGCTACATGTTCGTCGTCAGACCCACTGGCTCCAGGTCATCTACAAGGCTATGCTAGGTAAAGTGCCGCCTTATCTCAGTTCACTGGTCACGATGGCTACACCCACCCGCAGCACGCGCTCCAGCAGGTGTATCTCACTGATCATCCCTAAAGCTAAAACCTCATTTGGACGCCTTTCCTTCCAGTTCTCTGCTGCCTGCGACTGGAACGAATTGCAAAAATCTCTGAAGTTGGAGACTTTTATCTCCCTCAACAACTTTAAAAATCTGCTATCCGAGCAGCTAACCGATCGCTGCAGCTGTACATAGTCCATCTGTAAACTACCCACCCAATTTACCTACCTCACCCCCCATACTGCTTTTATTTATTTACTTTTCTGCTCTTTTGCACACCAGTATCTCTTCTTGCACATGTTCATCTGATGATTTATCACTCCAGTGTTAATCTGCTAAATTGTAATTATTCGATTTATTGCCTACCTCATGCCTTTTGCACACATTGTATATAGATTCTCTTTTTTTCTACCATGTTATTGACTTGTTTATTGTTTACTCCATGTGTAACTCTGTGTTGTCTGTTCACACTGCTATGCTTTATCTTGGCCAGGTCGCAGTTGCAAATGAGAACTTGTTCTCAACTAGCCTACCTGGTTAAATAAAGGTGAAATAAAAATAAAAATAAAAATAAAAATAGCCTACCAAAAAAGAACATATCTATGTGTCAAAAAGGAAAGAGTGCATTTTTATATTTCATGTTTGGAGTGCTCCCGAAATGACACACTCAATCTTCTTAATCTAACCTGAGGCGTTGCTTGGCGTTGCTTATCAAATCGACAATGGGTATTGAAATGATGATGTTATGGTGATAAAATAGATAAGAGATTGGCAGACTGGTGGGGCTGAGATGTAGACAGGTCTGTGTATCACTGTCTCTCCCAATCAAGCACAGGGTCTAAATGAAGTCCCCCTTTTCATCATTATTCTCAACCAACCCCCTCCACACATTCCCTCCTCTGACCCGCCACCCACGTCCCCACCCCCACCAGGCCACTGCAGTCATGATACAGATGGTATTATAAGTTCAACGGTTGCCTAGCAACTGAGTTGAGACTTGCGAGTAGGACCATACACGGTAGAGAATGAACAGTGTTTAGGATTGTGTTTGGGTGGGGTGGGATTGTGTGTGTGTATGTGCATAACAATACCTCAGTCTTAAGTTCTGTTCTATACAGTGTAGATTCTGTTCCCCAAGTATTATACTTCAGTTCCCCATGCATTAGCCTATAGTTTGTTCATGTGTTACACTTCCTTCCACTTTTTCGGAGTTTTGGGGGAAATAGTGCTTCTAACGAAAATATTACATGAATGCTATTTCAAGTTCATAAAAGTGCAATGTCACTCTTGACCTATGATAATGTTTAATATATCCTCTTTCTCCTCCTCTTTCCCCTTCGCTATCTCTCTCTCCGCTCTCTCTCTCTTTCTCCCTCTCTCTTTATTTTCTCTCTCTCTCGATTTCATCATCACCGCTCAGGCAGACTTCCTGAGACTCTTTCATTAATGAAGCAATCAATTAAACATAATCTCTTCGAGGGCCATGTTACAATAAGACCTAATCACTCTCTATTAATTGAGTTTTCTTCAATTGGGGCATAATTTCATGCACATTACACGGCATCCACCTTCATACTACTTTCCCTATTCTAAGGGTTCTATTCAAACAGATCCGCTTTAGCCGACATCCGCATAGCGGTTGTTTTGGCAGTGTCGAAGGTGGAACTGCTTTAGAGCTTTCAAATCCACAAGCAGCTCCTGACATTATACCTAAAGCGGACATTGCCATTGGCTGCAAGGAGTCACATTACGAGAAATCCCATGCAGCCTTGTTTACACGTTTGAACCCTGGAATGTGAGATGTAATCTACACCTCCGTTAGTTAGGCTGATATAAATCAATTTTTTTATTTTTATAATTTGCAATTTCGGCATCATTATTTCTATATAGTCACAACCGTCCCGTGAGAGATATTTTTTGCACCCCCCAAAAAAATTGGGATTTTAGTTTTCGGCCAAAAAATACTAAAATAACCAGGAATTCAGCAAAAACAATAAAATCATTGAGGAAATCTGTTGCCAAAAAATTTATTTGATCGTGTCTCAATGCTATCAAGGTATTAAATTATTGTCATTTTCAAATACAATCTCTTTTGGTCTTAGTTGTGGTCAATTTTGTATATATTTTTATTATTTATTATTTATTTCACCTTCATTTAACCAGGTAGGCCAGTTCAGAACAAGTTCTCATTTACAACTGCTACCGGCCAAGATAAAGCAAAGCAGTGCAACACAAACAACAACACAGAGTTACACATGGAATAAACAAACGTACAGTCAATAACACAATAGAAAAAATCTATATACAGTGTGTGCAAATTAGGTAAGATTAGGGAGGTAAAGGCAATAAATAGGCCGTAGTGGCAAAGTAATTACAATTTAGCAATTAAACACTGGAGTGATAGATGTGCAGAAGATAAATGTGCAAGTAGAGATACTGGGGTGCAAAGGAGCAAAAAAAATACAAAAATAACAGGTAGTTGGAGGTAGTTGGATGGGCTATGTACAGGTGCAGTGATCTGTGAGCTGCTCTGACAGCTGATGCTTAAAGTTAGTGAGGGAGATATGAGTCTCCAGCTTCAGTGATTTTTGCAATTCGTTCCAGTCATTGGCAGCAGAGAACTGGAAGGAAAGGTGGCCAAAGGAGGAATAGGCTTTGGGGGTGACCAGTGAAATATACCTGCTGGAGTGCGTGCTACGGGTGGGTGCTGCTATGGTGACCAGTAAGCTGAGATAAGGCGGGGCTTTACCTAGCAAAGACTTATAGATGACATGGAGCCAGTGGGTTTGACGACGAATATGAAGCGGGGGCCAGCCAACGAGAGCATACAGGTCGCAGTGGTGGGTAGTATATGGGGCTATGGTGACAAAACGGATGGCACTGTGATAGACTGCATCCAGTTTGCTATTTTATAAATGACATCGCCGAAGTCAAGGATCGGTAGGATAGTCAGTTTTGTGAGGGTATGTTTGGCAGCATGAGTGAAGGATGCTTTGTTTGCGAAATAGGAAGCCGATTCTAGATTTACTTTTGGATTGGAGATGCTTAATGTGAGTCTGGATGGAGAGTTTACAGTCTAACCAGACACCTAGGTATTTGTATTTGTCCACATATTCTAAGTCGGAACCATCCAGAGTAGTGATGCTGGACAGGTGGGCAGATGCGGGCAGCGATCGGTTGAAGAGCATGCATTTAGTTTTACTTGCATTTAAGAGCAGTTGGAGGCCACGGAAGGAATGTTGTATGGCATTGAAGCTCGTCTGGAGGTTAGTTAACACAGTGTCCAAAGAAGGGCCAGAAGTATACAGAATGGTGTCGTCTGCGTAGAGGTGGATCAGAGAATCACCAGCAGCAAGAGCGACATCATTGATGTATACAGAGAAAAGAGTCGGCCTGAGAATTGAACCCTGTGGCACACCCCCATTGAGACTGTCAGAGGTCCAGACAACAGGCCCTCCGATTTGACACACTGAACTCTGTCTGAGAAGTAGTTGGTGAACCAGGCAAGGCAGTCATTTGAGAAGCCAAGGCTACTGAGTCTGCCGATAAGAATGTGGTGATTGACAGAGTCGAAAGCCTTGGCCAGGTCGGTGAATATGACTGCACAGTATTGTCTTTTATCAATGGCAGTTATGATATCGTTTAGGACCTTGAGCGTGGCTGAGGTGCACCCATGACCAGCTCGGAAACCAGATTGTATAGCAGAGAAGGTACAGTGGGTTTCAAAATGGTCGGTGATCTGTTTGTTAACTTGGCTTTCAAAGACCTTAGAAAGGCAGGGTAGGATTCATTTTTTTTTTTTTTACTTTTATTTAACTAGGCAAGTCATTTTAGAACAAATTCTTATTTTCAATGATGGCCTAGGAAGAGTGGGTTAACTGCCCTGTTCAGGGGCAGAATGACAGGTTTGTACCTTTTCAGCTCGGGGATTCGATCTTGCAACCTTTCGGTTACAAGTCCAACGCTCTAACCACTAGGCTGCCTGCCGCCCCGGCCTAGGTCTGTAACAGTTTGGGTCTTTGAAGAGGGGGATGACCGCGGCAGCTTTCCAATCTTTGAGGATCTCAGAGGATATGGAAGAGAAGTTGAACAGGCTAGTAATAGGGGTTGCAACAATTGTGGCAGATACTTTTAGAAAGAGAAGGTCCAGATTGTCTAGCCAGCTATCTGGATTTGGGTGAAGGAGAAATGGGGGAGGTTTGGGCAAGTTGCTGTGGGGGGTGCAGGGCTGTTGACCGGGGTAGGGGTAGCCAGGTGGAAAGCATGGCCAGCCGTAGAAAAATGCTTATTGAAATTCTCAATTACCGTGGAGTTATCGGTGGTGACCATGTTTCCTAGCCTCCGTGCAGTGGGCAGCTGGGAAGGGGGTGCTCTTATTCTCCATTGACTTTACAGTGTCCCAGAACTTTTTGGAGTTTGTGCTACAGGATGCACATTTCTGTTTGAAAAAGCTAGCCTTTGCTTTCCTAACTGCCTGTGTATATTGGCTCCTGACTTCCCTGAAAAGTTGCATATCGCGGGGGCTATTCGATGTTAATGCAGTACGCCACAGGATGTTTTTGTGCTGGTCAATGGCAGTCAAGTCTGGAGTGAACCAAGGGCTATATCTGTTCCTGGTTCCATTTTTTTTTAATGGGGCATGCTTATTTAAGATGGTGAGGAAAGCACTTTTAAAGAATAACCAGGCATCCTCTACTGACGGAATGAGGTCAATATCCTTCCAGGATGCCCGGGCCAGGTCGATTAGAAAGGCCTGCTCACTGAAGTGTTTTAGGGAGCAGTTTGCAGTGTACAAAGGGAGCAATTTGCAGAAATCGGCCTGTGTCTGTATCTAGCTGCCTACCCCTGCACTAAACTAACATAGCTACAGCAAACCAGGGCAGATCTCAAGCAACTGCACACACAAACATGCTCTGTGCAGACTCATGTGAACGAGTGTAAGCCCCTACAGAGAAGTGTGTTGCAGGCTGCCTGTCTCCAAGTGGCAACCAAGGACAGTGGGAATGGCGCTTTTGCCACTTGTCTATGGAATATACACTGAGTATACAAAACAGTAAGAAGACCCGTTCTTTCCATGACATAGATTGACCAGGTGAACCAGGTGAAAGCTATGATCCCTTATTGATGTCACTTGTTAAATCCACTTCAATCAGTGTATATAAAAGGGTGGAGACGGGTTAAAGAAGGGTTTATAAGCCTTGAGACAATTGAGACATGGATTGTGTACGTGTGCCATTCAGAGGGTGAATTGGCAAGACATAAAATGTAAGTGACTTTGAACAGGGTATGGTAGTAGATGCCAGGTGCACCGGTTTGTGTCAAGAACCGCAATGCTGCTGTGTTTTTCACACACAACAGTTTCCCGTGTGTATCAAGAATGGTCCACTACCCAAAGGACATCAAGCCAACATGACACAACTGTGGAAAAGCTTTGGAGTCAACATGGGCCAACATCCCTGTGGAATGCTTTCGACACCTTGTGGAGCCCATGCCCCGAAGAATTGAGGCTGTTCTGAGAGCAAAAGGTGGGGGGGTGCAACTCAATATTAGGGAGGGGTTCTTAATGTTTGGTATTCTCAATGTAAACTTCTTTTGAATCATTTTGCAGTGCATATTTGACATTTTAGTCATTTAGCAGATGCTCTTATCCAGAGCGACTTACAGTGGTGAGTGCATACAGGGTGGCAGGTAGCCTAGTGGTTAGAGAGTTGGACTAGTAACCAAAAGATTGCAAGATCGAATCCTCGAGCTGTCAAGGCAGTTAACCAACCCACTCTTCCTAGGCGGTCATTAGTTAAATGAAGGTAAAATAAATGTTCATACTGGTCCCCCATGGAACCCACAACCCAAGCACCATGCTCTACCAACTGAGCCACACAAGATCACTAAAAGCTCTCCAAGACTTTAAGACGTCAAGGCCATTTTGTTTTTTGTGTGAAATTATTGTTTTCTTCTTCAAGATGTCAAGACCATTATGAGAGTGGGAATATCTTATATAAAAATGGACAGTCTTTTTGGGATCATGGATCTAGCCTATTACCTTTCATTTTTACATTCAATTATGTTATTTTAATATGATCTATACTAGTGTTTGGGGTTGTACTCTCACAGTATCATACACCAATGTTGGTATTCGTCTAGCCTGAGTGCCAGTCTGTTTGTGATGTCATGCTAACTTCTTGTCATGCAAAACATGGCTTGACAATGAGCAATGGAGTTGGCAAGAGCACAAACAGATCTGGTACCAGGCTAGTATTTGTCCTCATATCATTAATAGACTATACTGTAAGTCACACAACAGCCTCTCTTTTATTTCAGGCAGGATCTAAGTTAATACCGGTAATGATGCCAATGTTTCCGTCTGTCACTTCTGTCAGCTAGTGAATCACCCAATACTCCAGGGTGGATTTGGATCACAGAATATGTACTGGAGAGGATGTCTGCTTCCCCAATAGCACCCTATTCTTTATAAAGTGCAGCTCTTTTGACCAGTACTTTGGTCAAAAGTAGTCTACAATATAGGAAATAGGGTGCCATTTGGGATGCAGTCGATGTACCAGAGTGCTTCTTTTACAAGAGCCTTCTTATATTTCACTCCTCCGTACAGGATCTTACTCGAAAAAGATCTTACTCTCAGGAAAATTGCAACAGGAAAATGAAAGAAACAAACCTTCCCTTCTAAGTCCACAAGTCTCTGCGATCATCGTCTGTGATTTTATTAGTGGTTCACCGCGAAGCTGTGAAATCTATTGTTATTGTCTGAATTATTAATAAAAAATATATATTTACATGGTCAAATAACCTAATTGATTGGTAAAATGTTTTCTAATTTGGCACTCAGAAACTAGATGTCACGCCCTGACCATAGAGAGCTTTTTATTCTCTATGTTGGTTAGGTCGGGGTGTGACTAGGGTGGGTCATCTAGGTAATTATATTTCTATGTTGGCCTGGTATGGTTCCCAATCAGAGGCAGCTGTTTATCGTTGTCTCTGATTGGGGATCATATTTAGGTAGCCATTTCCCCTTTGTGCTTTGTGGGATCTTGTTTTTTTTGTGTAGTGCATGTGAGCACTGCATTTTCTTCACGTTTCGTTTGTTCGTTTATCGTTTTGTTTTGCTTTGAGTTTCACATAGTAATAAAATATGTGGAACCCAGATCATGCTGCGCTTTGGTCCAGTTATTATGACGATCGTGACACTAGAGGACATGAGTAACTTGGTCAAAACAAATGGCACCGATTGGCTTATAGGGGGTGCTATTGTAAGCAGTCTCACTTAAACCCTCATATCGTCACCCCATTTGACCTACTTTGTATGTAGGTGTCTTTCCTCATGCTGAACAAATTTCCCATAAGGTCCATCAGCATAGATTTTCCTCAATCTTAATCTTCTCATGAACCGTACGTCCAAATAACACCAACTAAGGGATTAGATAAGAGACGGCTGAGTTATTGATCAATCAGGAAATCAGAGTTTATGTGTCCATTTGAATCCTTTGTAAATCCACTCCACAATGGCCTATCAACTTGAAACTTTTTAGGGTCATCAAAGACATTACCAGGATGAACCATGTTACGTTTGGCATTGATATCTTAACAAATAGGGAAACTATTAACATTTTTTTTTTTTTACTATGCAACACTAATGGTTAAAATAACCATAAAAAAATCTGTAAGTCAGATTCACTCCAAATGTGGTCTTTGGACTCATCACAATAGTGCCTAAAGAGTTTGAGAAAATAACATTGAAGCATTCAAAGATTCCAACATTATGCCAGTAGATTCATATTAGCGCATACACTAATATGCAAAAAAAATCAAAAAAATACTTACAAAATCCTCTTCTCATGAACCAAATGACAGCAAATTACATGTACATGTTTGACCTTAGTTTGAGAAAAGCTAAGGCATTTTACATGTCAATTTAAATCACTGTAAATCCACTCCATTGTGGCGTTTTAACTCAAAACTTGTAATCACTAACATGGACGTACCTAAGATGAACCACACTGAATTCCTACATGATAGAGTGGTTGCTCTGTTATCCAAATGATCTTATGTCCTTTCTGTCATACTGTGAAACCTGATCATTGCTGCTCACAGCTATATATTTTTTTCTTCCTTTCAGCATCCATCATCAATCATCACTCTATTCCAGAGAGTCTTGGGATCCTTTAATCGATATTGCTGTATTTCTCATATATAGTCTTATACTCACTTTGAGGTAAAAAATTTGTCAGATTGAAACACCTGGTTTGTTATTATGCCAGCCCAATCTTTAAAAAAAATACGGGACTAGGCATGTACAGGGTATAATCCATATAATCCACAGGCATATGCAATATTCCTAGGAGTCAATATTTTTTATGGTCAATCATTTTCTTCTAATGTCAACACAGCCAAGCATGACATAATTGCTTTGGAGATACTGGGTAATTACTTTCACGCTGATAGTGGACCACATGCATTTTTATGAGGGGATTTTCACTGTTCATCAACACTAGTGGATGTTAAGAGAAGAAAAGAGCAGCTTTGGGAAAGTGAGATATGGGTGAGGGAAAGAGTAGCGGATTAGAGAAGGTTAGAATGATTGAACACCCTTTTTTGAGAGTTTACGGGAATGTGTGTGTATGTGTGTGTATGTGTGTGCGTGCGGTGTCTGAGAGAGAATGTGACTGTGAATTCATATGCATTTGAGTGGAAGGGGGAAAGAATAGAAAGACATGAACAGAAAGAGACTGACTCTGTGCCAGCTAGTCCTAAAAATGGCCAGCTAGTCCTCATTGCTATACTACAATGCAACTTTGACATTATTTGTGCTGCTCTGTGATGGATGAATAGATTCAGAGAGTGAAGGCCAAGGATTGGGTTGTGAGAACCACAGAGAGAAAGGGATAGGGAAGGATGGGAAGAGAGAGAGAGACAGAGAGAGAGGGAAAGACAAGGAGGGAGGGTGTGAGGAATAACGACAGGAAGACCCATAAGCAACACCAATTATGACCCTTTACCAAGAGGAGAGAAGAGGAAATAGCATGTCTGCCTGTGTCTATCACTGCCTGAAGTACAATTAGTTTAATTATATGGAGAGAAAGAGTGAGTGTGTGAGAGAGGGAGAGAGAAAGAGGGGCAGACAGAGAGAGACTGAGGGGTGGGGGGGTTGACTGAGAGGGGGGAGTTGAGAGTGAAGAGTAGAGACGGAGAGAGACTGGGAGGGGGAGAGGGAGGGGAAGAAACAGACATACTGAGAGGAGAGAGAGACAGAAAGGGAGACTGGGAGAGAGGTGGATAGAGAGGCGAGTGATAGACTGGCACTGTCTGTACTGCATTGCATTGGCACTGGCTTGGAAAGCAAATAGAACAGAAAAAAGAGGAAGAGAGAAATAGTTTGTCTGGTGATCCTGGAACAACTGCAACACTGCACTGAAGGAGGAGGGAGGGCAAGTGGGAGGAGAGAAAGAGAATGAGGGAGAGAAAGGAAAGACAGAAATAGTCACACACAGAAGCGCAAAACAGACTGTCAAGGAATATCTGTCAAGGAATAATTTTCCTTCCCGTTGACTCACTCTATAATCTTCCTCCTCCAGCATGCCTTTGTACTTCCTCCTCTCCTTCTCTTTTTTTATCTCAACTTGAACTATTCATGCATTACATTTTGAATGCATCTTTCTCCTCTCCCTGACTCTCTCTCACTGTCTCTCTTTCTCCATCTCTCTCTCTCCCTGTCTTCCTCCTCCGTCCCTTCTACTTACCACCTGTTAGTCTTGATTCTCTCTTCACCGGAATTTCCAGTTTTTTGGGGGGGAGTTTCACACTCACGCTATTACTAAGGTAAGTCCATACTTTTATCAGTGGATATTGCATTTCCATCTATTTCTAAGCTCTTTTTTTTGTGATTGCAATGTTTCTTTTTGTAAATCTTGATCTTTCGTTTATTCTATCACTCTGCTTATTTTACTGTCCACATTCACTCTTTCCCTGCATTGTCTGTCACATCCCCTCTACTCCTCTCTTTTTTCTCTCGCTATCAGTAGGTCTAATGTACAGTTTGTCAGTATAGCTGTTTGAGCTGTCAGTGTCTCCTCACTCAATGTAGTGTGTCCTTGTGTCAGTGTGTCTGTTCACTTCATGTGACATTTACTCTCAACGATTGTCACCTGTGCTACGCTGTGAAACGAATACAGGAAAAACAATGCGTAGCCAATGTTGTAGGGTGTACCCACCCGCGCAGATACGCACGTATGTACAGACACATATGCACGTACACACACGTACACACTTTAAGTTTGATTTAGTTAACTCTCTCTCTCGCTCACACACAACTAGAGACTTGATGCTTTATCTCGCCCTCACACATATGCACATTTTTTGGGTCTTTTTTTTTGTATCTCCCTCTAACACACATGCCCCCCCCCCCCGCAACCCCTACCCCAGCTCCAATCCTGAAACAAACACACACAAAAGCACACACACACACACACTGGAAATAATTTGACTCTAATTGACAAGCGCTCACCGTGGTACTCGGAGGCTGAGTGAAACACAGACTATTAGGTTCTAATGAGTAGAGTGCACTGCACAATAATGTCTGTCTCCGCAGTGTTATTTAAAGGCGAAAAGAGACTGCCCAAGGACCTATTTGTGTTCTATGAAGGACTGGAAAGAAAGTAACTCAACACAGGTTGGGGAAAGAAACGCCAAAAAGACTGACAGAGAGATAATGAGAAAGATAAAGACGGGAGGATGCAAGACGAAGGGTTGACGGATAGAGAGCGGAAAAGGGGGCGAGAGGATGAAAAGAGGAAAGTTGTGGGAGCGACCATGCATATGATATGAGTCTGATTCAAGGTGAAAGAGCTAACTGAAGGGAGAGTTGCTAAGAAGTTTTTCTGAGATGTTCTTGTCTGTCAGGGTGGATAAAGCCCTTTTTATTCAAGTTTGGAGCTGAGAACTGGCTGTCCCCATAGAAGAACCCTTTGAAGAACCCTTTTTGGTTCTAGGTAGAACCCTTTTGGGTTCCATGTAGAACCCTTTCCACAGAGAAATAAAAAAATCCAAGAGCCAATGTTGGAGAATTACAGTACCTTCAGGTCTCTAAATCTACAATTAGATGCCACCTCTATGCCAATAGGCTTTTTGGAAGGGTTGCCAGAAAAAAATCCTTTATTGAGAGCAACCAACAAATGTACACACCTGGAGTTTGCTAAACGCCTGGAGTTTGCTAAACGGCATTGGCACTTGGATTGGAGCCGGTGCTATTGTCCGATGAGAAGAAAATAGAGCTCTATGGTCATGCACACCAGTGGTGGGTTTGGCATCGAAAGAAAGATGCATATACAGAAAATAACCCCAAGCGCAATGATGGCAATCATCCATTTTTATCACCAGTAAGAAACAATTGGCTGCTAACAGCTGAGAACTTCTAGCTAACTGGCAAGCACAAAAACAGTCAACAACTTTGGGAGTAGAGAGACCCCTATAAATTGGCAGATCGCCCTCTAGTTGCGAAAGTAAGAACCGCCGAAAATGCGGAGTCAAAGAAGAGAATAAGTATTCTGTAAAGGAAACGTACATACAGTACCAGTCAATAGTTTGGACACACCTACTCTAGGGTTTTTCTTTATTTTTACTATTTTCTACATTGAAGAATAATAGTAAAGACATCAAAACTATGAAATATCACATATGGAATCATGTAGTAATCAAAAAAGCTTTAAACAAATCAAAATATATTTTAGATTTGAGATGTTTCAAAGTAGCCACCCTTTGCCTTGATGACAGCTTTGCACACTTTTGGCATTCTCTCAACCAGCTTCACCTGGAATACTTTAACAACAGTCTTGAAGGAGTTCCCACATATGCTGAGCACTTGTTGGCTGCTTTTCCTTCACTCAGCGGTCCAACTCATCCTCAACCATCTCAATTGGCTTGAGATCAGGTGATTGTGGAGGCCAGGTCACCTGATACAGCACTCCATCACTCTCCTTCTTAGTCAAATAGCCCTTTTACAGCCTGGAGGTTTATTGGGTCATTGTCCTGTTGAAAAATAAATGATAGTCCCACTAAGCGTAAACCAGATGGGATGGTGTATCGCTGCAGAATGCTGTGATAGCCATGCTGTTTAAGTGTGCCTTGAATTACTACATATTCCGTGTCTTCACTATTATTCTACAATGTAGAAAATAATACAAATAAAGAAAACCCCTGGAATGAGTAGGTGTGTCCAAACTTGACTGGTACTGTATATATTTTTTTAGGCACTCTAAGACAAAATAAACCTGAGACAGTGTGTAAATGATAACACAGTGCAGGAAATTAAGAATTTGATTAAAATGCTTGAAGTGAATGCTGGAATTAAACAACAAGCTATGCAAATGGTAAAAAGCCGTGTGCATTAAGGAAATAGACACCTGGCTCAAATAGAAGTCTCTCTCTAATAAGCGCCTGTTTAATTTAAGTTTTACAGTATTTATTTTACAGTTATAAGGAAGGTAGTCTCGCGTTGCCATACCTCCAAAATCACGTAATTGTCACGCCTCCCTTGGAGGTTTGGAGATTTTTGCATTGCAAAAACAGTTTGAAAGATCTGCTGGGGGCAATATTTAGATTGGATGTTACATTTCAAGTACCTTCCCCCAACACGCCCATTGAAAGGGGTGGTACGTGTTATGTTTGTCACTATTTTCCAACCGGGTAGGGCACATTTTGTAGAAAGTCTCTCTCCGGGAAGATGTCAATTTATATTTACAACCTGAACTTTCCTCAGTTCAAAATACTGTAAATATTAAAAAATATATATATGTATTACCGTAAAACGTCAATTAAAAGCTGAGTCTCAAATAGCTGCCTTTCCTTTTTAATAGCTGGGCAACAGCACACATGTCAGCAAATATACAAACGCCTGTTTTAAATAAATCTAAATGAATTGTTTACAAGGTTATCATGAATTACTATGAATTGTTTTCAAGGTTTAACGTTAGATTTTTTTGTACATTAAATAATTCAGTAATGACTTGAAAAAATTATGGCAATCATCCATTTTTATCACCAGTAAAAAACTGCTAGCCATTGGCTGCTGACAGCTGAATACTGCTAACATGGCCCCAGATGAGTCAACTGATCGATGTCCCCCTAGATATGATGTGCATCATTATAGTAGTGCCATATCTCTAGATTTAAAACCTACGATCCATAACTCTGTTAATAAGTGTTATTGGAAATGTACGCTGATCTTCTTAAGGATGAATCTTACTGGAAAGAGAAAAAATTTGATTGAGATTTTTTTTTAACAGCACTGATGTACAGAAGTAAATGGGAATATCTAAAATTTAAGATCTATGAATTTTCCATTTCTTTTACTAAAAAGGTTTTTCAGTGTATAAAACAGTCACTTTGATTCGGAAAGTATTTAGACCACTTGACTTTTTCTAAATTTTGTTACATTACAGCCTTATTCTAAAATTGATTAAATACTTTTTTTTCTCATCAATCTTCACACAGTACGCCATAATGACAAAACAAAAACAGGTTTTTAGAAGAAAGAAAAAATATCACATTTACATAAGTATTCAGACCATGTACTCAGTACTTTGTTGAAGCAACTTTGGCAGCGATTACAGCCTTGAGTCTTCTTAGGTATGACGCTACAAGCTTGGCACACCTATACTTGGGGAGTTTCTCCCATTCTTCTTTGCAGATCCTCTCAAGCTCTGTCAGGTTGGCTGGGGGGTGTCGCTGCAAAGCTATTTTCAGGTCTCTCCAGTGATGTTCGATCTGATTCAAGTCCGGGCTCTGGCTGACATTAAGAGACTTGTCCCGAAACACTCGTGCATTGTCTTGGCTGTGTGCTTAGGGTCGTTGTCCTGTTGGAAGGTGAACCTTCGCCCCAGTCTGAGGTCCTGAGCGCTCTGTAGCAGATTTTCACCAAGGGTCTCTCTTTACTTTGTTCAGTTCATCTTTCCTTCGATCCTGATGCTGCCACCACCATGTTTTAAGAAGTTTAAAATTTTTTATTAAGCTTGCTTTCAAATGCACCTACCTCCCTGTTGCACACAACAAGCTCCATTCCCCCTGTCATAAGGGGAGTTCTGGCTCATTTAATCCTTAAGAGTCTACTGACGTACCCGTGGGTCAATCTAAGTAACATATTTTTTTTTGCATGGGCAACAATCCACCACATCGGTCTATGACGGCCTTCCGTAGCATCAGAACCGTTTGGGCTAAAAACTAATGTGACCCCACCTTGGAAAGAGGACACTCTCATGAACAGAACGTGTTCTCCGTTTTGCTCTACGACCCCTGTGGTGGTTAATATCTGTATTACCAAATGAGGAGAGAGACAAACTTCACACACCAGTCAGAGTTATACTTAAACTACATCTTTAATAATAAGAGCTTTGCAATAGCAATGACTTTCAATGATGCGCCATTTCTAATGAACCATTGAAAGTCACAACACAAAAGTACAAAGATCTTTTATAGCCAAGATCCACCCCTCTCAACCTACATGATGAAAAACAGATACATAGAATGGTCACAAGGTTAAGATTTGTATGAAAGGTATCTATAGTACATAGCAGACAGCAACTGCTGTGTCAACAGTTGTCATTGTAAAGACCAGTGTCTGGTCCTCCTACTCCAAACTGGAACCGTCTCACCCTGGTACGGTATAGCACAAAAACATTAACTCATGTTCTCTGGAATGCTCTTTAGGTTTTATCACCCAAAGACATCGTAAATCTCCTCTGTCATTGTTATCTCATAGAGGCCCTCCTCAGTAGAACACACACAATAGTTAACATAACACTCTATTCTGTGGAATAAAACAACCATTATAACACAATCTTGCAATTTCCATGACACCCCACTAGTGTCACGGGATGTGTCAGAGGGTAGGCCATACAAATGAATGGAAGTATGGAGGTAGTTTTATGCCAACAAAAATAAGGGGTTAAATATGTGTAATATATACAGTGTATTCAGAAAGTATTCAGATCCCTTCCCTTTTCCCACATTTTGTTATGTTACAGCCTTATTCTAAAATTGATTAAACATTGGTTTTTCTCATCAATCTACACACAATACCCCAAAAGAACAAGGTGAAAACAGGTTTTTAGATGGTATTGAGTATGCCACCTCAGTCACTGGCCTCATCAATAAATGCATCGACGACGTCGTCCCCACAGTGCTTATCCCAACCAGAAGCCACGGATTACAGGCAACATCCGCACCGAGCTAAAGGCTAGAGCTGCCGCTTTCAAGGAGCGGGACACTAATCGGGACGCCTATAAGAAATCCCGCTATGCCCTCAGACGAACCATCAAACAAAGTGTCAAAACAGGACTAAGATTGAATCCTACTAAGCCTATTCCCCCTCAGGAGACTGAAAAGATTTGGAATGGGTCGTCAGATCCTCAAAAAGTTCTACAGCTGCACCATCGAGAGCATCCTGACCAGTTGCATCACTGCCTGGTATGGCAACTGCTTCCAACCGCAAGGCACTGCAGAGGGTAGTGCGTACAGCCCAGTACATCACTGGGGCCAAGCTTCCTGCCATCCAGGACCTCTATACCAGGTGGTGTCAGAAGAAAGCCCTAAAAATAGTCAGACTCCAGCACCCTAGTCATAGACTGTTCTCTCTGCTACCGCACGCCAAGCAGTGCCGGGGCGCCAAGTCTAGGTCCCAAATGCTTCTTAACAGCTTCTACCCCCAAGCCATAAGACTCCTGAACAGCTAATCAAATGGCTAACCAGACTATTTGCATTGCCCCCCCCCCCCCCCCCTTTCACACTGCTGCTACTCTTTGTTTATTATCTACACATAGTCAACTCTACCTACATGTATGTACATACAACCTCAATTACCTCGACTAACCTGTGCCCCTGTACATTGACTCTGTACTAGTACCCCCTGTATATAACAAATCTACTGTTATTTTACTGCTGCTCTTTAATGATTTGTTACTTTTATTTAAACATTTTTACTTATCTATTTTTTACTTAACAATTATTTTTCTTACAACTGCGTTGTTGGTTAAGGGTTTGTAAGTAAGCATTTCACTGTAAGGTCTACACCTGTTGTATTCAGCGCATGTGACAAATATATATATTTTTTCTTGTGTTTCTTGGCCCAAGCAGTCTCTTCTTCTTATTGGTGTCCTTAAGTAGTGGTTTCTTTGCAGCAAATCGACCATGAAGGCCTGATTCACGCAGTCTCCTCTGAACAGTGGATGTTGAGATGTGTCTGTTACTTGAACTCTGTGAAGCATTCATTTGGGCTGCAATTTCTGAGGCTGGCAACTCTAATGAACGTATCCTCTGCAGCAGAGGTAACTCTGGGTCTTCCTTTCCTGTGACGGTCCTCATGATAGCCAGTTTTATCATAGCGCTTGATGGTTTTTGCGACTGCACTTGAAGAAACTTTCAACGTTCTTGAAATGTTCTTCATTGACTGACCTTCATGTCTTAAAGTAATGATGGACTGTCGTTTCTCTTTGCTTATTTGAGCTGTTCTTGCCATAATATGGACTTGGAATTTTACAAAATAGGGCTATTTTCTGTATACCACCCCTACCTTGTCACAACACAACTGACTGTCTCATATGCATCAAGAGGGAAAGAAATTCCACAAATGAACTTTTAACAGGGCACACCTGTTAATTGAAATGCATTCCAGGTGACTACCTCATGAAACTGGTTGAGAGAATGCCAAGAGTGTGCAAGAGCTGTCATCAAGTCAAAGGGTGGCTACTTTGAAGAATTTCAAATATATAATATGTTTTTGATTTGTTTAACACTTTTTGGGGTTTCTTCTTGATTCCACGTGTGTTATTTCATAGTTTTGATGTCTTCAATTTTATTCTACAATGTAGAAAATAGTAAAAATAAAGAATACCTTTGAATGAGTAGGTGTGTCCTAACTTTTGACTGGTACTGTATATTTCTTGAGCTTTCTTATATCTCCTAGATATAGGTCAGACACTTAAAAACCCTATTACTTATGATACATTGTATGACTGTATTTTTTGCCATTTATGAACGTGTTACCACGCGTTTCTATGGGCTATTGTAGTAAAGGCCAAATTCAATATTTTATTAAATATATTTTTTTATATACATTTTGGATAGTAAGGATCCGCCCCTTTTATTTTTAAATTTTTGCCTAAAATTACATACCCAAATCTAACTGCCTGTAACTCAGGCCCTGAAGCAAGGCTATGCATATTCTTGGTACCATTTGAAAGGAAACACTTTTAAGTTTGTGGAAATGTGAAAGTAATGTAAGAGAATATAACACAATAGATCTGATAAAACATAATACAAAGACAAAACCACCCATTCATTTGTATTTTTTTGGTACCATCATCTTTGAAATGCAAGAGAAAGGCCATCATGTATTTTCCAGCCCAGGTGCAATTTATATTATGGCCACAAGATGGCAGCAGTGTATGTGCAAAGTGTTAGACTAATCCAATGAAGCATTGCATTTCTGTTCAAAATGTTGTATCAAGACTGCCCAAATGTGCCTAATTTGTTTATTAATAACTTTTCATGTTCAAAATTGTGCACTCTCCTCAAACAATATCATGGTACTATTTCACTGTAATAGCTACTGTAAATTGGACAGTGCAGTTGGATTAACAAGAATTTAAGCTTTCTGCCAATATCAGATAGGTCTATGTCCTGGGAAATGTTCTTGTTACTTAAAACCTCATGCTAATCGCATTAGCCTACGTTAGCTCAACCGTCCCTTGGAAGGGACACCGATCCCGAAGAAGTTGAAGTGGGCCTAAAATTATAAATCAAATAGTTAAATAATCCATCCATCTTTAAACAATTCCATATATTAGCTTAGACCGCCCCCCCACCCCAACGGTTAACACTGTTATGGTCAAACTTTTATAGTGTCGTGTCTTTGACTATGCCAGATTAATTGTTATGACATGCTATTCTATAAAATAATTTCTCCGTAATTAATATTACCTGATTGAACTAATCATGTAAATGTTAATTAACTAGAGAGGGACACCACGAAATAATATTTATAGAGCTGTTATCTTTCGAATAAACTCTTAAAGATTTAGTAAGATTTTACATCCATAACAGTCACATTAATCGTCATTTTATTCAGTCTCATCTGAAAGTTGTAAATCCTTGATTATCTGCAAGAATCCTGGCTAACAAGTTGAATCAGCAATACAAAATTGGGTTTAATTATTTATTTACTAAATACCTAACTAATCACACAGAATCACACATATACAATTAAATCATAACTTGATCACAAATTACGTCATACAGAAAAACGTCCCTAGCGGGCGGAATAGATATGACAGCTTGTTACACAAAGGGAAGGGGCTGAGTCTTAGTGAAAGAGCGGGAGACTGGAACATAGGCGAGCTGTGCTATCGTAAATACAGTATCTTATGCATTCTAAATTACCGCCCATTTGAAAAGGAAAATGCAATAAATATTTACTCTGAGCTGCGCTTCAGTAGGTTGGTGGTAGATGGAAGACCGTATCGCCAACCCGAGTCCTCTGTCCTTTGGAGAATGTCTCTGGTAGTCACGGGATACGTTGGAGTAACGTTGTGTGTAGTAGACGGGATACTCGGACTGTCCTTCCTAACCTGCGTTTAGCTGTTGCTAACTCAACGGCTAGGAGATATCACTTCTGTAGTGAATACGAGTTCAAAGTTCATACCATTCACAATCAAAGTCCATGCTGATGTTGGCTTAGTTCTGTAGTTATTATCTGAACCATTCTGACACCGGACCGTCATCCTAGTGTACCCGGAACAGAAAGTTATATTCTTGTCAATGGCTTTTATAGTGGAGGGAGAGGGGTGTGTCTGAAAAGTTTATAACCCATGCCTCTTCACAGGGGCGGGCCACTGTGAGCAGAGGAAAACTTATGAAAGCCCAGATCTCTCATTTGGAAGCTAAAATTACATTTCACCTCTTCACAAATAGTGTCATATTCAAACATTTCAATTAAACAACAATTCCATGTGAATCCGATACCTCTGACGTTTAGACTTTCCACAGTAGAGTTTATGTCATTCTATCATTGATGAGAATGTGTCAGAGGGCAACCGAACTGACATAATATACCTTAAGTACCACCGCATATGTTCAGTTGGTCGGATTACCAGAATATAGTTCATTTCCCCCCACTTCTGATGTTACCCAGAATCTCTATGTTAACCCATGGGTTTCCTTATGTCACATCAGTTATAGTAGGGAGAGAGAAAAAGGGGGAAAGAGGTATTTATGACTGTCATAAACCTACCCCAACTGCCAACGTCATGACAATAGTAATTTTTCTTAATTGAATCTTTTAAAATGGGAAAACATGCTTGTTAAAATAATTTGAACGTGCTCTTTATGGCAGAATGTAAAAATGTTCTGAAATAAATTATCTTTGTCAAAATTACACTATCCAAAAGCCACTCTATTTGTGGAATGACACTGTTGTTGCAACTGCAACAGCTAATGGGGATCCAAATAAACAAATAAATTGTCACGCCCTGACCTTAGAGAGCCTTTTTATTCTCTATGTTGGTTAGGTCAGGGTGTGACTAGGGTGGGTAGACTAGTTTTTTATTTTCTATGTTGGCCTTGTATGGTTCCCAATCAGAGGCAGCGGTCTATCGTTGTCTCTGATTGGGGATCATATTTAGGCAGCCTTTTCTCCACCTGTTGTGTGTGGGATCTTGATTTTGTATTGTAGCTTTAGCCCTACAAAGCTGTACGTTTCGTTTGTTATGCTTTCTTGTTTTGTGCTGGTTATCATTAATAAAAAATTATTAACCTACCCCACGCTGCATCTTGGTCCGACCATCCTTCCAGCAACGATCGTTACATAAATGCATACTTTGTTAAAGGTGTGGTAGGAGGCTATACTTGGGGTTTGAGCAATGGCAGGACATATATAATAATACATATATAATACATTTGAGGTATTAGACTATACATCTTCTAGCAGAATGAAAGTACGAGGTGACACTTCCATATGAGTTATGCCTGAGGCAACTAATCTCCAACATAATCCATAAGAAAGCCATGATAATCTTAATTGGTGAGGATATTATGAAGAGGCATAATAGGATTAGTAGCCTCATAGTCATCATTTATATACCAGCTTATTATAAACTAGTCTGGTCCCAGATCGGTTTGTGCTCTTGCCAACTCCATTGCTCTCATTGTCAAGCCAAACATGTTTGGCATGACATGTCCATAAAGAGGTGGTAAGAGATCAGAATCAGTCTGGCAACCAGGCTACATATTTTTATGAACTATGAATGAATAATTTATTTGTATAAGCTATAAATTACGAGGCTCGGCGACTGGTATAAATTATGACTGTGAGGCTACTAATCTTGTACAGCAGCTATAAAAGATCCATGATAAAACCTGACAGGTTAGGATATATGACAATGAATTTGTACTTTGTATGAGCTGTAAGCTTTGAGGCTGGGAGACACATCTGTATAATGTTCTGGAGCTGGTCATGATGTGTAGACAGTGCTGGTTTACGGGTGATTCTTCGGGCTTGTCGGTGACTGACTGATCAACACCCACCAGCTGCCATGGCGCGCGTGCGAGTGTTTGTTTTTGCGAATGTGTGTACTAATTTCAATCTGATCTTGATGTTGTCTGAGAGTGTGTGTGTGCTTGTGTGAGTTTTGCTATCTGTGTTTTGCCAGTTTACATCTGATCCTGAGGATGCTTGAGTGTGTGCGTGTGCATGTGTGAGTGCTTGTGTGCATACGTGTGTGTGTGTATGTGCGTGCCAGTGTCCATCTGATCCTGATATTGTTTAAGTGAATGTGTGTGTGTGTGTGTGTGTGTGTGTGGGCCCAATAGCGACTATAGCCTGATGGTTTATTCTTGTGTTGTGGTGGTCGAGTTGTTGATCGTGACAAGGCTCTCCTGTCACCACATCAAACCCCCCTATATTATCATGGATGGCGTGTCACAGAAACACAATGTGGATTTAGAGAAGCCCCGGGAAAAGTAATGGCCCCTTTTCTTCAGGTGCTGCAATCCAAGATTTGTCTCTCACTATACCATGCTACTTAATTGAGCGCTGATGAACTCTGACCCCGGGCTTACAGCTTCAACATGGAGTCATCAATTCTGCCTTTGTGCTCTGATGATGTCGGCTACGTCCCAAATGGCACCCTATTCTCTATGTAGTGCACTACTTTTGACCAGGGCCCGTGGGACCTAGCTTCCCATGCTTGGGAAACTGAATGTGCACTGACCGTGCTACAACATTGAGTCAATATGGTTGCAGTCTGCCCCAGCCAGCCAACAGAGTCGTGTTCAGTAGATGTTTCATATTAAGTCCACATAGTTACTCTTTATTTAGTTTGTGGCCCGATTCAGACGCCTTTCCTACGCACATCTTTCCTACCCACTTCTCAGTAGCTGGTATTCAGACTTAACTTATGCAGGTCCGTAATGGGCTTTGCAGACGTGTTTCCCTTACACATGCGGAATACATATAATTACAACGCTGAAAACCATCCCACTTGCAGGCCAACAGATTTTCTCGTGGAGTTTGCATTCAATAGGGGTTTCAGTACATTTACTGTATCTTAAGCCATCCCTTTAAATACGGTGTTCTTTAAATTTGAATTTTGGCAAACTCACAAGAATGCATTGGGAGAATGGGTTCAGAATATAGGGATCAAGGAAAGCCATCTAAATACAGTTATAGTCGGAAGTTTACATACACCTTAGCCAAATACATTTAAACTCAGTTTCACAATTCCTGACATTTAATGCTCGTAAAAATGCCCTGACTTAGGTCAGTTAGGATCACCACTTTATTTTAAGAATGTGAAATGTCAGAATAATAGTAGAGAGAATGATTTATTTCAGCTTTTATTTCTTTCATCACATTCCCAGTGGGTCAGAAGTTTACATACACTCAATTAGTATTTGGTAGCATTGCCTTTAAATAGTTTAACTTAGGTCAAACTTTTCAGGTAGCTTCCCACAATAAGTTGGGTGAATGTTGGCCCATTCCTCCTGACAGAGCTGGTGTAACCGAGTCAGGTTTGTAGGCCTCCTTGCTCGCACATGCTTTTTCAGTTCTGCCCAGAAATGTTCTATAGGATTGAGGTCAGGGCTTTGTGATGGTCACTCTAATACCTTGACTTTGTTGTCCTTAAGCCATTTTGCCACAACTTTGGAAGTATGCTTGGGGTCATTGTCCATTTGGAAGACCCATTTGCGACCAAGCTTTAACTTCCTGACTGATGTCTTAAGATGTTGCTTCAAGATATCCACATAATCTATTTTGTGAAGTGCACCAGTCCCTCCTGC